>NC_085979.1:8545957-8883335 GCF_910591565.1 Cydia splendana
TATTTTTACATGAAAGTAGAAAAAAATTGGTAATATGAGATTAGAACAAGTCTAGCATTATTCACATAAATAGAATAGAATTCATTGGTATACAATCAAATATACTTATTATTCCACAAAAAAAAAACAAAATTGTATGGCAAGAATGCGCTATGTATGTCAATTAGTATCTATAATCGTTTACATGATGACATTAAAGAATTACCACTTAATTTATTTAAAACTAGGTTAAAAAAATGGTTAATAGACGAATGCTTCTATCATGTCAGTGATTATTTTGATTATTATAATTGTTAAATTGGTATGTAGTCTTAAGTTCTTTTATATTCTTGCCATTTTTCGAATCTCTTAATTATTGAAATTAATCCCTACTACTGCGTTTTATGTGTTGTGACTAATGTGTAATATTACTAATGTATTTTATTATTTTATGTGATTCCATTAATTATAATTTTTTGTTATGACTTTGTTAGTTTCAAATATTGTAGGTATAAATTTTGCATGCCAGCTACTGGTGAAATGTGTGCTTCACTTATAATTGTTGACCATCTATTGTACCATGTTTTAAGCAAAATAAATGATTTATGATTATGATTTATGATAACCCATTTTATGCTGAATTCAGTGATATATAGTTTGTATATATCATTCATAGATTTTTTTTGGGAAACGGTCATATTTCTAACACGCGCCAAATTCGCGATGATCACCCGTTGAGGCCCCGCCACTTGACGTATATTTTTCCAAAATGGCTGCGCCACTCAACCGGCTAGTTATGTCTGTCCGTCTCGCGGCCTCCGGCACTTACCGTAGAGACCTCCAGGAGGACAATGCCACTCGAAGGGATAAATTCTTAACAAAAAATGTTATATTCATTTTTTTGATATGACGCACCATATTCATGTTATGGCTAGATGAACTTCGACAAAATTTAACCGTTGAATAACTTGTTGAAGTCCAATATAACATAGTATGTAATAGTACTGAAAGAAATTTTACACGGAGGATAACCTTGCAAGCTTATTCTCCATATAAGATTTCTTTCAGTACTATCACATACTATGTTATATTGAACTTCAACAAGTTAATACATGAATATGGTGAGTCTTACCAAAAAGTTGCATATAACCTTTTTTGTTTAAAATTTATTCAGGATTATTTCTTACCTTGACACTTTATTCCTAATTCTAATACTTTTCTCAAAAATTAAAAAAAAACTGTCAACCGGGACATATTTCATGCTAAAAGGGGGGGTTGCGTCAGGGGGAGGGCATGGGACACTAGTGTGCATAAAGCACCATACCCAAAGGTATACTACATTCATTGAATGCTGGCTATAATTTGTTTGTCTTCCCCATACATTAGAACACAACTTGACCACATAGCTTGCCCCTTTTTCTATGAGATTTGGCTTAAAGGACTAACAATCAGGGCAATAAAAATCCATAAAAAAAAAATTGACACAATTCTAAGGATTGACAGGGCAAGCTATGCTGGCGCCATCTGCTAAATACTTCAACCGTCCAAGCCCGTTACACAAAATTGCGGACTATAATCCACTGGCGATAGGATATTCAGGATTTTTGACAAAAATCACTTTTGAATTTTAATAGATGATTGTTAAAGTTGACAGTCTCATTAGAAGCTATGAACTTCTAATGAGACTGTTAACACTTCAAGAGTATTACAAAACATAATGAAATTATTGTTATTCTGAAATCATCGCTAAACTTCACTTACTTCTGTAAATAGATTCTTTTTCTTACATCTCCTCACATCGTCAGCAAAAACTTGCAGTCTTTTCTGTTTAATGATGTCTTTTGATTCTACCTGTTCCATAAGACTGCGCCACACTAAATAGTATGTTCCACGACACATCCTGCGAACATAACAATCAAATTTAATACCTCAAAACAAGGTTGTAACTTTAAAATCACTTGAGAAGAAACATACTGTGAGATTTTGTCCACTGTCGGTACTTTTTCAGGGGGACAACCCATTGCCAGCAACCAGTTCGCAAATTTTGCGGGCACTTCATCACTGCTAAGTTTTGTCTCACTCATTGTTGTTTAATGCGTGGAAAACAAATTAAAACTCAAATAAATAAACTATTTAGTGCATTCATAACAATACTTGACAGCCCGTCCCGTCAGCCGTTCGGATTTGAAATTAAATGAAGGGTTGCCCGAAGAAAATATTACGTAGAATTTGGTTTACGAGGATAGTTTCACGTATTTCTTTGAGAGTTCAATAATGATTTAATAAAATATATAGCTGGTCAAGCAGATCTTGTCAGTGGAAAGAGGCGGCAAATTTGAAAAATTTGAGTAGGGATATCGTCTCAGTAAATTTGACTTTCGCGCCTTTTTCTACTGACAAGATTTGCTATATATCATACTTTCTAAACGCTAAATTGAGGTGTTTTTCAGAAAGTTTTAAACGAATACTTGCACCAAGATTTCACTTTTATGAGAAAATCTCACAAACAAGGGTTTTATTGACCATACTATAAAAACTCGTCAAAGCTGTCAAAACAAAGCTCTGTTGCATTGCATGTGATGTGGACTGCAAATATTTCAAAACTTGTGTTTTCACCGCTCCCATAATGTTAAGCAATTTGAAAGAGTTTATTTCAGTAGTACAAGATGGGTTAACATCCAACACTAATTTGCGGCAGACATTGCAAGAAGTACAGAAAGTGAAGAATATTTTTAAAGATAAACAAAGGCTGGTGAACGAAAATCAGGTGAACTGCGGTGCTGGGTCTGTCTTGTTGGACAAGTATCAGTCAGAATGGGCGACGTTACATGAAAATGCTGATATAAATGCTAAAGCAGCAGATGAAGCGGATAAATTGATACTGGAACTGCATGAAACAGCGAAAACAAAGTTGCAAACTGCAAATGATTTGGCGCAAAACTTGGCCCATTTGCCGAGTCTCACGGCTTCTGTGGCACAGTGTATCGACAGTTTGAAGAACTTGGAGGTATTAATGAAGACTGTGGAGCAGGATCTGGTGGAATTTGAGGATATTGTGGAAAGGAGTAAGATGGAAAAATGGAAATTAGACCATCATTATCATCTCACTTTGTACAAGGAGAAAAAAATGGGTAGATTGCTTTTTTATTATTTAAATTCAAAGAATTAGGACCCAGTAAACAGTTTTATTCTTCTATTCTTATTAGATATTTAAACTGTGTGCAGTCTTATAAGACTTTTATTGTAACAAAATCAAATAAGTTTCTAATTAACTACCCTTAATGTAGCTTTATATTACACTGGTACTGTACCAGTGTAATATAAAGCTACATTAAGGGTCCATTTACACTCAGTTAAGTGTCACTCAGTCAGAATAAGGAATAATGTGTGAAAAATCCAGCCAAGTGTGGGTCGGACTTGCACATGAAGGGTTCTGTACCATTACACAATAAACAGCAAAAAAATCATGTTTGTTGTATGGGAGCCCCACTTAAATATTTTTTTATTTTGTTTTTAGTATTTGTTGTTATATCGACAACAGAAATACATAATCTGTGAAAATTTCTATCAGAGTTCATGAGATACAGCCGGGTAACAGACAGACTGACTGACAGATGGACAGGCTGATGGTGGAGTCTTAGTAACAGGGTCCCGTTTTTACCCTTTGGGTATGGAACCCTAAAAATGTAATGTTTTTTTCTCTTCATCATTAGATCAACTTGATACCATATTGCATTGATTCAGTGTTACATATTAGCCTAATTTATATTGTGCATTCAACTTATGTTTGTAATTAGATTAAAAGGTATTTAGTTCATATGATTCATATCTAATTATTAACCAATTAGTGAAATATAATCAGTATAATTATGTATAACTATGAACACAAAATTAGTAAAAGGAGAAGCCTGTACTTACGAGGGCTGCTACTTATGTATCCGGAATGGTCCACTTACTGGAACTATAACTGGAATACAGTTTGTTTCACATGTCTATCAATTGGTTTTACATTTTAGCATTATTTAAAAAAATTATTTGTTTCATCTTCCACGGATTTACTTGTGAAAATTTTCGTGCAGATGTTTTTTTGTACGATGTTCGGAGTGGATAAACTTTAAAATAGTGCATGGATCGACTTTTTTCGACTTTTGGGGAGTAAGTTCCATCGAAGGTCAATGTTTTAGCGAGTTAAATTGTGGTCGTAGTATATTACGGTATTTACGGTAGGACGAATTAAAAAAAAACGCTCAAAATCGGCTGTTATCCCACAAAATATAGATGCTGTGAACTAGGCTTGTGCCTGCTCGCTCAATCGGTCAAACGAACTAGTTCGGTCTTTTAGTTCCTTTAGTTCAGTTCGGTCTTTGAGAGCTGGGAATGTATGAATCGATTTTACCTTAGTTTTTTTTCTAAATTTTTGGCAATTGAATTACGATTCAAGTTGTACGATACTATAGCTGGTCAAGCAAATCTTGTCAGTAAAAAAAGGCGCGAAATTCAAATTTTCTATGGGACGATATCCCTTCCGCCTACATTTTTCAAATTTGCCGCCTTTTTCTACTGACAAGATCTGCTTGACCAAGTATATATGACGGTTAAACATCAAAAAGCGAGACACAATAAAATAAAAAATATAGCAAAAATATTTGATTTTTTTTTCATACTTTTCAGGTTTAGGACTGTTTGTCACTCTTTTATCTCGTTCGCACTCGTGCCAACGTCATTGTGAACCATTTCGTTCAGTCTATTTTCTGTTTCACTCATGTCAAGCGCTCATCAATCCCACTGAACTAAAGGACTCTCTCTCTTTGGTCGGTCCCTCATGTCTGAGGATCGTGGTCAGTATCAGGGTTGCATCTGGAGCGGATGATCTGTCTCCACCGGTTTCTGTCCAACGCGTCTCTGACGACCGTGTAGAAAGCAGAGGATGACGAGTCTTTAACTTGATCGGTCCATCTTATTGGTGAACGACCGCGTGATCTCCTGCCTTCGGTGTGTCCAATCACTATCAGTTTTTCCAAACTTTCGTCACCTCTGCGCACTGTGTGTCCGAAATATGATAGTATACGCTGTTGGCATATGGTGGATAGACGAGTTTTCACTCGGAGCTGGGTTAGGATTGATGCATTAGTACGTCTCGCCGTCCAAGGTATTCGTAACATTCGTCTCCAGCACCACATCTCAAATGCATCAATCCTTTTTCTCTCTCTGGCCAGGATAGTCCACGTTTCCACTCCATACAGGAAGATAGGGAATACTAGTGCTCGTATCAATCTGATCTTGGTTTTGATACCAATTCCCCTTTTCTTCCAAATGTTATTTAAACGGGTCATAGCATCCTTTGCCATCCCGATTCGCCTTCTTATCTCGGACACACATTTGCCATCATTGCAGATTTGGGAACCCAGGTAAATATAGCGGTCGACTATATCAATGCCAGGAATGTTGCAGGTGACATTTGCTAACTTTCCGGCTCGATCCACCACCATCACTTTGGTTTTCGCTCTGTTCACAGCGAGACCTACGTTGCCACTTTCTAATTCGAGTCTTTGAAATAATTCACTCATGTCTTCCATTGATGTTGCCAAAAGAATGGTGTCGTCTGCATATCGGAGATTCGATAACCTTTTCCCACCAATAGGGAAACCCTTGTCCCAATTTTCGATGGTTTTCCGAATGATGTATTCTCCATATATGTTAAAAAGTGCAGGAGACAAGATGCACCCCTGTCTCACTCCCTTTTTTGTTTGGAACATATTGGAGCATTCAGTGCCTATTCTAATGAACGAACGGTTTTCAGCGTACAGACTCTTGATCAAAGCAACGAGGTGCTCAGGGGCTCCCATTTCGAGTAGAACATTCCACAGTTTGTCCCATTGCACGCAGTCGAAGGCTTTCTTGTAGTCAATGAAGCACAGAACCAGGGGGCTGTTGAATTCCCTGCTCTTCTCTATGATTTGTCGAACGTTTAGTATTTGTTCCCGCGTTCCTCTGCCCTTCACGAAGCCTGCCTGCTCTCTGGGTATCTGTCGGCTTAGAAAGTAGTTAAGACGTTCATTAATCACATGCAGGAGGATCTTACTGGCATGAGATATTAACGCTATAGTCCTGTAATTGCCACAGTCTTTTGAAGAGCCTTTTTTATGTAAAGGTATGAACACCGATTCTGTCCAATCTTTTGGCCATCTTCCAGTTTTCCAGATGGTATTACAGATTTCGGTGATGCCCTTGGTGCCTCGCGGACCTAGGTTTTTCAATATTTCGGCTGTAATAGTATCCTTGCCCGGTGATTTCCTACACTTGAGAGCTTTGATGGCCTGATCTATTTCTGACGGTAGGATATCAGGTTCTTCTGTCGACCATGTGATATTAGAGTCAATAAGGCTTCCCGTGTCATATAGCTCCGCGCAGTAACTTTTCCAGCGCTCCAACACTTCAGCCACACTTGTCAGTAAACGTCCGTCTTTATCTTCGATGGCACAAGTCCTCGGTTTTCGCGTTCCAGTCAGTTCTTTTACTTTTTGAAAAAGATACCGGGATTCATTTCTCATCGAGTGACGTTCGAGTTCGAGACAGACTTCGTTGATGTGATTATCATAATCTTTCCGACAGCGTTGTTGAACTAAGCGGCTCAGTTCTGCATACCGCTTCTGGTCTTCAGTTGCACATATACCGCTTTCCTTTAGTTCTCGTCTCTCAAGGATGATTTGGGCCGTCTCCTGTGTGATAAAATCTTTCATAACGGGCTTCGACATCTTATTAACCCTAGCTGTTTCCTCTATCATCCTTTTGAAATATTCCCATTTAGTGTCACTGTCTGTCAAGTTATTTGGGAAGTCAACTACTCTCTGTGCAAAGCCTTCTCTGAAGCTATTGATATTTATGCTTTGCATACTCGGGCCTACTTTAGGTCTTTGCATCCTCTTTAGCCGTACTCGGACTGTTGCTACAAGAAGTTGGTGGTCGGAGCCGCAGTCAGCACCGGGGAGAGTTGTGGCGTTTATCACTGAGCTTCTCCATCTCGTCCCTACTAATATGTAGTCAATTTGGTTCCTACATCTGTCGCCAGGGGATATCCAGGTATATAATCTACGGATATGATGTTTGAAGCAGGTGTTTGTGATAGTAAAATTTTCTTCACAGCAGAACTGTAACAGACGCTCGCCCCTGTCATTACGCTCTCCTATTCCGTGTTTTCCCGCAACACGCCGAAGGTGATCATCATCTGTGGTATTTCCAACTTTCGCATTAAAGTCCCCTAAGATGATAGTTACTTCACGCTTTGGAAGATTTTTAAGTGTCGCAGTCAGCGCATCGTAGAAACCCTCTATTTCTTCGTCAGTTGCCTGTGCTGTGGGGGCATACACCTGCACGATGTTAAGCTTGCACGGTACGGTGTTAATTTGGAGTGTTATTATACGATCGCTAACTGGTTTATATCCCACAATGCACTTGCTCAGCGATCGCGGTACTATGAAGGCCACTCCTCTGCTGCTATCGTCTTCTGGGCCCGAAAAATACACTGTACTCCCCAGGTCAGATGTAAAGTGACCCTGGCCTTTCCAGTGTGTCTCGCTTAGCCCTAGCAGTTGGACGTTCTTCCTGTGCATTTCGTTTTCTACAATTCGCAACTTGCCAGGTTGGTTGAGGCCGCGCACATTCCACGTTCCTATGCGATGGGGATGGCGAAACGACTTGCGATTATTAGATTCATCATCATCAGTAACTGAATTTCCATGCGGCGCCCGACGATTCACGCGCACATGGCCGGTAGCACATTTCACACCACCCCTCCCGGTGAGATGGCGCCGGGCGTCAGCCGGATCGCCAGACATACTACTTACTGTTCTTAGACCTTCCATACTGACTCTCTTGGGAAAAATAGAAGCAGTGGTTTCCCGTTGCCTTCTGCCCCAGACGTTTTTGAAGTTATTTAGACTTCCAGGCTGCTGATGCCTCCTTCGGTCGGTTGCCCGACCGGTTGTATGGTTATACCGCCATTGCTCGGTCGCCAGAGCCTCGTTCGTTATCTAGCAGGGAGCACCGCGGCGTCCAAAGAACGCCGCCGCCGGCTATTCATGACGAACCACCGACGCGTGCAGGTGAGGTTGACTGTTGGGCCGGATGGATGTTATTTCCGTTCTCCCCCTTACTCCCCTACTAAAGGACTAAAGACCGATTAAGAGCGTGCAAAAAGATTTAGTTCCTTTCGGTCCTTGACGGGATTTCATTCTTAACAGTTCTTAGTTCATGACCGACACAAGCCTACTGTGAACAAACTCATAATGCAAGATGGTCATAGTATATATCGCAAGATAGAGGCATCTCATGGCAATAGTATGACGAGCATTTATAAGATATTACATGAACATTTGGTTTAAAAAAAAAGAAAAACTCGCAAAAGAGCCGTTCTTGCGTACAAAATGCACGTCTTGTATACGAAGATCACAGTGGAAACGGTGCTATGAAAAGTTGTTTTAACATATATACAAAAGTGCATCATTCATCTTGGTGGACAAATACAAAGGCAATAAAACCATTTATAACTATAGATATTTGTTATTTTTTGTGTTTCCGGATACATAAGTAGCAGCCCTCGTATAATTTTATGTAATCTATGAATGTTAATACTTCTGTACCAGACCTGTCAGTTCCTAAGGGTGCCTTTTGTCCGGGTCTGCCTAAAACGTAGTCTGACTAATTCGCGTTATGCCTAGACCAACCGAGAAATAGTCGCACTAAGACTTAGGCCTAATGAGTTTTTGTCCTAAAGCGAACTTGGCAAAGTGAGACTCGGACGTATTACGATTTTGTGCAAAAGCGAAATTGGCAGCGTGAGACTTAGACTTATTACGTATTGGTCTAAAAGCGAATTTGACACGAGATCATTTTTACAAGCTTTTATTTAGTTTCACCTGACCGTTGTCTGTCTGTCTGTAATCAAATCTTGCAAGTTAAATTTGATCCACTTCCTGGTTTCCGATTGAGCTGAAATTTTGCATGCATGTATAAATCGGATGACAATGCAATATTATGGTACCATCGAGCTGATCTGATGATGGGGAAAGGAGGTGGCCATAGGAACTCTGTGATGAAACAGCGCAACCTTATTGTGTTAGGGTTTTTTAGAATTGTCTCGATGGGTTCTTACGATAATAATTGGCTGTGGAAAGAAAAATACATTCAGCGATAAAAGCTTATACCAAAAATTGTTTTTTTTTTTGCCATAACTTATTACCTATTTCAATATTTTATACTGATAGAGCAATGTCCATTATAGGGGGCCCATTACTGGATCCACGTCCATTACCGGGGTTCCATTACTGGAGCTTTGGTGTCCATGACTAGAGAAAAAAACATAGTTTTAATTTGTTAAGTATGTGGAAACTCATTGCAGTATCTTTGATACAACACGCCTGACACATGAAAGACGGATAGGACATTCATCTTTTAACACGCTAAGCGGTAAACCATTTACATGTATCAGGGAAATATCACAAATACTCCAAATTTCCTCTTCAATTTCCCATGACTGGTGCTGTTACCTTATAGGCGTAACGTGTTTTAGCCTAACTGATAATTAGGCGTATCGCGAAATGGACAAACAGCTACTTAGGCTTACTACGTTTGGGACATATTGCGAAATAGGTGATATAAGTAATAGGTCAATAGCGATTTAGACGAATAGCGAATTTCAAATGAAGTTTTGTCATAACGAGAATTAGTCAGACTACGTTTTAGGCAGTCCCGGACAAAAGGAATGAAATTGAAAATGTATATACCGTTTATCTCAAATTTCAGCTACCCTGGAAGACACACGGATGAAACTAGCCAGAGAGAACTCTGTCCACAACCAGGAGCGGGAGAAACAGCAGCTAGCGGAACTCCAGGCCCGGAGAGACAACAGTGCCTCGGCTTTCCAGCAGGATATGGCGAGATATCTGGCCAGCGGCAGTGTGCCATCAGGTTAGACAATTTTTGTTACATGAAAATGTAGCTAGTCTGTTTTTTCTTAAGTATAAAGTAGGTACAAACAGTAACACTCCTAACTGTACATTGGTGGACCTTATTACAAAAGGCATAAGGTCCACCAATGTACAGTTAGGGTTACCAGATGTCAGGAATTTTGCCCGTTTGTCAGGAATACGGCCGGAATACGAAAATGTCAGGAATTTTAGTGAATTAACAGAGTTTACTAGTATGTACCTAAAAAGGTACATTGTTCAAATTTGAACAATTAGGTTTAAACTGCGACCCTTACAGAAAACAAATGCTACTAGAAAAGTGGGTTAGGTTAGGTTTGAACTGCGACCCTTACTGAAAAGAAATGCTACTAGAAAAGTGGGTTAGGTTAGGTTTGAACTGCGACCCTTGCAGAAAAGAAATGCTACTAGAAAAGTAGATTAGGTTAGGTTTGAACTGCGACCCTTACAGAAAATAAATGCTACTAGAAAAGTGGGTTAGGTTAGGTTTGAACTGCGACCCTTACAGAAAAGAAATGCTACTAGAAAAGTGGGTTAGGTTAGGTTTGAATTGCGACCCTTACAGAAAAGAAATGCTACTAGAAAAGTGGGTTAGGTTAGGTTTGAACTGCGACCCTTGCAAAATGCTACTAGAAAAGTGAGTTAGGTTAGGTTAGGACTGCGACTGTTACAGAAATAAAATGCTACTAGAAAAAGGTGACGAAGTGGATTAAATATTAATTAATTTAATAGGATAACGATATATTAAATATTTGCATATTTTTAATTAAAAGGTGGTTACAATTTTGGTGGTCATTTACTATTTTTGTTTTATACATATATATATTTTCACCTAAATAAACCACTATGATTACCAAAAATTTATGCATATTACCAAATAAAGTAAACTGATGCCAAAATTACTACTAGAAAATTTGAACAATTAGGTTTAAACTGCGACCCTTACAGAAAAGAAATGCTACTAGAAAAGTGGGTTAGGTTAGGTTTGAACTGCGACCCTTACTGAAAAGAAATGCTACTAGAAAAGTAGATTAGGTTAGGTTTGAACTGCGACCCTTACAGAAAATAAATGCTACTAGAAAAGTGGGTTAGGTTAGGTTTGAACTGCGACCCTTACAGAAAAGAAATGTCTACACTCACCCTTACCTAGCTGCTGGACGAGAGAGGGGCAGACGCGCGGGAGGAGGACATATGACCTTTTGAATGACATTACCAATCCATCTACGGCACGATCAAGCTGCCTTGTACTTCAATATTAACCCTATACCAAAATTATGTTATATATACTCATTTGTGGAAGCTGATTATACTTATATATACTGCAAACCGTCTACTTCATTGAAGAGCACCGAATTATCCAACAATTTATGGTGACCCCGACGTGATCTGGATGACGCAACTGGAAGGCGAAGATATCCCGGAATAAGTGCATACGTATACTGGATCCGAAGGAAGTACGCCCGTTCCTTTTAGTGTTCATCATTTCCTATTTTAAAAGTTATTGTTCTCGACTTGTGTTAATTTAGTTCGATAATTCTAGTGCAATTAGTGCGGTTTGTGAGTTTAGTCTATGTAGGTACCACCGTTTGCAAAATTATTAACAAAACTTCGCAATTCTTCATTCCTTATGCATAAATAGCATTTAAATAGCTTCTTTATAGTTCTAAAGTAAATAATACATACGGGTTGGTACCGTAAAACAATTAAAACTTCTATAAAATTCGACTTAAAAATTGTGTGTTAACACAGTGTTCCACAGTGTCCAACTTTCGTACTTTAAAGTTTCTAGTTTTTCGTAAATACATTAGTCCCTATTAAAAAACAAGTACTTATAGGTAGTTAAACATAATTGCCGACTATTTCAGGAAATTAACGGGATATAGGCCGGTGAGAACTAGTGATTTGGTCAACTACACTGCACAGCGGTTTCCAGCAGCGCGGCGCCGAGTAACACCGTGTCGCTTTGCGTTGACCGGCCGGTACCTACCTATAGTGCACATCTGTTATCAGCGATCAGCTGTTCTACTCATCATATACGAGGTTGGATTCATTTAAATTACTTTATAACTAACTTCTTTGTTATTTTCGCCTGCATAATGACCGAATTAAAGGACCTTTTAAAACAACGGGCCACTATAAGAGGCCGCGTAACATTATTTGAAAAGTTTATAACGCCTTTAATGAGTCTCGATAGTGTAACTGAGCGTAATAAATTAATAAACAACGAATTAAGCTTAAGATTATCCAAATTTCAAGAGTTAAGTTACACTTTCGACGAAATTCAAAATAAAATTGAG
Source organism: Cydia splendana (assembly GCF_910591565.1). Lineage (NCBI taxonomy): Eukaryota > Metazoa > Arthropoda > Insecta > Lepidoptera > Tortricidae > Cydia > Cydia splendana. The sequence goes on from NC_085979.1 coordinate 8,558,217, forward strand.
GAATTAGACTCCGATACGTCAAAACAGATGGAAGAAAGGGAGCAAACGGAAAACCAGTTCTTCCAACTGATTGGCACCGCTCAAGAGTTTTTAGATGCGTTTAACGATAGCAAAACAAAACAAGGGGATGAGTCTTCATGTCGTGGCAGCTCCACATCAGTTACAAATCATGTTAAACTGCCACCCCTGAAAATTCCTCCTTTTAGCGGTGATACAAATAAATGGCTTCAGTTCCGAGACATGTACTTGTCTCTCATTCACAATAATGATAATTTGGACAACATAAGTAAATTCCATTATTTAAAATCATACTTGGAGGGTTCCGCTCTGGCAGTCATTAATTCGGTCAGCGTTTCGGCAGATAATTATCAAATTGCTTGGTCGTTGCTCTGTGACAGGTACAATAATAAGCGTCTATTAATTAACGAACACATTAAATGTCTATTTTCGATTGAGGCGCTCTCTAAGGAGTCCGACCGGGGCCTGCGCAACTTAGTAGATGCAATTTCAAAAAATTTAAGTGCTTTGAAATTGTTAGGCGAGCCAACTGATAGTTGGGGCACGCTTATTATTTATATAGGCTCATCGAAGTTGGACTCGGTAACCGCGAGAAATTGGGAGGAACATCGAAGCAAATTAGAGACCCATACTTTGGACGATTTTTTCAACTTTCTTCGTCAAAGGGCAACTGTATTAGAAACAGTCTACGCCGCTAAAACTTCAAATAATCAAAGTCATAATATTAATAAGGTTGAAAATCGTCACAACTTTAATAGGTCGAAATCATTCATTTCTTCTTCGCTCGATTCACACCCCCGTGGCAGTTGTTTGGCATGTAAACAAGATCATAAATTATATGAGTGCAACAAATTTAAATCGATGTCTGTGGAAGAACGAAATGCAAAGGTTTTTCAATGGAAATTATGTAGTAATTGTTTACGTAATGATCACCAATCGTACCAATGCCGCCTCGCTGGTTGCCGCATCTGTAAAAGAAGGCATAATACTTTACTTCATAAAACAAACAACTTACCCAGCGGTTCTCAACCGCATCAAACACAATCATCATCGTGTTTTAGCCTAACTGATAATTAGGCGTATCGCGAAATGGACAAACAGCTACTTAGGCTTACTACGTTTGGGACATATTGCGAAATAGGTGATATAAGTAATAGGTCAATAGCGATTTAGACGAATAGCGAATTTCAAATGAAGTTTTGTCATAACGAGAATTAGTCAGACTACGTTTTAGGCAGTCCCGGACAAAAGGAATGAAATTGAAAATGTATATACCGTTTATCTCAAATTTCAGCTACCCTGGAAGACACACGGATGAAACTAGCCAGAGAGAACTCTGTCCACAACCAGGAGCGGGAGAAACAGCAGCTAGCGGAACTCCAGGCCCGGAGAGACAACAGTGCCTCGGCTTTCCAGCAGGATATGGCGAGATATCTGGCCAGCGGCAGTGTGCCATCAGGTTAGACAATTTTTGTTACATGAAAATGTAGCTAGTCTGTTTTTTCTTAAGTATAAAGTAGGTACAAACAGTAACACTCCTAACTGTACATTGGTGGACCTTATTACAAAAGGCATAAGGTCCACCAATGTACAGTTAGGGTTACCAGATGTCAGGAATTTTGCCCGTTTGTCAGGAATACGGCCGGAATACGAAAATGTCAGGAATTTTAGTGAATTAACAGAGTTTACTAGTATGTACCTAAAAAGGTACATTGTTCAAATTTGAACAATTAGGTTTAAACTGCGACCCTTACAGAAAACAAATGCTACTAGAAAAGTGGGTTAGGTTAGGTTTGAACTGCGACCCTTACTGAAAAGAAATGCTACTAGAAAAGTGGGTTAGGTTAGGTTTGAACTGCGACCCTTGCAGAAAAGAAATGCTACTAGAAAAGTAGATTAGGTTAGGTTTGAACTGCGACCCTTACAGAAAATAAATGCTACTAGAAAAGTGGGTTAGGTTAGGTTTGAACTGCGACCCTTACAGAAAAGAAATGCTACTAGAAAAGTGGGTTAGGTTAGGTTTGAATTGCGACCCTTACAGAAAAGAAATGCTACTAGAAAAGTGGGTTAGGTTAGGTTTGAACTGCGACCCTTGCAAAATGCTACTAGAAAAGTGAGTTAGGTTAGGTTAGGACTGCGACTGTTACAGAAATAAAATGCTACTAGAAAAAGGTGACGAAGTGGATTAAATATTAATTAATTTAATAGGATAACGATATATTAAATATTTGCATATTTTTAATTAAAAGGTGGTTACAATTTTGGTGGTCATTTACTATTTTTGTTTTATACATATATATATTTTCACCTAAATAAACCACTATGATTACCAAAAATTTATGCATATTACCAAATAAAGTAAACTGATGCCAAAATTACTACTAGAAAATTTGAACAATTAGGTTTAAACTGCGACCCTTACAGAAAAGAAATGCTACTAGAAAAGTGGGTTAGGTTAGGTTTGAACTGCGACCCTTACTGAAAAGAAATGCTACTAGAAAAGTAGATTAGGTTAGGTTTGAACTGCGACCCTTACAGAAAATAAATGCTACTAGAAAAGTGGGTTAGGTTAGGTTTGAACTGCGACCCTTACAGAAAAGAAATGTCTACACTCACCCTTACCTAGCTGCTGGACGAGAGAGGGGCAGACGCGCGGGAGGAGGACATATGACCTTTTGAATGACATTACCAATCCATCTACGGCACGATCAAGCTGCCTTGTACTTCAATATTAACCCTATACCAAAATTATGTTATATATACTCATTTGTGGAAGCTGATTATACTTATATATACTGCAAACCGTCTACTTCATTGAAGAGCACCGAATTATCCAACAATTTATGGTGACCCCGACGTGATCTGGATGACGCAACTGGAAGGCGAAGATATCCCGGAATAAGTGCATACGTATACTGGATCCGAAGGAAGTACGCCCGTTCCTTTTAGTGTTCATCATTTCCTATTTTAAAAGTTATTGTTCTCGACTTGTGTTAATTTAGTTCGATAATTCTAGTGCAATTAGTGCGGTTTGTGAGTTTAGTCTATGTAGGTACCACCGTTTGCAAAATTATTAACAAAACTTCGCAATTCTTCATTCCTTATGCATAAATAGCATTTAAATAGCTTCTTTATAGTTCTAAAGTAAATAATACATACGGGTTGGTACCGTAAAACAATTAAAACTTCTATAAAATTCGACTTAAAAATTGTGTGTTAACACAGTGTTCCACAGTGTCCAACTTTCGTACTTTAAAGTTTCTAGTTTTTCGTAAATACATTAGTCCCTATTAAAAAACAAGTACTTATAGGTAGTTAAACATAATTGCCGACTATTTCAGGAAATTAACGGGATATAGGCCGGTGAGAACTAGTGATTTGGTCAACTACACTGCACAGCGGTTTCCAGCAGCGCGGCGCCGAGTAACACCGTGTCGCTTTGCGTTGACCGGCCGGTACCTACCTATAGTGCACATCTGTTATCAGCGATCAGCTGTTCTACTCATCATATACGAGGTTGGATTCATTTAAATTACTTTATAACTAACTTCTTTGTTATTTTCGCCTGCATAATGACCGAATTAAAGGACCTTTTAAAACAACGGGCCACTATAAGAGGCCGCGTAACATTATTTGAAAAGTTTATAACGCCTTTAATGAGTCTCGATAGTGTAACTGAGCGTAATAAATTAATAAACAACGAATTAAGCTTAAGATTATCCAAATTTCAAGAGTTAAGTTACACTTTCGACGAAATTCAAAATAAAATTGAGGAATTAGACTCCGATACGTCAAAACAGATGGAAGAAAGGGAGCAAACGGAAAACCAGTTCTTCCAACTGATTGGCACCGCTCAAGAGTTTTTAGATGCGTTTAACGATAGCAAAACAAAACAAGGGGATGAGTCTTCATGTCGTGGCAGCTCCACATCAGTTACAAATCATGTTAAACTGCCACCCCTGAAAATTCCTCCTTTTAGCGGTGATACAAATAAATGGCTTCAGTTCCGAGACATGTACTTGTCTCTCATTCACAATAATGATAATTTGGACAACATAAGTAAATTCCATTATTTAAAATCATACTTGGAGGGTTCCGCTCTGGCAGTCATTAATTCGGTCAGCGTTTCGGCAGATAATTATCAAATTGCTTGGTCGTTGCTCTGTGACAGGTACAATAATAAGCGTCTATTAATTAACGAACACATTAAATGTCTATTTTCGATTGAGGCGCTCTCTAAGGAGTCCGACCGGGGCCTGCGCAACTTAGTAGATGCAATTTCAAAAAATTTAAGTGCTTTGAAATTGTTAGGCGAGCCAACTGATAGTTGGGGCACGCTTATTATTTATATAGGCTCATCGAAGTTGGACTCGGTAACCGCGAGAAATTGGGAGGAACATCGAAGCAAATTAGAGACCCATACTTTGGACGATTTTTTCAACTTTCTTCGTCAAAGGGCAACTGTATTAGAAACAGTCTACGCCGCTAAAACTTCAAATAATCAAAGTCATAATATTAATAAGGTTGAAAATCGTCACAACTTTAATAGGTCGAAATCATTCATTTCTTCTTCGCTCGATTCACACCCCCGTGGCAGTTGTTTGGCATGTAAACAAGATCATAAATTATATGAGTGCAACAAATTTAAATCGATGTCTGTGGAAGAACGAAATGCAAAGGTTTTTCAATGGAAATTATGTAGTAATTGTTTACGTAATGATCACCAATCGTACCAATGCCGCCTCGCTGGTTGCCGCATCTGTAAAAGAAGGCATAATACTTTACTTCATAAAACAAACAACTTACCCAGCGGTTCTCAACCGCATCAAACACAATCATCATCATCATCATCGCGACAAGAGATACAAAATAACGTAGAATCGTCTGCGTCTACATCCTTACCTATCAATTCAACTTCTAACCTTGAAGTACCTACTAATACTACTGATAACGCATCTTCTGGCCCGCGTCCGGTAATTACACTGTCTGCTGGCTCCTCAGGCTTCGGTCTTCATTCTACAGCTGTAGTCGAGGTGTCAAACAATGGCAACATAATAAAATTGCGCGCTCTTCTAGACAATGGTTCGCAAACTTCATTCATAACGGAGGCGGCTCGAGCTAAGTTAGGATGCCCTACAATTAAAAAATTCAAGTGCGTGTCCGGTCTGCAAAATGCCATCGTAGGCACTGCCGAACACTGCAACGTACAGATAAGGTCTACTTATACCTCATTCACTACAAATGTTAAATGCTATGTCCTACCAGTCATAACTGACATTGTTCCTCAAATTGAGATACGAGTTGACGAACTAGCCATCCCCGGCCACATACAATTAGCTGATCCAGACTTCTATCGCCCTGGAGACATCGATATTCTTCTAAGTCTGGAAGTCTTCTGGGACGTTCTGGGTACTTCTCAAATAAAACTCGGACCAAACAAACCGGTCCTCCACGAAACTGAGCTTGGATGGATCCTCGGTGGCCGCAATATGGGGAAAGGTACAAAGCGTAATAGCAAACCTTATTGCCATTTTAGTCAAGATATACAACAGCAACTTGTAAAGTTCTGGGAAATAGAAGAAGTTCCTAAAACCCAACCTACGTCAAATAGCGACGAATACTGTGAAACCCTTTTTCAAGAAACAACGCAGCGTGGAGAGGATGGTAGATTTTGCGTTCAAATACCTCTGTGTGATTCACCAGATGTCTTAGGCGACTCATTTAAAATAGCCGAACGGCGACTACATCAAATGGAACGTAAAATGAAACAAAAATCTGAATTTAAAGATGAGTATTCTAAATTTATGCAAGAGTACGAGCGCCTAGGACATATGAGTGAAGTACCTAAGCCCGAGCGAGGATGCTACCTACCTCATCACGCTGTGATACGTGAATCTAGCGAAACTACGCGCTTGCGCGTAGTTTACGACGCGTCAGCAAAAACGTCATCAGGCGTATCATTTAATGATATCCAACATGTCGGACCTGTCGTCCAGGACGACCTCTTCTCCATATTGCTTCGTTTTAGGCAACACAAATATGTAGTGACAGCCGATGTGGAGAAGATGTATCGTCAAATTTTAGTAAAGCCCGAACAACGTCATCTACAGATGATTTTATGGCGTGAGCAATCGGATCAACCAATTAAAATATACCAACTGAATACAATTACATATGGTACATCATCTGCGCCATTCCTAAGTACACGGTGTCTAGTTCAGCTCGCTAATGAATGCACTGATGTAAGAGTTGCTAATGTAATAAAGCACGATTTTTATGTAGATGACGTCATTACAGGGAGCAGTTCAAAGGAGGACTTGTGCTACATAATAAATTCAATAACGGAAGTTCTTCATTCAGCGCACTTGCCATTGCGTAAATTCCGTTCTAACATAGGTTCCGTCCTTCAAGACAATTCGAATGCATTGATACCTAAAGATCTAGATTTCAGTTCACAATCAAGTGCTTTAGGACTCAAATGGGATCCAAGCACTGATACATTCAACTTTCCTGTCGATATTAAACATTCGTCAGTAGCCACCAAGCGATCGATCTTATCGAATTCTGCTAGATTGTTCGATCCTCTAGGGTTGTTGAGCTTATGTACAATTGTGCCAAAAATAATTCTAAAAAATTTATGGCTTACTAAGTTAGACTGGGATGATCCTATTCCCACAGATTTATCAAAATCGTGGTTTAATTTTGTGCTAGGCCTTAAGAGCCTGACTAACTTTCAAATACCTAGATTTGCTCTCGCTGATGATCCCGATGCGATCGTTGAATTGCATACATTTTGCGATGCGTCGCAAGATGCGTATGCAGCATGCGTCTACTTGCGTTCGATTAGTAGCTCAGGTAGCATATCAGTAAATTTATTGTGCGCTAAAACAAAAGTCAGTCCCGTGAAAGCTCAGACAATACCGCGTCTTGAATTATGCGGAGCTTTATTAGCTGCTCGATTAAGCTCGAAAGTAATCGAAGCTTTACGACTTACAGTCACCAACATCTATCATTGGACAGACTCATCTGTAACTCTAGGATGGATCTGTTCACCCTCGCAGAATCTTAAAACGTTTGTATCAAACCGTGTCGCAGAGATTCAACAGCTTACAGCAAATGGATCCTGGAGACACGTCCCAGGTGTTCAAAACCCTGCGGACTTAGCATCACGTGGTGTAAGTCCATCACAAGTAGCTGATGCTAACCTATGGTGGCACGGCCCCTCCTTTCTATTAGAAGGGCCATCAGCCTGGCCAGAAGTCATTAAACCTAGTGCCAACATACCTGAAATAAAAACTTACAAAACTAATTCTAAACCTAAAACTACTATACCTATAACATGCACTACAACTATACCTATAACCTATGACAAATTAGTAAATTTCGAAAATTTCTCTAAATTTACAATATTATTACGAAGCTTGGCTTATGCATTGCGTTTTGTCCACAACGTACGACACTCAAATAATAAAACAACTGGCCATCTAACTACAGACGAACTGCAATTGTCATTACATCATCTTGTTAAGCAACACCAAGAGGAGTGTTTCGAGCATGAACTACATCTACTAAATGATAAAAAATGCTTACCTTCAAAATCGCGAATCCTTTCTCTCAGACCCTTCGTGGATGAGAAGAGTATCCTCCGAGTAGGCGGACGTATTCAAAATTCATCTGAAATATTTAGTAAAAAGCATCCGATTATCTTGGACTCTAAAAATCGTTTTACCAAATTACTTTTTATCCAAGAACACAAAAAATTGTGCCACGGAGGTGCTCAGCTTTTACTGACTAACGTCAGGCAATTGTACTGGCCTGTTGCTGGAAGAAGATTAGCTAAATCCACTGTAAACAATTGTAAAATTTGTAAAATACTTAAAGCTAAATCTGTTATACCAATAATGGGAAACTTACCCTCCGCTCGAGTCAATCCTAGCTTCGCTTTCGAGGTTACCGGTATCGACTTCGCTGGTCCATTTCCGACTCGCGACCGAAAGGGACGTGGTTGCAAAATAATTAAAAGTTATTTATGTATATTCGTCTGTTTTGCAACCAAAGCAATTCATTTGGAAATTGCATCAGACTTGAGTGCGGAGGCATTTATCATGTGTTTAAATCGTTTTATCTCTCGCAGAGGAAAGCCTAGCGTAATCCATTGCGATAATGGCCGAAACTTTGTAGGCGCAAATAATGAATTTAAAAGATTCTTGGAATCTTGCGGTGAATCCATCTCGTCATATGCTGCCGGTGAATTCATAAATTTCAAGTTCTCACCTGCTTATTCACCGCATTTTAACGGACTTAGTGAAGCTGGCGTGAAGGCTGCCAAGCATCATTTAACGCGTATGATAGGGAACACTAACCTCACCTTTGAGCAATTGTCGTCTCTATTTGCACAGGTCGAGGCAATTCTTAATTCCAGGCCTATAACTCCCCTATCAGCCGATCCTACAGACTTTTACCCTTTGTGTCCCGGGCACTTCTTGATCGGCAAACCGCTCACATCATTGCCATCGCCCACACTCACCGAAATCAACCCAAATCGTCTTAGAAAATATGAGCACATTGAGCAGATGCGACAACAATTTTGGGAGAGATGGCGCACTGAATATTTGAACGAGCTGCAGCAACGATCAAAGTGGCGCATCAATCAGGGAAAACTCGCTGAAGGCGATATGGTGGTCCTCAAGGAGGCTAACTTGCCACCACTCAAATGGCGCATGGGCCGCATTCATCGACTGTATCCAGGAGCCGATGGGATAGCACGCGTTGCAGACGTGAACACGTCCAAGGGTATCATCCGCCGTGCCGTCACAAATCTCTGCCCGCTACCTAACGATGAGCGTGAAGAAGCTACTCGAAAACCCACAGTTTTCGAGGGGGGGAAGATGTCTACACTCACCCTTACCTAGCTGCTGGACGAGAGAGGGGCAGACGCGCGGGAGGAGGACATATGACCTTTTGAATGACATTACCAATCCATCTACGGCACGATCAAGCTGCCTTGTACTTCAATATTAACCCTATACCAAAATTATGTTATATATACTCATTTGTGGAAGCTGATTATACTTATATATACTGCAAACCGTCTACTTCATTGAAGAGCACCGAATTATCCAACAAATGCTACTAGAAAAGTGGGTTAGGTTAGGTTTGAATTGCGACCCTTACAGAAAAGAAATGCTACTAGAAAAGTGGGTTAGGTTAGGTTTGAACTGCGACCCTTGCAGAAAAGAAATGCTACTAGAAAAGTAGGTTAGGTTAGGTTTGAACTGCGACCCTTACAGAAACAAAATGCTACTAGAAAAGTGAGTTAGGTTAGGTTAGGACTGCGACTGTTACAGAAATAAAATGCTACTAGAAAAAGGTGACGAAGTGGATTAAATATTAATTAATTTAATAGGATAACGATATATTAAATATTTGCATATTTTTAATTAAAAGGTGGTTACAATTTTGGTGGTCATTTACTATTTTTGGGTTTACAATTATTATTTTGGAGTCATTTGCTTTATAATAGGATAGCAAGATTTAAAAATTTGGTTATAAGTTTACATTAAAATGGAGTTCTAATTTTGGTGCTCATTTACTATTTTTGGGTTTACAATGATTATTTTGGTGTCATTTTCTTTAATAGGATAGCAAGATGTAAAAATTTGGTTATCATTTCACATTAAAATGGGGTTTGAAATTTGGTAATAATTTACTATTTTTGGGTTCATAATGATTAGTTTGGTGTCATTTCATTTAAAAGAATAGTAAAATGTAATAAAATTGGTAATCATTTCACATTAAAATGGTGTTATAATTTTGGTGATCATTTATTATTTTAGGGTGGTAAAATAGATTTTATTGGTATTAAATTTTACTAAATCTGGTGATCAGTTAAATAGCAGCCTTAATTATACTATATCTTGTGATCAGTTAAATACCAGCCAATAATTTATATGACATTACAGATTACAGACTGTTTTAGAAGTCGGTTTTTTCTATTAAAGATTACAACGTACGAACGTGCCTTGCTATTTCAGTCAGTCTAGGTACAGTTGACGTCAAAGATATGTTTACACTTTTTGCCTTATTTCAAAGGAGTAAGGTGTAAAAGTGTAAACATATCTTTGACGTCGACTGCACCTAGTCTGACTGAAATAGCAAGGCACGTTCGTACGTTTCCGTAAAAAACGAAGGAAAACAATTATGCACTACATCTGTTACAAGAATATTTTGACAATAACCTTAAATATTTTTCTCTTTTAAGTGGCATCTAAACTGCAAGAGGTGACATTGGAGCAAGTGCAGCTAGACGACGACCGGACGGCGTTAGACCAGTTCTTAGAGAGCTGATGGGCCAGGGGCAGTCATGATATGGAACACGGGTGATATGAAGACCTTATTTTAATGTACACTTGTAAGTTTTATTCCAAAGTTAATATATTGTTGATAAAATGTCGTTTTTCTTAGTTTGTATTAGTTAAAGACCGAATTAAGCGAGGCCGAAAGGCCTACTCGGGGCGCAATTTCATTTATCCGGTTAAGTAGCGGGATTTACATTACGAAATTAGTGTCATGCATGTTGAAATCAGTTTCATGAAAGTAGTTTCGTTTCGATATACATATACAAAAGACTTAATTCTCTTTGATGAAAGTAATTTCGTGAAATAATTAGTGTCGTGAAATTCACAGTATCGCAGTGACCGTGGCCCCATCAGCATCAAAGTTACACGTCCGCACAACGCAGACACTTTCGCGACACTAAGTTTTCACGTCGCATTTACATTACGAAATTTGTTGCATGACACTAATTTCACCAAAAAATCTCGAAATTGATTTGCTTTCATGAAATTAATGCATGCATTACGTTATTATATTATTAACGCATTCACTGCCAGGGGGCGTGGCCTAGGAACAAACTTGTATGACGGTGGACGCACATGCAGTGGCGGATTTGCAGTATTTTCCGCCCTAGGCCCCAGGCCCTGCAGCCGCCCTTTTATCAGCAGATCAGCACCCATCATATTGACTACATTTTGAGTTATTTCTTGTTATCATCAGCGATTTTTTTTTGTCACAATTTGCCGCCCCTAAATATCATGCCGCCCTAGGCCCGGGCCTACTGGGCCTTAGGGCAAATCCGCCACTGCGCACATGTCCGTCGGGGTAGTGAATGTGTTAAGCGCGTAATATATTTGATGTCCTGCCCATGATGCCAGAGGTCAATGCCACTGTGCGAGCGGTACAGCAATAGAATTATGCGCGAGCGATATATTTTTTATTTTATTTTATTTATTCAAACAAAATTTATACAGTCTGACAGTATAAACCAAATCACTGTACAATTTAGAGTTAACTTATACGCTTTACAAAAACAGTTTTATAAAATACCACTACCATCCATCGCCTCACAATACTTCAGACAGACACTACATACACCCATCGACTTGCAAACAAATCACTTCCAGGAGCCCATGACAGAAGCGCGTTCAGAAATTTTAGAGCGCGAATGAGAGGAGATTTAAGGTGTGCTGCAGTACGCGTTGCTGGAACTGCAAGAAGGTTATGGTGTCTAGGCCTAAGTTCCTGCTTGGATTGGAAAGGCACAGAGATCCTCACTATCTGTGCCACTAGGTCAGGGCAGTCGGAATCTCCACGCAAGGTTATTATCCTCTAGCCGCCCAGAGACCTATAAAGAGGTCTCCTGTTCCATGCTAATTTGAACTTTGTGTTGACAAAATAAAATTTATTTTGCTTGGCAAGGTTTGACGTATGGGCGGCTAGAGGAGGAGATAGGAATAGGCGGGTCAATGTACGAGATTCTTCGTGCTTCGCGTCCTTACTTTAATACCAATTTGTAAAAAGTTAAAGATCTGAAATAACAGCCCGAATTTAGAGAAATTCATATAAATTTAATTTTTATATTTTGTTGAATACCTAAAAAGTTTAAGCTTGCACAATTATCATTTGAAGAACTGAAATTCTTTTTCTTAATATCAATAATAAAGTCAAAAATACAAAAACGTATATACAAAGCATTTATGACTAGTAAAAGCACAAAAGACTAGTCGCCTAGTCGGTACTGTCCGTGAATTGTATAAAAAATCCTGAACTAATAAAAAAAACGAAACAGTCACACACAATAACGAGACATCAGAGCTTTATCTCCACAAAAGTGTATAATCAGCTCAGTTCAACATTAAGCGAGTCTAGTCTCTGTCAAGTTTTTCTCATGATGAGATCGCCGCCGCCGTGAGCCGAATGCATTGCTAAATGGTGTTTAATACAGGGACCAGCGTCTTTGATAGAACGACTAGAATCTTCCATCTCCTCGTCTGAAGAGAAATCTGACACGCACAAAGTCATATGCCTCTTCTTAGGCACGACATGAAGTGTCCAACGCGAGCTCTTATGAGTCTTAGCTTCGCGAGCTTCGTCGGTGTCAGACGCGGCTTTTTGACTATCGTTTTTGACAGTTCTTTTATTAGGTCTGTGGTGATCCTTTTTTTCCCCCCTCGGGGGGGTGTGGCAGTTTTTTAGATTAGTAACACTGGCGGTCTTCGAGTTTAAATCAGGAAAGTTCTGGGAATATATCATGACGCTATCGACTTTTTCTTTGTGAAATTTTGCCGCGCGCTTTGGACTCTCGGGTACAGCCTTCTTTTCGCCGCTACTACAACTAGTATTACTATTACTGGTGCTATACTGTTCCTCTGCTTGTTTCTCCAATTCATTAAACTTTGTGTCTATGCTTTCGTCGGAGGCTTTATATTGTTCCAGAGCTTCCTTTTCCAGCTCTTCAAATTTATTCTCCCTAATCACGGGTATGATTTTAGGGTTTAACTTTAGCAGGCCTGGAGTGAATTTCTGTAATCTGACACAGTTTTGTAGATTGATAGTTGATGGTGCGCTCATGCTTAAAACTGTGCTGTACAATCGTTTTTTTCTAAGTCCATCCATAGCTGCAGCGCTTGTAGTCGGCTGTTGGTCGTCTAGGACTTTTTCTTTAATTTCCACTTCGGCTTTAGTCTCTTGGACGTTTTCTTTTTCCTCTTTGACCTCTTGCCGGACTAGTTTCGGGGTGTCTTTTTGTCCGAGGCGGCGGTCTGGGATTCTTCGGTTGGTGGGGGCGTAGCGGCAGACGGTGGTGCCGCGGTAGGGCGCGGCGCGGCACAGGGCGGGCAGGCGGCAGGCGCGCTGGAGCGGCGAGGGGGGCGCTTCGAACTGAAACTTTAAAACTTTACAGTTACTATACTTACGGAGTAACAACAGGGAGGTTGACAAGATTTGTATAAGCCTCTATGCCTACAAGATCTCTATGTATCTAACATAGGATTCTAAAATACAGTGGTCATAATTTTCTAGTCATCACTACACCTTATAAAACAAAGTCCCCCGTCGTGTCTGTCTATTTGTGTTTGTATGTTTGCGATAAACTCAAAACTACTGAACGGATTTTCATGCGGTTTTCAGCCATCGATTGAGTGATTCTTGAGGAAGGTTTGTGCATAATTTGTTAACCCGTGCGAAGGTGGGGCGGGTCGCTAGTTATGATTATAAAATGTAAACCATAATGTCGAAATTTGATGTTGTCAGCGTCACCTTAGAAATCTTGGGATCTGTGTAGGGCTTCCAAATACCGGACTTCTTTCAATACCGGTATTAATGCCGAAACTGTCTTCATCAATACCGGGATCCCGGGATCCCGGTATTGACTATGAATCGCTTAAATTTTTTGAGTTTTATTAAAAAAAGGCTCACTGTAACACCAGATATGTATGTCCTTAGCTTAGGATATTAAACAATAATCGCCATCTGCAATAATAGAGAATATTATGTACGCAAAACTGTAGAGGGCGGCACTAATTCAATCACATGGCCTACCGTGAAACACGACAATCGAAAGTTCGGCTTCTACCTCTCTATCACTCTTGCTTATTCGATCAATAGAGAAACAGATAACGAAATTTCGACTTTCGCGTTTCGCGTTTCGCGGTAAACAAACCGCCTTGAAGCATCAATGTCATATAGTAAAACTTGTCAAAAAACCGGTTAAGGCGTAGTATGTATAAGTTACTCTATGGTTTACTAAACAAATTAGTGTTGCACTCTGGCGGCAGAACATTGCAGTAATACTCCCTATTATCATTTAACCCTCCAGGTTGGCAATCATTTTATCCGCCTTGACTTCACCACTTTCACTAGTCACATTTTTAGTTCAACATAATAAACCAGCCAACTATATTCAAAGGACCATGGGCAAATTTGTATGGGCACTGTCCCCACCCACCAACAGAAATGAAACATGTCTCATTTAATAGATCTTGGCAAACTGATAATTTTTTACTATGACGAGAATCGCCCTATGTATGGGGTTTTTTTCTGTCCCTAAGCAGTTATGTTTTCATGGCGGTGTTCCGGTTTGAAGAGTGAGACATGGCAGTGCAATTACTGGGTATTGTGGCATAAGATCTTTACGTCACATGGTCGGTAACGCGTATTACGTGATAACCATGAGTTGTTACATCCGTCTATAGGCTGCGGTGACTGTTTACCATCACGCAGCCCCGCATGCTTGTTTATCAATCAACTAGTATAATAAAAATACAAAAACTTTCAATGAAATGAGCAAAAAATATGTAAAAACAAAACACGGTTTTCCAAGAAAACCCCATACATATGGCGATCCTCGTCATAGTAAAAAATCATCAGGTTGCTAAGATCTATTAAATGAGACATGTTTCATTTCTGTTGGTGGGTGGGGACATTTCTGCCCATGGTCCTTTGCCACCAAAAATTCGTTTGCCATACTACAATTCCTTGATCATTTCTTTCCACTCTTTGATATAATTTTAAGAACTAACTATATTAATATCATATAGTGAACATCAGAATACATCACCATATATTTATCTATGCATAATTGCATATGCACCGATCTTGATTCGATTAAATGATCTTCTTTAATTATTATGACGCCCGGTCTGGCCTAGTAGATAGTGACCCTGCCTGCGAAGCCGATGGTCCTGGGTTCAAATCCCGCTAAGGGCATTTATTTGTGTGATAACACAGATATTTGTTCCTGAGTCATGGTTGTAATCTATATTTATCTCTTAGTATGTATTTATCTCTATACATAAGTATGTATATCGTCGCCTAGCACCCATAGTACAAGCTTTGCTTAGTTTGGGGCTAGGTTGATCTGTGCAATATCAAATACCCTAATATTTATTTTATTTTTAAATGGGCAAGTAATATTCTTGATACAGCCGAATTTAATCATTTTATTGGATTTTAAACGGTATAATCGGCAAATTTTCCTTGTTTTTGAAAATACCGGGATCCCGGTATTGCATTAAAAAATACCGGTATTGAAAAATGCGTTTTCACAGACGGGATCCCGGTATTTCGGGATCCCGGTATTGGAAGCCCTAGATCTGTGTAAAGATACATAAATCTTCTATGTCATTCCGTTTAAAATCAACATTTACCTAGCACGTGTTTCATTTCGGGTCTGAGTCATTCACTGCTCTGCTATGCTCGTAGCGCTCCGTCATTATCAATAAGGGCTCATTTAGACGACGCGAGCACTCGCATGAGAGTTTCATTACATTGCGGGTTTTGATTGGTCGGTTGAATTGGACGTACCCAACAGTCCGCAATGTAACTAAAATCGCATGCGAGTTCGCCGTTTAAATCAGCTTTAACCAATAACATGTCGCGAATTTTCCCGGTATGTAGAGAAAATGGATCAGCTTGAAATACCTTGCACTTGGGATCGCACAGCAGCGCCGGCGCCAAGCAATACGCCGGCAGCGGCGCTCTCGGCGGTAGCCGGCGCGGCTGTCGGCGGCGCGCGCGCATCTTCCTCGGCGGGGAGGGGGGGGCGCGGTCTGGCGGGCGGCGTGGAGGGGGACGGGGTGGAGGGGGAGGGGGGAGGGGAGGGGCAGGCCGGGCGCGGCGCCCACAGCGCGCGCACGGCCGCGGCCCGCACGCGCGCCGACAGTGCCGCCTCGGCTCCGTCGCAAGGGCCCCAGCGCTCGCTAGCTGCCGATAAACACGTGTAAGTAATTCATGTCATTGGCTCGATCGCTTATTTAGGAACGGTAGGTGGTACACATGTTGAGAGACAGGCAAAAAAAATGGAGCAAAATTGTAACGTATTGGTACCCAAGAGGGTGCACACGGAGCCAGAGGAGACCTCGAACAAGATGGGAGGATGAACTCAAACTCACAGCGGGCCCGAACTGGAGAAGGGTGGCCCACGACAGACCAGATATGAATCAGAATGGCAAGAGCTGGAGGAGGCCTTTGCCAAGCGGCACACTGAGCTTAGAGACATACGTACTCTAACTCCGAATAAAAGGGCTTAACCTTTTGAACGCCAAACGGCGCATCCATTTGTCGTGCCACTGACGCCACGGGGGTAAAATTTAGTTTCGTGAATAAATAATGCCAACCTAAAAGTGGAGTGTTTTTCAGTAGATTTTCATCAAAAAACGATCGACGTCAAATGCAGTCTTTGGCGTCGTTGTCACGATTTTGCGTTGACGTCAATTGCCGTCTGTGGCGTCCAAAAGGTTAATAGATAGATAGATAGGTGGGTACAGTCAGCGTCGCCTCGGCGCACCCGTCGCAAGGGTCGCAGCAGCATGGTACCCGGCAACACCAGAGGGTTTGCGGGGTTGAGAGTGCGTTGCTAGCCTTGAATTTGGGAGTACGCGAGTAATACGCTCTTTTGTTGAAGATCGTATCGTTCCAGAAATACCGCGGGCTACAGTTCATTATCATCACCCTGCACTATCTCTTACTAGACCGTCTAATAAATAAAAAATGTACGCACAAGTCGTCGCTAGGCACTCGGTGGCGGCGGCGCGAGCACGTCCGCTCCGGCGCGTCGTCTAGCAGCTTACGGAACCAATACTCCACCTGCACAATATTGAAGCTGTTGAGGGCCACCACAAGCGTCTCCCGAGCGGCGTCTAGTCAACTCTATGGCTGCTGCTCGACGCAACGTTGGCGCAACTGCGCAGCAACGCCTATTTCCATAGCGCTGACTAGACGCTGACGATAGTGTGGTGTGGCCCTAAGCACAGAATAAGTAATAGTACTACCGTACAAAAAGGAAACTTCCTACAAAACCGCGGCCAGACAGCGGTTCGGGGTCTAATCATGCTGTCCCATTATAATATATGGTATGGCACTATCCCTTTCGACTATTTAGAGTTGTCAAAATTCAAGCCATTATTTATCTGTGGTCGTGCACGCAAAAGGACGTCAAGCGATGCCAACCCTAATAATTGCTCGGAGCAATGCTGAGCCGAACGGAGCCGAGTTTGCCCGAAGTCGGGAGTTTCGCACCCCCGCCCTAAGTACAGCAGTGCTGGTCTCCAAAATACGGTAACCGGGCCGCAAAATCTCAAGTTTCATACAATCTGGCCCGCAAAGAGGGAACGCGGACGCCTAGTGGCTGTCCATAAATTACGTCATCGATTTTTGACGATTTTCGACCCCCCCCCCCCTAACATCATCCAAAAATCATGCTTCGAATGACCCCGTTTCCTCCTACGTCATGCTACCATCATCCGATGTCCAGACCCCCCCCCCCTAATTTGAAATGACGTAATTTATGAATAGCCCCCTAGCTGCAGCCTCAAGTCAAAAGATTTGGAGATTCTTAGAAGACTTAGGGTATGATTAATTTGACACTTTTAATAACTTAATTATTATGGTCCATTCCATCCTAACTAACACCTACTTCAGTCTTTTAAGTAATAAATCGACGATAAATGTATAGCTTTATAAATCTCTCTCTTCCTAGCTATCCATCCCACATGGTGGCGGGGTCAGCTTTCCTGCTTAACCTTCTCCACTTCGCCCTTTCCACGACATCGTCCTCATAATAGTTTTTCGGAACTCTTGTACGAAATATCAATTGATATTTACCACTAGCTTTTCGGTGAAGGAAAACATCGTGAGGAAACCCGCATACATCTGCGAAGATATTCAAATGTGTATGTGAAGTCCCCAATCCGCATTGGGGTAGCGTGGGGACAAGCCCAAGCTCTCTCGCGCATGAGAGGAGGCCTGTGCCCAGCAGTGGGACGTATATAGGCTGAATTATTATAATAAAATAAAATACAGGAAGTTAAACTCAACCTCGGGAAGCATCCAGCATTCTGTGAGGTCGGAGTTTTCGCTTCCCTGGCCGTTGTAACCGCGCCACGGTGACTTTTCGTTGGCATTGGCGTATGATTTTTCTCTGCAATAAGTACAATAGTTTAAAAAATATAATTTACTAAAGTACTTAAATACAAATGTGTACAGCAACTCATCGAGTTTGAAAAAAACTATAGTTTAACTTTGTTTGCTTTTAAATATGCAGCCCCGCTTTTAAAACATCGAACAGCGTCAACGTCAAATTTTAGAAGAAAAAAAACTCCCGCATATTTTGCAGATTCAGACGTACGTGTTAGTTAAAATTTTATTTGTTTTTCTGTATTGCAGAATGAGTGTACATAATTATTTCATATTGTAACATCTTCAATGTGATTCTGATTGACGATTGATTACATTTTTTTTGAGATCTATAGTTCGTATTTAAAGTGGTGTTCGTTTCGTACCATCGCCCACACTCCTAACTGTATATCGGTGGACCTTATGCCTTTTGTAATAAGGTCCACCGATGTACACCCAAGTAACAATTTCTGGTTCTATAGTAGTCGATAGAACGTTTCCCAAATACCACCTAAGGTCCTATAAAAGACCAAAGAAGATTGTATAAAGCCGAAATGGCGCATCTTATGTGCCATTCAGTGATATAGTAGACCTGTAGCAGTGTCAGTCGTGACGTTTTAGGTCTATAAAAGTGATGTGATGATCACTTTTGTGCTAATTTATTGTCAGTAACGCCATTATAGTGTTAATTTATACTATAGTGGCATTTGAGATTCCATTATAGTGCTTGTTTTATACTATAGTAGTATTTGAAATTGTATTATAGTGCTTTTTTATACTATTGTAGAATTCATAGTTCCTTTACTACGAAATTTGCTATCAAGTGTTCCATCAACTGTTGTGAGTGGTTTTGTTGTGTGTTTACTTCACAAAAACGGTACTAAGTAAAATGGTGATAAGTAAAGACTTTATATTAATATGCGCCATTTAGATGTCGAATAATTCGGTCCTTAGTGCAAAAAGTATATGGGACGGAAGTTTTACCGTTAGAATAGTATTAGTTTAATGAGGAATTTTAAATGCCCCCTCGATTTATTTATGTTTTTAATAAAATAATTTAATAAAATATTATGATATTCACCATAGTTACTACTATACAGCCAAGAAGTAAATCCGACGCTTTTATAGGCTAACTATAGAACTTACGACGAAATATTCACCGCCATCATGATTAAAATTAGGGTTCCAAAAGAATTTTGCTGTGACCCAGTTACACCTACAAACTCTTTAGAAAGATATAGGATTTTTTTTAAATTTAGATGTAGTCATTACTGTTGTTTCCTTTTTCAGTGTGATTGGTAAAAAAAATGTGCTAATAATGGATGTCGATAAATATCTAAACCGTCACGATTTTATGCTTGTATTAAATCATTGATGATAAATCTCACCTACAGTCACTAATATCACTGGGGTCTTTTTTATCAATTCATTAAAATATAAAAATATTTTGTACGGAACCACATTATGTGGCTTAGGCCTGAACTTATATAAGCAAGATATAACTACTTATATTACAGATCAAATTTATCATTTACAAGTAGTCGTTTTCTACCTTTATGTATCTAACTCGGTTTATAAAAGACATAAAAACTCAACTATAACGCTGTTGTCTTTTAAAAGAAAAAACAAAACCACTATACAACAGTTTTGTGATATAAAAGAGTCATTGTGACGTTTACAGCGATGAGATATAATAGGGATTTAAAAGCTACTAAAGCGCTATAAATATGTCCCAAAAACGCTACTATAGAGCAAAACAGTTCTATAATAGTGTTCATATGACTACTAAAGTATTATGTACTATAGCAGTGATCTCTAAAGCCACTATATCCTGAAATCGTTGTATAGCTGGGTTTTTGTCACTGTTAGAACACAAAACTATAGCGGCTAGCAGGGAACCTTAATAGCGCAAACTACTAAAGTATTATGTACCGTAGACCGGGGTGACTTTGGAAAATTTGGGGTTACTTTGATAGATTTAAAACAGCCATAGAATTACCATTATTCATTATTTACCGAAAATGTTCCTGTAACTAGTTAGATTACTATATATTCATATTCACCTACTAAAACTACCTAAAAAATCTCGCATAAATGTATATTATGGCTTAAAAACTAAAATTTTAAAGTCGCCCCTGCATTTGAAAGTCACCCCGGTCAATGGTACTATAGCAGTGATCTCTAAAGCCACTATATCCTATAATCGTTGTATAGTTGGGTTTTTGTCACTGTTTAAACACAAAACTATAGCGGCTTGCAGGGAACCTTAATAGCGCAAACTACTAAAGTATTATGTACTATAGCAGTGATCTCTAAAGCCACTATATCCTAAAATCGTTGTATAGTTGGTTTTTGTCACTGTTAAAACACAAAACTATAGCGGCTTGCAGGGAACCTTAATAGCGCAAACTGCTAAAGTATTATGTACTATAGCAGTGATCTTTAAAGCCACTATATCCTAAAATCGTTGTATAATTGGGTTTTTGTCACTGTTAAAACACAAAACTATAGCGGCTTGGCAGGGAACCTTAATAGCGCAAATTAGTTGCATAAAAGTGATTCCAAATACTATTATACAGTAATATTGTTCTATAGTGGTTATATTTGAACCTGTTATAGTACACGCCTATAACGGCTCTATAAAATGATGAAATAAACCTTTACATCAATTGCTTATAGAATATATTAGCTGTATAAGCCTATAGAGCAAAAAGGTGTTGCCAAGCGCTTTTATACGACAGGTGGTCACCTCTGAAACCTTAATACGACGTCTATACAAGCTTTTAGCGATAAAAACTAAAATTATAGGACTAAAATGTTACTTGGGCAGTTAGGAGTGTTGCTGTTTGTACCTAGTTGTACTGAAGGAAAAGATAAGTAGGTACCTAGTGTACCTACTTATCTAGAAGTCAACCAAAAAACAAATATTATGGATTAAGAAAAACCTTGCTTCGTCGTAATAAAAATTCCCATAGAACTGTGCCAATCTCGATTCAGGTATAACGTCTTTAACACTTTTCCGGCTGCAACCTCCATTTTCTTGACTTTGACTCGACGTCGAACGTTTCTCTGGAATGCAAAGTATAATCAGAATAGTTCCTAACGGCGGCATAATATTTTGTTTATATGAATAAGTAAATACATATTCTACTCATCTTGCAACAAATCACATGCGATTTTTAATAGATTGTGGCTTTTGATCGAGCAATTGATTTTATTGAACCTCCTTAGACGCCAATATTATTTTTGTTACTAGGTGAGTAGAAGGCGTTACCTAAGGTATTAATTATAGTTCCACTCGGACTCGACCCCGCGGACCCAACGGACGGTTAATGAATCCTAAGTTTGTTACCATGAGTTCAGGGTGATGCAGCGGCGTAATATGCTGCGTATACAATACACCAAGCTAACGAACGCGAACCCCCTTTGTTGGTCCTGTCTGGATGGCTTAGCGAAGCTCGTATGTATTGTTCGTTGATTTTTCTTTTCCTTCCTAACTCGTAATGGTAAATTAAACTAGCAATAATAATTATTTCGTATAATCATGCCAATTTGAGCTGGAACGGTAAACGAGCGCCAACGATGGTTTGCCATCCTTCGTCGGCGTTCGGTTGGTGCGCGAAATGTATCTCCGAAAGCCAATTGGAATATACGCGGTCTGTACGCGGCATAGAGATGCACCGGATATTCGGTTACTATCCGGTATCCGGCCTATCCGGCCATTATTTTAATATCCAGCCGGATACCGGATAGTACCATTGCTCGATTTCGGAGTAAACAAAATTGGATTTAAGAAACACTCACGGTCATAATCGTACTCGTTTATTATTATAAAACAATTTAAACATTCCACTGACTTGCACGCGCACTCATTTCGAACGTAGAAATGAGTCCGCGCGAATGTTCACTAGGAAACACTCAAATTAAAATTAAAAATAAATTAAATATCAAAACCTGCACAATGCGCACCTGAAATACCGACATGTAGGTATAGTTCCGCCGGCCGAATATTCGGCAGCCGAATACCGGATATTCGGCCGATGGGCAGGCCGGATATCCGGTATCCGGTCAAACAACTATCCGTTGCATCTCTAACACGGCATAACAATTTTTTTTTACTCGACTTATACAAGGACCTCGCAAAGATCTGCCCTCCAGGCGGCAGCTGCTTATAACATGGCCGTGCACCACTCTAGTTTTATGTGCTTGGTTTGTACTTGCCTGTTTGTTCACATTGATTGCTAGACTGCGAAGATTGTGAATCTGTAGAGTCCTGCAACACTTGAGAAACACGACAATGTTGTGCCCAAAGGCGCTGAAATAAAAAAAGTCATCAAGTCATAATCAGTCTAACTTATTTTCCTTTTCGTCAAACATTCTCTGCCATCTTTCTACTTAAAGGGAGAGGGAAATAAAACACCTTTCTCAGTCCTTCTGAGCAGAAAGTGTCAGAGAAAAAGGTAGAAGTAATAAACACTTAAAGGCTCTTGGAGAAGTGGAAAGATCTCCACAAGACCAGTCGTAGGTACCTACGAGTAGTACTTTGCCCTTATGTTTTCTTTTCCTTACGCTCTTGACTGGACCCTATACCCTATCTCTTTCAATCGGATGTTAAAGGGAATTAAAAAACTGCACGTCTACCGCGGCTTACTGCGACTGGTGCGATTCTCCATCTCCACGTATCATGTCGCGCGACATATGACAAGAGTACTTTGCCCTTATGTTTTCTTTTCCTTACGCTCTTGACTGGACCCTATACCCTATCTCTTTCAATCGGATGTTAAAGGGAATTAAAAAACTGCACGTCTACCGCGGCTTACTGCGACTGGTGCGATTCTCCATCTCCACGTATCATGTCGCGCGACATATGACAAGATATGCTATATAGATGTGCAAAAAACGTTAGCGGATGGATAGAGACCATGTTTTGCGTGATTCCTCATCATCCACGCGCTGTCCCAGCATTTTGCCACGGCCCATGGGAGCCTGGGGTCCGCTTGGCAACTAAACTACCATGTTTTGCGTGATTCCTATAGTTTTATTATTAGTGACACCTTTTTTGGATATCTTCGAGAAACATACCGTGTTTCTCTCATAGATACAAAAATAGGTAAGAATCCAGTGCAGACAATCAAATCCTGAAAGATGTTCGTCCCTTCCACTACAAAAACAAATCGTTTTGATATAAAACAGCTGTAAATGACATGTGTTTTCAACCGCCATATATAATAATAATTTATGCGTTGAAACTGTTGAAAGCAGTTATAGGTACCTGATTAGCTATAATAAAGTCATCAGGAGGTTCCGTAGCCCATGTGAGATCCGCACAAAGGGCGATGTGGGCCCACGCAGACGAATACCGATCCACGTCGAAGCTCATTCAATGTGACATCTCATGCAAACAACTATTTAACTCTATAACAAACTAATATAACATACACTAATGGAAAAACTAACGGTAAAATAGGTAATAAAAATGACGACAATTTGAAAGACATTAGTTAAATCTACAATAACAAATTTTCCTCTTTTTTAATTGATACATGATTTTTTCTTCTTTTTAAATCGCTTTTCAAATTTCGTACCAATCATTTATTTTGTCCTCTCGATGGCTAAGCGACGTCCATGAAGGTTTCATTCTCAGCATTCTCTCTGGTTATGAAAACAGCAGTTTTAAGTTCACGTTTCTCCTTTAGACATAGCCCAAACATAGCCAAATTAAAGGCTATTAAACATTTATCCGCATAGCAATATACTCCGTTTGTATTAAGCTGTGTAATGTATAAAGTCATTACGTATATGCATAAAAACTATTAGCCACAGGACATTAGTAGCAATATTATATATCAATAGTTATTGGCTGGCCTCCAGTATCCTTAAAATGGTACCTCTTTATCCTTAAATGGGTAAAATATATTTTTTCACTGGCAACATTTTCGAGTCAGGGACCTTGATTTGTTGTAGCGGCATCCCCGACCGTTAGTTTGCGCAGGTGGCGCTCCTAGACGCACGTATGCGTTGCGCTGCGAGCCATAAAGGGCATTGACAGAGTCAAATTAACATTTATTTTACAAATATTAATTAAAAACCATGAAACAAACTTAAACAAATACAGTGTGCCTGTGAATTAACAAGGAGTCAAGTGTTCAAGTTCGAAATTAATAAAAATTAAAAGAGTTATACAAAAATCGATTTTAAAAAGCGACTTTTCTTTATTTTCTGGTCGGTTTTCTCGTTGTAAACCGTCTTCGAGGTATCGTGGGTGTTGTAAGTTTTGCAACAAGTGCAGTTGGCTAGTGTCGTGAACAGGTTTTCGGGGACCGTTGGGTTTTTTGTTGTTTATGTACATTTAGGTGTGTTGTTTTGCGAGTTGCGAGTGTGTGCGGTGAGCGGGCGCCCGGCGATGCTGCAATCCCGTGCAAGAGGCTCAGGCTAACCTGTCATCTTTGCATGGTAAGTCGCTTGAATGGTAAGCTAGTTTTATTATAGGTACATATATACTTGTAAACCGACGCTCGGTAATAGAAAGTGTAGTTGACTTTTTGCGCGTTTGTTGAAATGTTTATGGTATTTGCCCACCATCAGGGAACTAGCGTTAGCCAAAAAAAATACTTTATTAACTTAACAATGCGATACCCAGATGAATTAATCGAGCATCAGTTACTTATAACATCTTTTGCTTCTTAATCTAAGTATCTAGACTTAATTCGAACATAATTATAAAATATACATTATTTGTAGCAGACTGTACTAAGTACTAAACGCGGTACAGGCAGTTGCAGAGATTGTTGACCTTTCCCCGCAAACAAACTTCTATGAATTCTTAACTGGTTGGCAGTCCTCAACTGTGCGTTTCTCCAGAAACTTCCTGCCTCGCACAGCCAAACTCTGGATTATACTGTCGCCTGCGGGATTTCCGGACCGATACCACCTTCAAACCTTCAAGAAAAAGCGTACCTACTCCCATCTTAAAGGCCGGCAACGCACTTATTATCCCTCTGGTGTTGCGGGTGTCCAAGGGTTACGATCATCGCTTATCATCAGGCGATTCGTCTGTTCGTTTGTCTCTTATAAAAAAAGAAGGGGGGGCACTATATCTGCAGCTGATTGTACCCACGTAATTGATGTAATTTGTAAGGGATCATCCATTAATTACGTCACACGAATTTATAGGTTTTTTTGACCCCTCCCCCGCTCCCTGTCACACTTGGTCACATTTGGCAAATCCTACGACATAACGTAGGAATGTAAAATTAAATAATCACCATCTGTCGAAGGTACACGTACCCAACATAACTATGAACGAAATTTAAAGTCGGGTTAAGATAATGTTTGCTTCTGTAGTTATGTCGTTTGTAACACCAAGTAACACCTCGCCCGTTTAGTTACTTAAGCTAGTGCTGACTGTACTAAACCTAAAACGATATGGCCCTATTCGAAATAGGGCCATATCGTGAAATACCTAGGCTATTTCAAAACAAAGCTCGTCGCATAAAATGTAAACACGCAAAGTAAACCAGCACACGCATTTATCAAATCTCTGATACTCAGCTGTATATTATCAAATAGGGCAGAGATAGTGCACATAAATTTACATTATATAAATTGCCTTAGATCGCTCCCTGAGGTGATATTTTTATAACCGTCGGACTAAGCATCGGATCTTATCCTTTCTTAAGGCTTATCCAGATTAGTAAATTTTTCCCCAAATCTGATTCCATTGCCCGATCGAATCGGGAGGTGCGGACCAATAATACCAATTTGGCTCGCCGAATTCAACCGCCGATAATGACCGATATTACCGATAAAATGAGGTGCGGACGCAAGAATACCAATTTGTGAGGCCAGTATTTTCGTTCTGGGGTATTTTTTTCAATGTAGAGGGCTCTAATGTCACCATAAATCTAAAATTGGAGATTGACGCCAATTTCATTTTTGATCAAATCGACCGATTTGATCAGTCCAGTCTGGATACCACTTTACGTCTCTGCCTACTTCCCTCGCTACTTCCCATGCTACTCGTGGAGTATGTGGTCGGGGTAGATCGTGTGAAAGTAGGACAATAAAGAAAAAGGACAGTTTTATAGTTTAGCCCAGGCCCCAATTTCACCACGGTGACAGGTGCGACAATTGTAAAATCACTGTTGCTGACGTCACAGGCATCCATGGGCTACGGTTACCACTTACCATCGGGCGGCCCGTATTCCTGTTTGCCACCATCATAGTTTTATTAAAAAAAACTTTATTATATCGGAAAAAAAACAGATATTTTAGTTTTGCGAAGTTTCTGACAATTGTCAAGATTTAGAAGAATTGTAGGTAATTCTTGACAGGTAATGAGTTATATGTCGGAATTTCGTGACAATTGTAGTGTTTCTTGTGACAATTGTCATAAACTTAGCAAGAGAAATATCTGTTTTTTTTTCGATTTAATAAGGTTTTTTTAAATAAAACAATGATGGTGGCAAACAGGAATACGGCCTGCCCGATGGTAAGCGGTAACCGTAGCCCATGGATGCCTGTGACGTCAGCAACAGTGATGTTTTACAATTGTCGCACCTGTCACCGTGGTGAAATTGGAGCCAGGTCTCATTTTAAACATAGACAGAGAGAATCATACTGTTTTTAGGGTTCCGTACCCAAAGGGTAAAACGGGACCCTATTACTAAGACTCCGCTGTCCGTCCGTCCGTCCGTCCGTCTGTCACCAGGCTGTATATCTAACGAACCGTGATAGAAGACAGTTAAAATTTTCGCAGATGATGTATATGTTGCAGTCAAAAGTGTGAACTGGTCAAAAGAACTTTTAACCGACAAAAACAGGCAAAACTGCTTTTGACTGAGCATGTTGGTCAAAAGTAGTTTTACCTGAGAATCATACCTATTTCTGGCAGCAGTTTCGTTTTTAGGGCGTAGCAAAAAAAAAAAAATAACCCTTACCTATCTCTGGGAACAGTTTCGTTTTTAGGGCGTAGCAAAAAAAAATAACCCTAACCTACCTATTTCTGCGAGTAGTTTTGACTGATAGTAACAGTCACAATTACTATTAACCAATGATTTTCAGGTAAAACTACTTTTGACCAACATGCTCAGTCAAAAGCAGTTTTGCCTGTTTTTGTCGGTTAAAAGTTCTTTTGACCAGTTCACACTTTTGACTGCGACATATACAATTATACATTTCTGTTGCCGCTATAACAACAAATACTAAAAAGTACGGAACTCTCGGTGGGCGAGTCCGACTCGCACTTGTCCGGTTTTGTCTTACGGTAGTACAGTCAGCAGCAGAAGTTGTTAAGCGGGCGAGGTGTTCAAAATGATCTTGACGCGACTTTATTTTTGCGGCCTTCGAAGAGTAACATAATATTGCAGGTGACTGTACAGTGACATAATTAGGGTTCCGTACCCAAAGGGTAAAACGGGACCCTATTACTAAGACTTCGCTGTCCGTCCGTCCGTCCGTCCGTCTGTCACCAGGCTGTATCTCACGAACCGTGATAGACAGTTGAAATTTTCACAGATGATGTATTTCTGTTGCCGCTATAACAACAAATACTAAAAACAGAATAAAATAAAGATTTAAATGGGGCTCCCATACAACAAACGTGATTTTTGACCAAAGTTAAGCAACGTCGGGAGTGGTCAGTATTTGGATGGGTGACCGTTTTTTTTTTGCTTTTTTTTTTGTTTTTTTTTTGCATTATGGTACGGAACCCTTCGTGCGCGAGTCCGACTCGCACTTGCCCGGTTTTTTTGAGTGACTTGCTCATGATTACAGTATCTAGACCGCGGATTTTAATATACATAGGAACATAGGTATGTACGTATGGCTTATGAGAGGGAGAAATGGAAAATACTCCACCGACAAGAGGATACCTCTTAAATTGAAGAAGAAGGTATGTACGTATTTCAATAACATGAGAGTCCTACAGAAACAGGAATTTTTTACCGAAACCGAAGGTTCGTTTTTGCTCTAATTTCGGTCGAAACCGAACCATACTACTTAGGCTGAAACATGATTTTTATGCCGAAACTTCCTTCGGTCACTACCGAAAATAAAAATTTCAGTTTTTAGCCGAAACCGAACCTTAGCCGAACCATTATTTTATGCCGAAGCCGAAACTTCAGTTGGACTCATTGGTTCGGTTCGCATTAATAATATTAGTATGTAAATACACATTTTAATCCTCATTTTTTGCGCTCAAGAGCAATAAAAGTGCATACAAAGTGACCCTTTTTAATTTTTCTTGTGTTATTATTACGTAATCAAAGCACAATGTACCGAACATGACCTTTTGCCTATCATCTGGTCGATACCCCCACGAGACGCCATTTTATTTTTAACGCGGCAAATGCCATCCTATTACCGGCTTTAATAAAACGAAAAATTAAACCGCCTAATGGGGTCAGCGCGTACCGTACAGTCGGCCACATAATATATAAATAAGAACAATAACTTTTTTAATGAAAAAAAATAGTTGGATTTTTTTAGATGTCCGATTTATTCATCGTGACCAGAAGGGCAGCTTATTATCAAGACTTTAAACTTTAAAGTGCATGTTCAGATAGTTTTGAGAACCCAGGCCGTTCCTATATAACTGATGGCGACTTTACAGTTACACCTCGCTCGCTTAGATGCTTTTGTTGCCGACTGTACATTACAATATACTTTACAATCTTATCACTAAAATGAGCAAAAATGGATACTTAATACACGTACAAATGTTGCTAACTGTGCACGGGAAAATTACAACGGAAATCATTTTTAGCCCATCGTTAATTAATTCGGGATATTATATTTAAGTTAAGAACCTTATCATTACGAAAACTGACAAAAAATAATACACATACAAATGTTGTACTGGTTTTAGGACTTTTAGGACGTAGGAGGAGTTCGTATCCCTATACTCTAAATCATAATTAGATTCCAAAAAAAGTAAGACAATGTTGCCACTTTTTACTAGCGCGTCTTGTATTTATTTAAAAATAAGTAAATAAAAGTACTTTTTTAAATCGTAGGCGTAAAATTACCAATAAATTAATTATATTCGCGTACTTATTTATAAAAGGAATTTACTATTTTACAAACAAATTATTGCAGGGGCAACATTTTTTGGAATCTAATTATGACTTAGAGTTTATTAGTTAAAGCCGTTTCCGAGATCCCCGAAATATACATATATCAATAAATACCTATACAAGAATTGCTCGTTTAAAGGTAAAGGATTGTACAGTCAGGATCAAAAATAGCGCATCAGACTGCGCGTCAAAACTGTCTACTATTTTCCAATAGCTTAACAAAAAAACATACTTTTGACGCGAACTGTAGAGATATATTTGGAGAATTGAGATGCTTTTGGTGCGTTGTGTTGTCCTACTAAAATTGATGTTGAGTGTACACGGGAAAATTGCAACAGACACCGGTTTTAGCCCATCGTTATACCGGCTAAAGTTATGGCCGGACGTTTAGCTCGTATAGTTTTAACGTTACTTTGATGATGCCTTTATTTGATAGGTTTGCTCTATAAAACACCCTATCTTCTAAACCGAGGCGATGTTTACAGAATTAAATGTCGATCAACATTAATATAACGTATTACTGAAATAGGGATAAAAAGTTACCTACTTACTTTCATAAACGAGCTACTAACTTCGATTAGCTAAGCTAATAATCGTGTCTTTATCTGTCATTTTAACTTATGTATTTGTAAGAAAGGGATAAAACATAATTTAACTAAATCAGGCCCGTATAGTTTTATGAATAAGGGGGTCAGAGTCCGTCTAATCTAACTCTGCACTGACTTTGCAGCGGCATTAGTGGCAACGTGTGAAAGTGTCATTATAAGCCTCATTTTGATATAAATACTTTAAATAATGATCCCTGATTCTTGGTTTTCTTGTTAATTATGATACTTCCACACTTCATTATAAAGGCTTTTACACAAAGTTATATGTAACTCGTTTTATTAAAAAGGGACTTCCGCATATTTTATAAGTTACGAGTTCTCGACAAAGAGACCCCAACTCCCCAAACACCCTGCTTGCCGTACTTACTTTGAAAAATTCACTTATACTTGTGCAGTCGCCATCTAATATATAGGCGCAGCCGAGGTGTTCACAAATATCTGAAGAAAACCTCAATCATCAAGACTAAAGGGCATAGATATTTTTGAGCAGCATGGCCGCTCCTGTATATTTGACGGCCACTGTACAGGAGGCATAGGACCTGATTTAACTAGCTCTACCAACACTAATTGTTTATTACATAACTACTTTTTAACCGACTTCAAAAAAGGAGGAGGTTTTACCTAATCGAAATAATTAACCTATTGAACGCCACAGACGGCAATTGACGTCAACGCAAAAGTGTGACAACGACGCCAAAGACGGTATTTGACGTCGATCGTTTTTTGATGAAAATCTACTGAAATACACCCCACTTTTAGGTTGGCATTATTTATTCACAAAACTAAATTTTACCCCCGTGGCGTCAGTGGCACTGCAAATGAATGCGCCGTTTGGCGTTCAAAAAGTTAAAGAAGATCACCTTCTTCAAAATTGTGTTCCTTTTCCCTTCCTACCTACTATAATATTAACCACAGGACGTGGGCGTCGCGAATCTCGTCCCACCTTCACAAAGGCCTAGAACCGGCTCTTCCAGGCCAGACCACTAAACTATTCTCTACTGAGCCATCCAAAGTTACGCAATACAGCCGTAAGGAACAAACAGTTACATATTTCCGTGTGGACGGATTGAGTCGTAAAAATAAATAATAAAATGTTACCGAAAAAGGTTCGCAGTCGCACACACGTCCCGATGTTCCCTCAAAGGTATAATATTTTATCTAAATGATACGCGCAAAATACCTACGTGGGTTAAGGACATTACCCGAAAACGGGCCAAGGTCATACCGCAAGCTCCAGGGCACGTTCCAGTTGCTTATTGAGCGAGGCAAACGCTCAGTTAGCCAGTGGACGCGTGCCATCCTGTTGAATAATTTGATAGCTAGACTAGCATAATCCAGAATTTGGGACTGACCTGGTGTGTGACGTGGATACCGCTACCCAGGGGCCCCTGTCCTTCGATGATGAATGTAGTAATCTCATAGGCTGGCGTCGTTAGACTTCTTCTATTTGTGCTGAACACTTTGATCTTTGATTTTGGGTTTTATATGGCTCAAGCTTACGGAGCGAGCAGTCAGCGGCGGCGGTTTCGATTTTGATATCGTTAGGAATGTGTATATGGCAACACTCGAGCTTCCAGTGTTGCGCGCTTTCAAAAAAGCGTTCCGCTGCAGGCGTATCCCGTTTTGGAATATGCTAGTCGATTAAAGTATTAACCGATTTAAAAATAATGAAAAGAAAATACGTAGTATTTGTGCGTACATATACAAAAGTACCGAACATGCCGCCGGCCATAAAATAATGCTTATTTTATTTAAGAACTATCATACAGAATGCTATTCTAACTTAGGACTAAAAACATGTAATGCTATACCTAAGAGATGCCTATTCAACAGGCAGTGGGCAGACCTTAACTACAGGTCGCTTTGTAAGAGTATTACCGATGCGTACAGTTACGACTCTGGTAATACCGTCGGCGCCGGGATGCAGTTGATGCACGCGCGCGAGACGCCATTGCAATGGTGGCAGTGTGTTATCTATCAACACTACTACAGAACCCTCCCGAAGGGGTGTGTTAGTATTGTCGTGGAACCATTTACCTCTTGGTTGAAGCTGGTGTAAATATTCTACGCTCCAGCGTTTCCAAAAATGTTGAACAGCTTGTTGAATAACCTGCCATCTAGCGAGGCGGTTTGGATTGTCGTTAGACAAGTCGAATTCAGGTAAAGACGTTAATGGTTCCCCGATGAGGAAATGTCCAGGAGTAAGGGGTAATGGATCAGTCGGATCATTACTGAGTTGACAGAGGGGTCTTGAATTACAGACCGCTTCAATTTGACAGATTAAAGTATTAAATTCGTCCTGAGTTAGTTTTAGTGTACCTATGACACGATGTAAGTGTCGTTTCAGACTACCTACGGCTCGTTCGACGAGACCGGCAAAATGCGAAGCATATGGAGGATTAAACTGCCAGGTGATTTGCATGTTTGTCAGCTGGCTGTTTATAGCAGTCTGATTTGATTCGTTTCGCAGAAACGTGAAAAGTTCGGAAAGATACCTGTCGCAACCTACAAAGTTCCGTCCGCAATCGGAACGGATTGTTTTGCAATACCCGCGTCGGGATATGAACCTACGTAATGCGTTCAGAAAAGATTCGGTTGAGAGATCGGGAACTAATTCCAAATGGATTGCTTTCGTTGATTGGCAAACGAACACGCATACATATGATTTATAAACTTTCGCGTTACGAAGTTTACTTGATTTAAGAAAGAAATGTCCCGCAAAATCAACGGAAGTATTTAAAAAGGGACGAAGTGATCGAACCCTAGTAGTAGGTAATTCAGCCATTGATGGCTGTGGTGCGACAGGTCGTGCACGAACACAAGATACGCAGCGTCGTGTACGCATACGCACCGCATCGCGAGCACACAGGATCCAGTAGGTCTGTGCGAGGGCAAACTGTAAAGTTTGAGGTCCCACATGTAAATGTGTTTTATGATAGAAATCTATCAGAAGATTCGTGAAATGATGTTTCTTGGGTAACAGAATTTGATGCTTGGCATCATACGGTACGTTGGCCCGATTTATTCTGCCGCCGACCCTGAGGAGTCCGGCCTCGTCCAAGAAAGGTTTCAGTTTCTGAAGACGTTTTGTACATCTGTCGTCGTCTTTGAGACGCGAGATGTCTTCAGAAAAGCATTCACTTTGGACAAGTGATATAATTCGACTGAAAGCTTGTTTCGTCTCAGGAACTGTGACATGTTTAGTCGTAGGACTATTGGCTTTACGACATTTGTTTATGAATCGTAACATATACGAAATGACGCGTAGCATCCTTGGAAGCGATGAGAATATCTCAATGAACTCTAAGCTTTTAGGTTCATTGGTTTGTGTGAGAAGAACATGCTTGCGACGTTCTTCGTCGGTGTGGCATATGACGTTAGCCTTAGGCCACTCAGACTCAGTCTTACTGAGCCAAGCAGGTCCCGTGAACCATAGTTGATGGTTCAACTGAGATGGGAGAACACCACGCGACGCTGGGTCTGCGGGGTTGTCTGCGGATTGAACGTGGTGCCACTGCGAGGCAGGCACGTTGCTTGTTGTCTCCGCTATGCGGTTAGACACGTATGTCCGCCACTTGTCTGGAGACGAACGTAACCAGGCAAGAGTTATAGTGGAATCGGACCAAGCGTAGACTTGGTCGAAAGATAATCTACTGCTGTAAGCAGTGAGGACCTTTTTTATCAATTTTGATAATAGATGAGCACCACATAGCTCCAATCTCGGGATAGTGAGCCGTTTCAAAGGCGCAACTTTTGTTTTGCCTATGAGAAGGTGGGTGCTGATGGCACCGTTCGAATCAACGACACGAATGTAGACGCAGGCGGCGTACGCCTTTTCAGATGCGTCTGAAAAACCATGAAGTGACACTTGATGTGTGCTAGGAAGCACGTGACGAGGTAACGCAATATCTTGTAGCAACGGCAGTTCGTCGATGAACCGAAACCACAAGTCACAGATACCCTGTGGAGGGGCAGCATCCCAACCTGAGCCTGATACCCATAAAAGTTGGATTAAATGCTTCACGAATACAGTCACTGGACTTAGAAATCCGAGGGGATCGTAAATCTTAGCGATTTCTGACAACATTATACGCTTTGTACATTTGCGTGAGTTAGCTACTCCATCCGTTTGATAGGAAAAAACGTCAGATTTAGGGTTCCACTTGAGCCCTAAGACCTTGACGGACGTGTCAGTGTCAAGTGCTGACAGAATGAGTGCGTCATCGTGATTGGAAGCATCATCGTTTAAATGCGATAAAAACTCAGAATTATTACTGGTCCATTTGCGGAGTTCGAAGGTTCCTGCTTTGCAAATGGAAGTTAGCTGATGCTGAAGAGTGATAGCATCTTCAACTGTATCAACTCCAGTAACGACATCATCAACGAATACTTCATTGAGAAGTACTTGCGAGGCAAGTGGAAAGTTAGCAGCTTCATCAATTGCTAATTGACGAAGTGTTCGCAAAGCGAGAAAAGGCGCGGAAGCGACGCCGAATGTGACAGAGCACATACGATATTCCTTTACGGGATCATGTGGAGAGAATCTCCAAAGAATCCGATGGAAGTCACGGTGTTCTTTACAAAGACCGATGTAGCGATACATCATTTTGAGATCAGCCGTAAAGACGATTTTATGAAGTCTGTACTTCAATAAAATTTCAGAAATGTCTTGATGCAATTTCTGACCCGTGAGAAGATTATCGTTAAGAGAACGACCTGACGTAGTCTTACATGAAGCGTCGTACACGATACGATACTTCGTAGTAACCGTAGTGGATGTGGAACTCTTCACCACAATGTGGTGTGGTAGGTAGTAGGGGGGAGTGCCAGGACTCGTTGAATCAGTGACTGGCTCCATATGTCCCAAGTCTAAATATTCTTGGATACATTTGTTATAGTTCTCCCGTAAGGCACGGTCGAGAGACAGACGTGCCTCTAGTTTAGTTAAACGTGAGAGAGCTATACCACGAGAATCGCCCAAGGGCGGAGCATTTTCTTTGAAGGGTAGAGAAACTGTATATTTCCCATTTGCATCTCGTGTGTGAGTATTGACGAAGATCGACTCACAGCGTAATTCATCTTTTGTAAGATGTGGATGTTCTGGTATGGATTCCAATTCCCAGAACTTTTGAAGTTTCATGTCAAGTTGGCAAGTGCTCAAGTTGACACTTAGTCGTTTCATACTTTCATATGAAATTCTACCACCTATCAAATAACCAAAAATACTGTTGATGGCCACGGGTGTGCCAGGTGGACCCTTGATATTATCCAGTAGCAGTATGCTATCCAGATAATCAGATCCCAGTAGCAGTTCAACAGGCCGCGTTGAACGCAGTTCTGGGTCCGCTAGATCAAGCTTTTGAAGGTGTTGAAACTTCTGAATATTCCCAATTGATTTAGGAATGTAAGCTATGTAGCTTGTCAAGTCCGGTATGATATAAGCTTCGATGTGAAGCTTCGGTTCGGGTTTGTTGTGGGGTGTGACCTCGCACAACACGTAACCACGTGGTTGGACTTCGCCACCAATACCGGAGAGAGTGGTACCCGGCTGCGCGGCGTACCGCGGCAGGCCGAGACGTTGGACGCACGACTCAGAAATGAGTGTGGTCTGCGAACCTTGATCCACAAGGGTTCGCACGGACCGCGGCGTGTAAGGCCCCTGGTTCAAGGGTCGTAGATTTACAAGCGCAGTCGTGAGTAAGACCGTACAGTTTTTACTAGAACGTTGCCCCGTATCTCCATGTAATGGAGTGGGCGTGGAGGTTTCCGCTACTGAGCGCAACTCAGGGGAAGAAGAAGACTCCGTAGTCAGTAAGACGTTTGGAGGAGGCGCATCTTCATGCAATGAAGAGTGGTGCCTTTGAGTGCAGACGCGGCAAGCATGGCGCGACTTGCAGTCTTTAGACTCGTGACCACTAAATAAACAATTGGTACAAAGTTTATTTTGTTCCACGAAATGTTTTCGTTCCTTTAAAGTGAGCGTATTAAACTTCTCACATTTATATAAGGGATGTGCATTCTCCTTACAATACGCGCATTTAATTTTATTTAAATAATCCACCGCAGTTGTAGCATGTATGCTCATAGCCCGCGAGTTACGCGCAAAAGAAGAATTAGTATTGCGCGGTGCATTATATTGCACATCGGAGTGCGCGCGAGTAAGCGACATTGCACGTTTTCCCGCCATAGCATGGCGCGATGACGTCACCGCAGCTGACCGGGCCGAGCCGGCCGCTCCGCCAGCAGCAGCGAGCGCGGGCGCCGCGCGCTGCGCAGGCCCCGCAGAGGTACTTGCAGTACGCGCGGACGCGGTCATCACTTCAGATGCCGCTAATTCCTTATCGAGAAAATCGAGTAATTCGGTCACATCAGGAATTTCACATGAAGTTTTCAATGATAATTCAAAACGCCTACGAATATTAGGTGTAATTTTGCGTAGCAAAATATTTAAAAGTACGAAACTCCAATCATCAACTGGTAAACCTAAGGATTTTAAGGCAGTTATATTCTCGTGATAACTATTCATCAAGTTACGTAAACTTGATTCAACATTTTTCTCGTTAAGAGCGCTATTACATTTCGGCGTTGAGCGAGTTTAGGTATTTTACGCGCTGCGGCAGGCCGTGCGAGCTCAGTACGCCGATCCCTTCTACCACACTCGCACTACAATGATGGATTAAACATTCTTGATCCTTCGCGAAGCATATTGAAATCAACCATAACAACACTAACTGTACTTAACTTTTAAAGTTCTAAAACTGTTATTTGGTAAGAACGAAAATACTAAATGCAGTGCAAATGTACATAGGGGCTGTTCATAAATTACGTCATCTATTTTTGACGATTTTTGACCCCCCCCCACCCCTCAAATCATCCAAAAATCAAGCTTCGGATGAATCTGTTTCCTCCTACGTCATGTTACCATCATCCGATGTCCAGACCCCCCCACTCCTCCCATTTGAAACGACGTAATTTATGAATAGCCCCATACTTGTACTTATGAAGGTATATTACTCGAAAGAAATTATAGGTACCTACTCGCTTATTTACATGTTTCGTCATTGCATTTGGTACCTATAGGTTGTAAAGTATGTATCAACGAGGGTTTAAAAACGAACTGTGGTACTGAGGATCTGATGATGATTAAAGTGGTCACGGATACCAATCAACCATGTAGTAACATGATTAGGCTCGTTTGATTCGTCTCAACAAGATCTTTGACACTGAAGATACACAGGGTCTGATGATGGAGCTTGAAGGTGGCCACGGGTACCAGTCTATCATGTAACTAAACAACTTCGTGTTTGGGCTCGTTTGATTCGTCTCAACAAGATCTTTGACACAAGACAGTACTCAGGGTCTGATGATGGAGCTGGAAGGTACCATTACCAATCAACCATGCAACTAAACCACATCGTGTTTAGGATCGTTTGATTCGTCTCAACAAGATCTTTGACACTAGGTGATACTCAGAGTCTGATGTTGGAGCCGGAAGGTGGTCACCGGTACCAATCAACCATGCAACTAAACCATTTCGTGTTTAGGCACGTTTTATTCATCTCAACAAGATCTTTGACACAAGGTAGTACTCAGGGTCTGATGATGGAGCGCGAAGGTGGCGACGGGTACCTGTCTGTCATCATCAGCTCCATCATCAGACCCTGAGTAGTATCTTGTGTCAAACATCTTATTGCGACGAATCAAACGAGCCCAAACACGAAGTGGTTCAGTTACATGGTAGACTGGTACCCGTGGCCACAGTCCAGCTCCATCATCAGACCCTGAGTACTAACTTGTGTCAAAGATCTTGTTGCGACGAATCGAACGAAGCCAAACACGAAGTGGTTTAGTTGCATGGTTGATTGGTACCGGTGACCACCTTCCGGATCCATCATCAGACCCTCAGTACTACCTTGTGTCAAAGATCTTGTTGCGACAAATCAAACGAGCCCAAACACGAAGTGGTTCAGTTACATGGTAGACTGGTACCCGTGGCCACAGTCCAGCTCCATCATCAGACCCTGAGTACTAACTTGTGTCAAAGATCTTGTTGCGACGAATCGAACGAAGCCAAACACGAAGTGGTTTAGTTGCATGGTTGATTGGTACCGGTCACCACCTTCCGGATCCATCATCAGACCCTCAGTACTACCTTGTGTCAAAGATCTTGTTGCGACAAATCAAACGAGCCCAAACACGAAGTGGTTCAGTTACACGGTAGACTGGTACCCGTGGCCACCTTCCAGCTCCATCATCAGATCCTGAGTACTATCTTGTGTCCAAGGTCTTGTTGAGACGAATCAAACGAGCCTAAACACGAAGTGGTTTAGTTGCATGGTTGATTGGTACCGGTGACCACCTTCCGGCTCCAACATCAGACCCTGAGTACTATCTTGTGTCAAAGATCTTGTAGAAACGAATAAAACGAGCCTAAACACGAAGTGGTTTAGTTGCATGGTTGATTGGTACCGGTGACCACCTTCCGGCTCCATCATCAGACCCTGAGTATTATCTTGTGCCAAAGATCTTGTTGAGACGAATCAAACGAGCCCAAACACGAAGTGGTCTAGTTGCATGGTTGATTGGTACCGGTGACCACCTTCCGGCTCCATCATCAGACCCTGAGTACTATCTTAAGTCAAAGATCTTGTTGAGACGAATAAAACGAGCCTAAACACGAAGTGGTTTAGTTGCATTGTTGATTGGTACTGGTGACCACCTTCCGGCTCCATCATCAGACCCTGAGTACTATCTTGTGTCAAAGATCTTGTTGAGATGAATAAAACGAGCCTAAACACGAAGTGGTTTAGTTGCATGGTTGATTGGTACCGGTGACCACCTTCCGGCTCCATCGTCAGACCCTGAGTACTATCTTGAGTCAAATAAATACATATAGAATGTCAGGTCGTTTCAAATATTTTTAATCCTGTCCGGTAGTTTATTAAACTGTACCATTATAAATTATAATACTATAAAAACGGTGCTAGGATCAAAGTCTCTCGTTGCGGTTTACACGCACACAGTATAGCGTTTTACACGGCGCCCGCCGCACACAATGATAAAAAACCTCGTCGTCGCCGTTGAAAATGTGCGGAGCCGACCGACACACGTCCTGCCTCTACAAGCTCTGCCGCGGCACTGAGCTGGCGCAGCGCGCGTCATCGGTAATATAGAGTAGTTTTCAAAAAATTGCCAAAAAATTATAGTAGAATTTCATAAACACTAATGTATACCAACAGTATAAGCAAACGTTGCAGATTGCTTGAGTATGAAAATGACTTCGATATTAAGTAGATTTTCGTAGGAATTGACACTTGTTTCGGAGAGAAAATCGAGTTCGTTTTACTTTGATTTTCTCTTTCTCAAAGGTATGTAGGAAAAATATAGTTTGATATGCCTAAAGTACAGGGTATTAGTAATACAAAATAGCCAGGTTTAGCAGAGTAAAATTCTCAACATTTCCAAATAAGAGCTCGCCATTCAGTGCTTCACGGGGTTTTTCGGAAACGACCATCAGAAAAAAAATCATTACTAATTTAATAAGTCCTTTTTCTAATATTTACAACGATATTTATAAAGATAAGAAGACGCTTTTACTGGAACAAGTACTCATTGTTTCTAATAATGAGCGCAAAGTCCTGAATTTCGTCGACTAGTATCATCAATTTTGCATTATTTCGACTTTTCTTGTAAGAGCGCTCTTAACTGACTCACAGTCAAAAATGTTGTCGAAATGTTTTGTTGAAATAATTCGCTTATTTTCATAACGCGAAATTAATACATGTAAGGCATTTTCGTAATTAGAATCCGTAACAGGAATAGACTTGATAAGATTATACGGTTCATCTTTTAAAAACAATAACAAATACCGGAAGTGTTCGACATTTGTCAAAGTGACATTGTCATGTACAAGTGATTTAAATAAATCATAGAAAGCATTCCATTCAGTTAGAACACCTGTGAACGTTTGAAGCGATAAGCGCGGTAAACGAATATGCGATTGATTTGATTGCTGAGCGCAGCAACTCGCATGTGACACCCCATTAAGTCCGCCGCAAGCAGACGTAAATGACGCAATGCTTTGTTTACGCTCCTCCTTAAGTGTATCTAAGGCAACTTGCACCTTAAAATACAAGGAATCGAATTGATTTCTAACAGCTAAATTATCATCGCGGTTGAATGACTCATTCTTTGCCGATAACTTTTCAATTTTCGCTTGAACTTGGAAAAATGATTTTTTGATTGAGGCTAACTCTTTAACTCGAACTCGGAATTCGGCTGCATTATTCGAACAGTCTACAATTTTTTGAATATTGTTAATCGCTAAATCACGTTCGAATGTCAATTGTTCAATCTCCATAGCGGTCATTTTGTAAGAAATTGAGTTATTATACTGTGTAAAATATGTAATAATGTTATCACGAGATAAGAGATGATTAAACTATGTATAGTATATACGTTATGTTAAGTTTTAAGATCTCTAAAATGGCTAGGTACTAGCAAAGTGTTAGTTAGTTAATAAAATGTGACGTTCCACGGGAAAAGGTACCTTATGAGGGTTTCTAGTTTCGGAGATATTAAATGTTTTGTAAAGAGGTGAAAAAATGCTCAATTTTTTTTTATTGTGTGATCTGAAACCTTAATGCGTAACGTTTGTTTACCTGTTTTTATTTTTGTTATAAGTTAGTTATAAGCCTAGTAATGTCGTCTCAGAGTTTAGTAGAAAAGGTACCTTATGGAAAAAAGATTGAAAATTCCCAAAAAAACTAGTCAATACGGGAAAAGAAGTTTGGTAGAGAACTGTATTAGCATTCTGCAAAACTAATTTGATAATTTCAGTTCTGGTTGGGGCGCCTCGCAAATATTATAACCGTACATAGACCGACATCACAAATCCAAGTAGACTGCTATTATACCAAAGTTACTCTCGTCAAGTCTTTCTTAACTAGAATAATCTTCATTTGGTTTGGTCGCATGCAGTAAATCAGCCATTGGTTTGCTGAAAAATGCCAATACCCGACGCATTACCTTATGGAATATCTGAGGTCATTGAACCTCAATGCCGCTTATCTTCAATAGCAACCGAAATATATTATTGATAAGAAATAGACGATTTATACCATCTTAACCCCAAAATATTATTAGTTTATCCTAACTGTTCCATCATCATCATGCCTCATCATGTAACTTGACCACAAGGTACCTTTTCATTACATACAAATTATTGGTCTTTTTTAAGATTATTATGACGAAGAACTAATTAAATTGGGGGCAGTTTAATGTAAATTAATATTTTCTATTCATAAAAGATAAACTATAATAT
The DNA here is from genome assembly GCF_910591565.1 of Cydia splendana. Classification (NCBI taxonomy): domain Eukaryota; kingdom Metazoa; phylum Arthropoda; class Insecta; order Lepidoptera; family Tortricidae; genus Cydia; species Cydia splendana. The sequence goes on from NC_085979.1 coordinate 8,599,472, forward strand.
GATTGATATTTTGTAGTGATGTATTATTAGATTTATTTCCATAAGGTACCTTTTCGTAAATGTATGGAGCAAATACTGTTATTGTTATGTAAGTTTAAAGTGGCATAAGGGGTTAAATATAGTATTTAGTTGGGGTTTTAGGATTTATTTCATTTGAATGACAGAATTTCTTTCATATGTGCTCAGAAAAATTGATTGTGTGTCACATTAAAAGTAAAAATATTCAATTTTGTGATTTTATATGAAAAAGTCAGAAAATACATTTTCACCTCTAAATCGGTATTGTTTTTTGCTTAAACTGTCTGTCAGTGTCGTTTTCTAATAGATAAAATTTAAATCTTGAGAGCTCATTGCAATCAATCGTGAAAATGAAATAAAACTTTATTTTCAAGAGATTGGTTAGTATACACATAAATCAGTCGATATCAAAATTTTCTATTTGCATTACAGAACAAGTCGCAATATTTTTTTAATCTCAGATATATAAGGCATTATTATTTGTAGTCAACTATGTAACTTACTTCAGGAACATAGTTTTTTAGGCGGCTAAACTTAAAACTTCTTTATCGTAAAGTTGCTCATTTCACAACATTATTTTCAAAAAATCATATCTCTGTAACTACGCAACCTAGAAGGTTGATCTTTTGTGTTATCGATAGCTTATTTATTGTAGATTACTGGGGTATGCATAACTCCATACCCGCCATAAGGTACCTTTGACCGTGGGACGTCACAAATAATAATACAATTTGTCGCAAATTAAAAGTAAGTTGTATTTTAACATGCAATGTTAAAGACAAAGATAGTATTTCCTGTCGGTAGAACCCGAGCTAAAGAAATGTGAACTCTGTGCCGTACGCAATACGAGCGACAGTTTATTCGATACTGTAATTGTGACAGCAAACGATAACTTGGTTTTCCGGTACGTTATACCTGAACCTTAAAATTACACTTAAGTACGTAAATACTAAATGTAATGTAATGTACGTTGTACAAAATAACGAAATGCGTTGCGACAAATTATATTTAGACCTATTACAACTACGCAAATGATTCCTCGCGCGCCGTTGTATGGAACTACCGCCCGGTTATCGGAAATAAAGACGGATGTAATTTCGCAAAAGTGCTCAAAACCATATGAAACTATATATACTTAGAATGATCTCGTTGAGATCTAACTGTACGTATCAGTATTTTTGAGAAATATCGCACGACGTTGTCGGAAACTCGATATTTATAATTGTAAGCGGAGGTAGGTTCTCGCAAGCTTACGAACAAAGACAAAGGAATTTACTTGAAATTACTATTGTACAGCACAAATATTAAGTATACAACGATACCAGATAGTAATATCCGGTTCGAACACAATTATGTTGAATAATTTGATAGCTAGACTAGCATAATCCAGAATTTGGGACTGACCTGGTGTGTGACGTGGATACCGCTACCCAGGGGCCCCTGTCCTTCGATGATGAATGTAGTAATCTCATAGGCTGGCGTCGTTAGACTTCTTCTATTTGTGCTGAACACTTTGATCTTTGATTTTGGGTTTTATATGGCTCAAGCTTACGGAGCGAGCAGTCAGCGGCGGCGGTTTCGATTTTGATATCGTTAGGAATGTGTATATGGCAACACTCGAGCTTCCAGTGTTGCGCGCTTTCAAAAAAGCGTTCCGCTGCAGGCGTATCCCGTTTTGGAATATGCTAGTCGATTAAAGTATTAACCGATTTAAAAATAATGAAAAGAAAATACGTAGTATTTGTGCGTACATATACAAAAGTACCGAACACATCCAATTACCCTTAGTTGTTACGAGTAGATACTTTAATCCTTCTCACGGTCAGGACAGTTCTTCAAGAGAAAGAGGCATCAGAAAGTAATGTAGGTATCACACTCTAGCAGAGTTTCACAAGACTGCAAGCTCCGTGAGCACTAGGTTTTGTTTTAGATTCGCTCGCGCTTGGCAAGCATTGGCATTATACGCCCAGGGCTTTGCCCGGGGGCGGCGAAAAACTTAGTTTCAAATGACAAATCGGCTGTTTGTTGTTTAGGCACTGGTCGGATGTGCAATCAGAAAAAGGTCTACTCTACACACTTGTCTCAGGAAATTTGTCGATACATTTCGGGATCGTTCAATTTTTTTCGTGCTCTTTTCATCTTAAATCTTAAGCATTCACAAAGCATACCCCGCACTTAAGCGAAATTAGGTCAAGGCCTGATGCCGGGTCAAAAGCATTTCGTCTGTGGCTCTTAGTGGGTTTTAGCAAATCTGTTTGCATATATGTAAACCTTACAGAATCTCACGATGTAAAACAAAGTGCGATTTAAGCGTCATTGTTAACATGAAAGGAATGAAATCAATCTTATTAACTTTTTGTGGTGTATTTCGTGGGAATTTCTTTTCTTTATTTCGGGTTTGCGACATTCTAAATCCTTGAATGCGTTTGGTAATTTGTTAAGTCCATTGTTACTTGGTATTCGATCTGAATTTAGCCAATGAGAATAATAGTGCAACAAAAAACTAAGATAGACATAATGATAATGTGAGTTTAGCCGAAATGATTTGGTCGGGACAAAAAACAACAGATTAATAGACATTCCCGTTTTTCTGTACAGTTCGTGAATATTGAATTAAGTATTTATTAGGTATTTGTGAAACAGAACGAAGGACTTTTACGCAAACGGGGAATTGTTTAGGCTACGTACTTTATTTTTCACTTATTAACCACGTTAATATTTCTAATCGTTTTTGAGATAATGTTTGTTAAACATTAGTGCAAAAATCTGTATGTTTCAACCCTAGCGGTAGTAGTAGGTAGTAGCGTACTTAAGACTACATCACATAAGGCTTCTAATATAGACGTTGCAACAAATTGCATGCGATTTTAGATAATTGCTGGCTAAGTAGGGTCAACAAATTCAATCGATCGACCAAATGCCCATTGTCGGTGCTGTTTGAAGAGACCAAGAAGATTGTGTCAAATGTATCAGATATTTTTGGCCGTCTCATTATGCAAGATTCGCTTGTGACTTGTACGACTTTATATTGTCCCAATCTAATTTAAGATTCCAAGTATGAACTTATTTACAGAAAGCCCTCCCTGTTGCTTGTTTATTTTGCCTTATTACGACTCACTTTATAGACTGGCAGACAGATTGTTTAACAAACTAAACGTAAATAAACAGAGATTAAGTTACTTCAGTTGAATCTGATTCTTGGAAGTGATCTTCTGTACAAAGGTTTCGTAGAATAATGTTCGGCTGAATATTCGTCGCTTGCTGAATCTTTCTTAGCTGGTATATAACAGAAATTTCTTGATAGCGTTCATGTTCGTTTTGATAATAATTGCTTATTGTGGTGCCCAAGTAAATGTAACAGATGCACTGGCAACACTGTGATCCGTACCCAAAGGGTAAAAACGGGACCCTATTACTAAGACTCCGCTGTCCGTCTGTCTGTCTGTCATCAGACTGTAACTCATGAACCGTGATAGCTAGACAGTTGAAATTTTCACAGATGATGTATTTCTGTTGCCGCTATAACAACAAATACTAAAAACAAAATTAAATAAATATTTAAGTGGAGCTCCCATACCACAAACCTGATTTTTGCCGTTTTTTGTCGTAATGGTACAGAACCCTTTGTGCGCGAGTCCGACACGCACTTTGCCGGTTTTTTAACTTAACCTACAAACAATCTTTCTACAGCCAAAATCGTCACTACCGAGTAAGTTAAAGTGGCCGTCATACTTATTACCGAATGTTCGGTTTAAAGATCTTTGTTTGATCGTGAGATGTTCGACGTGAACTTAACAACCCATACTTTTATTAGTTTTAACACTTTTATAACGGTTTAGCTCGAGGCGTTGCCAAAAACGTTCCGCTACTCCAATAATTGCCTATGGTCTGTAATCTATAGTTATTGCCTTTGTACAACTTTAAATATTACGGATGTGGAAAGTATCTATGTATATAAGTTGATGTAATTGCGATTGTTATAAAATCTATATATTATTATCTAACTAGTTTAACTTGTTTGTAAGATGGTTGTTACCTAGAAAGGAAATGTAGTGGTTTGTCCGAGTGCATCTCGTTAAGGTTTTGTATTTTTTACAAGTAAAGTTGAAGAAGTTGAAAAAACTGGCCAAGTCAGAGTCTGACTCGTGCACGAAGGGTTCCGTATGACGCAAAAAACGGCAAAAAAATCACGTTTGTTGTATGGGAGTCCCACTTAATTATTTATTTTATTCTGTTTTTAGTAGTAGTAGTATTTGTTGTTATAGCGGCAACAGAAATACATCTGTGAAAATTTCAACATTTCTACTGTCTAGCTATCACGGTTCACGAGATACAGCCTAGTGACAGGCAGTCAGATACTATACGTACGTACGTAGGGACGTTAAAAAAGTTTGATCAGTAGGCCTTGCCAAAAATAAACGTAATCAGACGGTACAGTCAGTATCAAATTATCAATCAACGCACCAAAACTATGTATCTACAAAGTCTACAAATATCAAATTGTTTTACAAATAGAGATATATCTCTACGGTTCACGTCCAAAACTATCTACCACACTTTGATTCGTACAGAGTAATATCACTTTTTGTGAAATTATACAAAAAAGAAAAAACGAGAAAATTTCTTTAATCCATCAGTCAGGTAAGATTACCCTTGGTCGGTGATTCTTTTTTTTTTCCTATAGATGCAATTGCCTACTAAGAATAATATAGAATATTAAAATAGAAGTATGTATAGGCTAAGTTAAGTACTAATAGTACTAATGATCTAAACTGTTGATAATTCTAATATGTACACTTGTTGACTAAGACCTAAAATTCCACACTCAAAGAAATGCTATAATAGCAACCATTAGCGAAGCTCACTCGATTTCCACCGGCAATCGAAAAACTTCCACCATTGTTAGCTCATAACTAGGTCTTGATAAAACCCTGTACCGTTGGTCGATAGCACAGACATATGTCTACGTAGATTACGCAAGTGCACCTGCTTCGCATGCTAATCAATGGCAGATCCCATTCCCGCTCCATTACCGTTGAATGAATTCTTGTGTGTCTGAAATAGAATTTACCTAATCGATAGGAGAATTAAATAAAAAAAAAACTGGGGGCCTAGCCTATAGGTAATTGCAGTGATAACCAGATAAAGGAAATATTATTTTCTGGCAACGCTTGATAATAGGATATTGATGAATCCCTTTTTTTGTCATTACCATTATCCTCCTAATTACCAGAGTTATTTTTGCAATTTTGTATTTGGAACTTTCTCTAATTCCATTGTAGTTCAAAATTCATGATTATTCATTCATTCATTTGATTTTGTCCTTATAAAAGGATACGGAGGATAAGTTAGCTATTATTTTGTAAGGAAGTTTGCCTAACAAGTAAATATTAGGCGATAAATACAAATAATACGCTACCTAGTTCCATAAAATGCTTAAAGTTGGGTATCTTTTGTCTATTTCCATGCTCTGGGGGCCTAGCCGAGATGACAATCGTTCGCAGAAAAACGAAACGCTATCTGTCGCTATCGCACTAATATATATGGAAGAGTGATAGAGAGACATAAAGTGTTTAGTTGTCGTAACGCAAGCGATTGTCACCTAAGCTATTAGGCACCCAGTTCTCACACATACGGCGTCTATACATCAGTATGTCTACGTCCGATATCTAGAAACGTAGTTGTGTGCGATCCCACGATGTTACCGTTGTCTCCTCGTATTCACATAGCCTACTAAATAGTACAATGTGGTATAGATACACTAGTATCCATGCAGGCTCACATTGCTTATACTGCAGTCTAGGATACCAGGCCCCAATTTCACCACGGTGACAGGTGCGACAATTGTAAAATCACTGTTGCTGACGTCACAGGCATCCATGGGCTACGGTTACCACTTACCATCGGGCGGGCTGTATTCCTGTTTGCCACCATCATTGTATTATTTAAAAAAACTTTATTATATCGAAAAAAAAAACAGATATTTCTTTTGCGAAGTTTCTGACAATTGTCAAGATTTAGAAGAATTGTAGGTAATTCTTGACAGGTAATGAGTTATATGTCGGAATTTCGTGACAATTGTAGTGTTTCTTGTGACAATTGTCATAAACTTAGCAAGAGAAATATCTGTTTTTTTCCGATATAATAAAGTTTTTTTTAATAAAACAATGATGGTGGCAAACAGGAATACGGGCCGCCCGATGGTGAGCGGTAACCGTAGCCCATGGATGCCTGTGACGTCAGCAACAGTGATGTTTTACAATTGTCGCACCTGTCACCGTGGTGAAATTGGAGCCAGGATATCTATATCGTAATGTCTATACATCGTGTGCACGACAAGTCGACTTCGTCGCATCCGTAACTTTACCGAAGTGTAAGTCAATTATTATTGCTTTAAGCCCGATTTAGACGATGCGAGAACTCGCATGCGAGTTTCATACCATTGCGGGTTTTGATTGGGCGGTTGAATTGGACGTAATCCACAGTCCGCAATGTAACTAAAATCGCATGCGAGTTCGCGCGCCGCCTAAATCAGCCCTTATTTTGTCATTTACTCACCTCATTTTCCCATTACCCATAATTTTATAAAATGTGCGAGATTCTTATACCGGCGCGGCGGCACCTACCATGGTTGTTTTCTTAGGTATTTTAATAGGAAACAATAGGTACTTACTATACTATGAATTAATTTACGGTTTAGACTGACTTGTTTCAAGTCACTCGCGCGACATGTTTCGGAGAGCCTAGGTCTTCTCGAGCACTAACAGTGCGAGCAGCGTTCACGACGGCCGTGTATCGCGTGTTTTGTACATTCGATTAGGTACTTACTCTAGTTTTTTATTTTTTTTATTTAGCCCGTTATAGTGTCCCACTGCTGGGCAAAGGCCTCTCCCCTTGATTTCCATAACTCCCGTTGTAGTGCTTTTTCCGGCCAGTTACTGATGAAGGCGTCTAAGTCGTCCCGCCATCTCCGTCTGGCTATAGTTACTACTACTAAATAAAGAATACACACACAAAGGCAGTAAACAATAAAAGAATGCGCCCATCAAAGCCTAAAAATTACGCCAGCCTAAGCTGCCGGTCGCCTTCCCTGCGTCCCCGATGCCCGGCCCCGCTCAAACGGTATCACCGGGCTAGGGGTCGCGGGGTTGGATAAACGATCGGTGGCGAAAAAGCTGGCCTACACCAGCAGCACTGACGTCCTCAAATTGACGTCCACTGACCTCCCCACGCGGTGGGGAGCGACCCGCCACAGCCGTCGCAGCCGAAAGGCGGGCACGGCCTCTCATACCTCTCTATTAATAGAGAGGTATCGAATGACATACAGCAGCCTAAAAATCACTGCACCCCACAATGTCTAACCCTTCAGTTAACCGTCCGTCCAAGAGCCTATTGTTCTTTAGTGGGACAATAGCAAATGTCACTGTGTCAGGTGTCAAGGTGGGAAGGGATGCAACGCCATGGCATTGTCATGGGACGTTGCATAGAATAGATAATAGTATTGTAGTTCTCTTTTACACTTGCATTGTGGTAGTAAGACAGAAAAAGGTAGCAGTCGTCAGCTTGGTTTGCGGATAGTGAATTACATGTCCGAATTGTCCATGTCCAATTTACGTACTGATTAAAGTTGGATAGGCAGAAACATCTATATATTTCTTTTTAATTTTTAACAAGCAGAAACGTCTGCGAACGATGCTATTAAGCTTAGAATAACCATAAAATACATCGTATGGGTAGCACATCGTAACTGGTGGATTTCCAATATGACTTGGAACTCCGGGAGCCGTTTAAGAAGTGTCTGGTGGATTTCCAATATGACTTGGAACTCCGGTAGCCGTTTAAGAAGTGTAACACTCTTCCGGTAGATGTAGCTAAGGTCCCCTTGACCCATATGATGGAAATATTTTCTGGCTATGGATGAGGTCTTGGTGGGTCAGATAGCAGAGCGCTGGTGTATCGATCTAGAGGCCGTGAGTTCAATCTCACCCAAGACAGTAATTTTTCCACTTTAAAATTTTATCTATGTAATTCGTTTTTGGAAAGCTTTTGGATAATATTTAGGCACAGTCAGAGGTTTAGGGTAAACTTTACATTGTGCAACATCAATGTACTAAATGTAATCATAGTTAGGTATATGTATTTTATATAATCTGTGGGTACAGCTTGAAAAAAAAATGGAGAATTAAATTTTTAGGCATCAAAAAAGTCAAATTAGAACTTACATCGGTAAGGCTCTAAAATCAATTCTAACAGAAGAAAACAGAGCTCCAAATTCGGGCAACAATCAATCTAAGTAATCTAATAGACATATTCATTATAATCGTAAGCAACGTTTGAATAACATAACAATGAATTCATAATTAAATATGCATTAGTAATCACGTCTTATCTTAATTACAATGCGCTGTCAGTACTTTTTCCAAATCTTAATTGCTTTTATATAACGGTACGGATCCAGACACAAAAAGTCTAACGATGACTCTTTAAAAATCACGAAGAAAAACTTGTTAAATTGTCGGTGTTTTTCAAGTTCACAAAGAAATCGTTTTGTAGAGTCACTTAACGCCATGATTGATTAATAGTTACAATAAAACCCACACATACATCAAAACGCGGGAAAGCGTATTAATCGTGAATATAATGTATGAAAACTCGTTTCAGGGACCAGTTTAAATTAAATTACGCGGGAATTCGCATTAATAGGGAATATTACGCGAAACTCTGCGTAGGTCCGCCCCTACCACAATCCATCACAATCTGGGGGTCTACCGCGAAACAAGACAATCTAAATTTCGTTATCTAACCTATCTATCACTCTTGCTGCATATTCGAGCGATAAAGAGGCAGATAACTAACTAAATTTAAAATAAAACTAAATTTAGATTTTCGCCTTGATGCCTTGATGCATCAAAGTCTGTGAAAACTTGTCAAAAAACTGTTTAAGACACACTATGTATAAGCTACTCTATGGTTTACTAGGTAGCTTAGTGCTGCACTCTGGCGGCAGAACATTGCAGTAATAGTAATACCCCCTATTGTAATCGTATTAAGCGGGCCCTACAATAGTTCCGCAACATGGTCCCTTCCACTCAATATTAGGCTGCCGTCAGATCAGCAGCGAAAAAGGTTATCGCTATTTTGTGGTACAAAAAACGACATTCGCCATAAAAGGCATCAGATATATCGGAGCGGACGAGGTGCTCACAAATATCTGAACACGCCTTTATTGTCAAAGCGTTAACGCTACGTCTTACGTAAGCGAACAACTCGCGAACGCGGCGCGGCGCGGCGCGGCGCGGCGCGGTGCGGCGCGGCGCGGCGCGGCGAGGAAGAAACAAAACGTTGATACGTATAGGTGTGTCCTACTCACACATGAGCGATTTAGACGCGAAGCGGCGCGGCGCGGCGCGGCGCGGCGAACACGCGGCGCGGCGCGGCGCGGCGAAGAAACAAAACGTTGATACGTATAGGTGTGTCCTACTCACACATGAACGCGGCGAAGGCGCGGCGCGGCGCGGCGGCCTTGTCCGACTAGGGAGACACTCCACGATCGCAATGGCCGCACGCAGACACGGTTTATTAGTAAATTCATATTTAAATTATGAGTAACCTATGTCTTTATGTGGTTATGCAAGTAAGTGCAGCGTTCTTCGTTGTCTAAAATTTTGGTTTACTGGGATTTTGATTTGGCACCGCCTTCAAAAACTAAGTACACAATAGGCCTGTTGCAAGTAGCAAAGAATCACGGAAATAATGGTTTCAAAGAAACATATATGTTAATATGATTCTAAAAAATGGCCCAATCTCAGTATAAACTGAAGGATTATTAATATATTCAATAAAATAAAACTGCAAAATTCACCAATCGGCCATTATTACTGAAACGCCAATCAGAAGCGTTCCAAACAGTGACGTCATCAATCTATAACATATTTCTTAGAGCAACATAGACAACCTCATTGACCGAAATCCATACGTTCTCACCAAAGAGTTCGAAGGTGCAAAAAAAATGTTATTTCGCCACTAAACATTTATTACGTCCAAAAAATATTATTACACGATATAAAGGAGATATCTATTTGTTATTATCTAAATAAAATGCTAAATAATACGGTATTTCACAAACAAACTTTTTTAATTATTTGGCTGAATGGAACTATCATTGCCATGTTGGCTGTCGTAACTAGAAAAAATGAAAAATTAAAAAGTAAAACCGGCGCTCGGTGATTTTCACTCAAAATTTACTTGTATCTAAATAATTCATCTTAAATTGCAACCGTGTGAGAGTTTTTGTCTAAAATGAGTTATTGTGATAAATTTTTGTAATGTATTTATCATCCCTAATCGCAATATATGGTGCTGAAATAACAATATCATTCGGATTTAAGGGAAATTCGTAACTGTAAGTATGTAAACAATGTCTACCACCCTACCACCAACTAAATAGTGACGTCACAAATGTCGTGCGAGGCGTTTTCGCGCGAGTTTTAAACTAGCTATAATAAAATGCAATTATTTATGTTAAATCTTATGAGTATAGCTGAAATATTGTGTTTTTCGGAACCAATACAAGTGTACCGACAATAATAAAAGGGATTTCAAAATTTGTCATCAGGCCTATTACCCGGGTGGTTATTAATTTGCTTATTAGGTACTAGCTTTTGCCCGCGACTTCGTCTGCGTGGAATTAGTAATTTGGGTACCATAATTTTTAAACAAATCTGCTTTTTATTACATCCTTCTTTTCGCCCCCAAAATGGATGACTAATTACAATTAGTCAAAAATGCGAACTTTCTTTATTTGTAACGAAATTAAGATATTATTTTCTTTTATTTATTTATTAATTTTGACGTGATAACGTAAGTTGATAAAGTTGAAAAAGTTGGAGAAGTTGAAGTTGGACAATTTAAAGTTGGAGAAGTTGGAGAATTTGAAAAAGTTGAAGAAGTTCGAGTTGGAGAAGTTGAATTTGAATTTGAAGAAGTTGGAGAAGTTGAAGTTGAAGAAGTTGAAAAGGTTGGAGAAGTTGGAGAAGTTGAAGTTGAAGAAGTTGGAGAAGCTGAAGTTAAAGATGTTGGAGAAGTCGAAGTTGAAGTTGAAAAAGTTGGAGAATTTGAAGAAGTTGGATGCATTGAAGAAGTAGAAGTTGAAGAAGTAGGAAAATAAATAAGTTGGAGAAATTGAGGAAGTTGAAAAAGTTGGAGAAGTTCGAGTTGGAGAAGTTGAATTTGAATTTGAAGAAGTTGGAGAAGTTGAAGTTGAAGAAGTTGAAAAGGTTGGAGAAGTTGTTCAGTTGAAGAAGTGGGAGAAGTTGAAGTTGAAAAAGTTGGAGAATTTGAAGAAAATGGATGCATTGAAGAAGTAGAAGTTGAAGAAGTAGGAAGATAAATAAGTTGGAGAAATTGAGGAAGTTGAAAAAGTTGGAGAAGTTAAAAAAGTTCGAGAAGTTGAAAAAGTTGGAGAAGTTGAAGATGCAAAAGTTGAAAAAGTAAGAGTTGGAGAAGTTGAAGTTGAATTTGAAGAAGTTGGAGAAGTTGAAGTTGAAGAAGTTGAAAAGGTTGGAGTAGTTGAAGTTCAAGAAGTACGAGATGTTGAAGTTATAGAAGTAGAAGTTGAAAAAGATGGAGAAGTTGAAGAAGTTCGAGTTGGAGAAGTTGAAGTTGGAGAAGTTGAAGTTGGACAATTTAAAGTTGGAGAAGTTGAAGAAGTAGGAGAAGTTGAAGAAGTTCGAGTTGGAGAAGTTGAATTTGAAGAAGTTAGAGAAGTTGAAGAAATTGAAAAGGAGAAGTTGAAGTTGAAGTAGGAGAAGTTGTAGATGTTGGAGAAGTTGATAAAGTTGAAAAGAAGTTGAAGAATTTCGAGTTGGAGAAGTTGCAGTTGAATTTGAAGAAGTTGGAGAAGTTGAAGTTGAAGAAGTTGTAAAGGTTGGAGAAGTTGAAAAGGTTGGAGAAGTTGAAAAGGTTGGAGAAGTTGAAGAAGTGGAAAAGGTTGGAGATGTTGAAGGTTGAAGAAGTTGGAGAAGTTGAAGTTAAAGAAGTTGGAGATGTTGAAGTTATAGAAGTCTACTTCTTCAACTTCTAAGTTGAAGAAGATGGAGAAGTTCTTGAAGTAGATGTTGAAGTTGAAGAAGTGGGAGAAGTTGAAGTTGAAGAAGTGGGAGAAGTTGAAGTTGAAGAAGTTGAAGTTAAAGAAATTGGAGAAGTCGAAGTTGAAGAAGTTGAAGTTAAAGAAATTGGAGAAGTCGAAGTTGAAGAAGTTGAAGTTAAAGAAGTAGGAGAAGTTGAAGTTAGAGAAGTTGAAGAAATTGAAAAGGTTGGAGAAGTTGAAGTTGAAGTAGAAGAAGTTGGAAAAGTCGAAGTTGAAGTTGAAGAAGTAGGAGAAGTTGAAGTTGAAGAAGTTGTAAAGGTTGGAGAAGTTGAAAAGGTTGGAGAAGTAGAAGAAGTGGCAAAGGTTGGAGATGTTGAAGGTTGAAGAAGTTGGAGATGTTGAAGTTATAGAAGTAGAAGTTGAAGATGGAGAAGTTCTTGAAGAAGTAGATGTTGAAGTTGAAGAAGTGGGAGAAGTTGAAGTTGAAGAAGTGGGAGAAGTTGAAGTTGAAGAAGTTGAAGTTAAAGAAATTGAAGAAGTCAAAGTTGAAGAAGTTGAAGTTGAAGAAGTAGGAGAAGTTGAAGTTAGAGAAGTTGAAGAAATTGAAAAGGTTGGAGAAGTTGAAGTTGAAGTAGAAGAAGTTGGAAAAGTCGAAGTTGAAGTTGAAGAAGTAGGAGAAGTTGAGTTAGAGAAGTTGAAGAAATTGAAAAGGTTGGAGAAATTGAAGTTGAAGTTGGAGAAGTGAAGAAGTTGAAGAAGTTGAAAAAGTTGAAGCGCTTCGAGTTGGAGAAGTTGAAGTTGAATTTGAAGAAGTTGGAGAAGTTGAAGTTGAAGAAGTTGAAAAAGATGGAGAAGTTGAAGAAGTTCGAGTTGGAGAAGTTGAAGTTGGAGAAGTTGAAGTTGGACAATTTAAAGTTGGAGAAGTTGAAAAAGTTGAAGATGTTCGAGTTGGAGAAGTTGAAGTTGAATTTGAAGAAGTTAGAGAAGTTGAAGAAATTGAAAAGGAGAAGTTGAAGTTGAAGTAGGAGAAGTTGTAGATGTTGGAGAAGTTGATAAAGTTGAAAAGAAGTTGAAGAAGTTGAAGAATTTCGAGTTGGAGAAGTTGAAGTTGAATTTGAAGAAGTTGGAGAAGTTGAAGTTGAAGAAGTTGTAAAGGTTGGAGAAGTTGAAAAGGTTGGAGAAGTTGAAGAAGTGGAAAAGGTAGATGTTGAAGGTTGAAGAAGTTGGAGAAGTTGAAGTTAAAGAAGTTGGAGATGTTTAAGTTATAGAAGTCTACTTCTTCAACTTCTAAGTTGAAGAAGATGGAGAAGTTCTTGAAGAAGTAGATGTTGAAGTTGAAGAAGTGGGAGAAGTTGAAGTTGAAGTTAAAGAAATTGGAGAAGTCGAAGTTGAAGAAGTTGAAGTTAAAGAAGTAGGAGAAGTTGAAGTTAGAGAAGTTGAAGAAATTGAAAAGGTTGGAGAAGTTGAAGTTGAAGTAGAAGAAGTTGGAAAAGTCGAAGTTGAAGTTGAAGAAGTAGGAGAAGTTGAAGTTGAAGAAGTTGTAAAGGTTGGAGAAGTTGAAAAGGTTGGAGAAGTAGAAGAAGTGGCAAAGGTTGGAGATGTTGAAGGTTGAAGAAGTTGGAGATGTTGAAGTTATAGAAGTAGAAGTTGAAGAAGATGGAGAAGTTCTTGAAGAAGTAGATGTTGAAGTTGAAGAAGTGGGAGAAGTTGAAGTTGAAGAAGTGGGAGAAGTTGAAATTGAAGAAGTTGAAGTTAAAGAAATTGAAGAAGTCGAAGTTGAAGAAGTTGAAGTTGAAGAAGTAGGAGAAGTTGAAGTTAGAGAAGTTGAAGAAATTGAAAAGGTTGGAGAAGTTGAAGTTGAAGTAGAAGAAGTTGGAAAAGTCGAAGTTGAAGTTGAAGAAGTAGGAGAAGTAGAAGTTAGAGAAGTTGAAGAAATTGAAAAGGTTGGAGAAATTGAAGTTGAAGTTGGAGAAGTGAAGAAGTTGAAGAAGTTGAAAAAGTTGAAGCGCTTCGAGTTGGAGAAGTTGAAGTTGAATTTGAAGAAGTTAGAGAAGTTGAAGTTGAAGAAGTTGAAAAGGTTGGAGAACTTGAAGAAGTTGAAAGGTTGGAAAAGTTGAAGTTGAAGAAGTTGAAGTTAAAGTTGGAGAAGTCGAAGTTGAAGAAGTTGAAGTTGAAGAAGTAGGATAAGTTGGAGAAGTTGAAAAAGTTGAAGCAGTTCGAGTTGGAGAAGTTGTAGTTGAATTTGAAGATTTTGGAGAAGTTGAAGTTGAAAAGGTTGGAGAACTTGAAGAAGTAGATGTTGAAGTTGAAGAAGTGGGAGAAGTTGAAGTTGAAGAAGTGGGAAAAGTTGAAGTTGAAGAAGTTGAAGTTAAGAAGTTGGAGAAGTCGAAGTTGAAGAAGTTGAAGTTGAAGAAGTAGGAGAAGTTGAAGTCAGAGAAGTTAAAGAAATTGAAAAGGTTGGAGAAGTTGAAGTTGAAGTAAAAAAAGTTGGAGAAGTCGAAGTTGAAGTTGAAGAAGTAGGAGAAGTTGAAGTTAGAGACGTTAAAGAAGTTGAAAAGGTTGGAGAAGTTGAAGTTGAAGTTGGAGAAGTTGAAGAAGTTGGAGAAGTTGAAAAAGTTGAAGCAGTTAGAGTTGGAGAAGTTGAATTTGAAGAAGTTGGAGAAGTTGAAGATGTTGAAAAGGTTGGAGTAGTCGAATTTGAAGAAGTTGAAGTTGAAGAAGTTGAAAAGGTTGGAGAACTTGAAGATGTTGAAAAGGTTGGAGAAGTTGAAGTTCAAGAAGTAGGAGATGTTGAAGTTATAGAAGTAGAAGTTGAAGAAGTTGGAGAAGTTGAAGAAGTTCGAGTTGGAGAAGTTGAAGTAAGAGAAGTTGAAGAAGTTGAAGGACAGTTGAAGGACAGTTGAAAAAGTAGGAGCTGAAGTTGAAGAAGTTGAAAAGGTTGGAGATGTGAAGTTTAAGAAGTAGGAGAAGTTGAAGTTAAAAAAGTTGGAGAAATTGAAGTTGAAGTAGGAGAAGTTGAAGTTGAAGTAGTTGAAAAGGTTGAAAAAGTTGAAGAAGTAGGAGAAGTCGAACTTGAAGTTGAAAAGGTTGAAGAAGTTGAATAAGTAGGAGAAGTTAAAGTTGAAGACGTTGAAAAGGTTGAATAAGTAGGAGAAGTCGAAGTTGAAGTTGAAAAGGTTGAAGAAGTTGAATACGCAGGAGAAGTTAAAGTTGAAGACGTTGAAAAGGTTGAAGAAGTTGAAGAAGTAGGAGAAGTTGAAGAAGTAGGAGAAGTTGAAGTTAGAGAAGTTGATGAAGTTAAAGAAGTAGGAGAAGTTGAAGTTAGAGAAGTTGAAGTAGGAGAAGTTAAAGTTGAAGTTGAAGAAGTTGAAGAAGTAGAAGTTGAAGAAGTTGAAGTTGACGAATTTGAAAAGGTTGGAAAAGTTCGAGTTGGAGAAGTTGAAGAATCGTTGAAGAAAAGGTTGTTGATTCCCCATACAAACTTCCACCCCCTTTTTCACCCCCTTTAAGAGGGATTTCTGGGATAAAAAGTACCCTATGTCCTTCCCCGGGACTCAAACTATCTCTATACCAAATTTCATGAAAATCGGTTCAGCCGTTTAAGCGTGAAGAGGTAACAGACAGACAGACAGACAGACGGACACACTTTCGCTTTTATATTATTACTAGCTTTTGCCCGCGACTTCGTCTGCGTGGAATTAGTGACAGCAGCTAAAGTAGGTATGGCGCCTGGATAATTCTAATAGCAATGATTCAATTCGCGCATTGCTTGCTTCAATTATTAGGCAATTCATTAACTCTTTCAATTCCACCCCCCTTTGCACTCTCTTCAGGGTTGATTTCCGACATAAAAACTATCCTATGTCCTTCCCCGGGACTCAAACTATCCCTATACCAAATTTCAACTAAATCGGTTCAGCGGCTTAAGCGTGAAGAGGTAACAGACAGACAGACAGACAGACACACTTTCGCCTTTATAATATTAAGTATTGATATTAAAAACATTTAGATTACAATAGATTAGTATTGATATAGTATGGATAGTATGGTATGGATTAATTACGTTTTGGCAGAAATTGGCTTTACGACGGGATAGGGACTGGACAAGGATAGGGGTGGGGTCTGGGTATATAAAAAAATATTTTGTGCTTTTCAGTGGGTTGGGTTTTTGAAAGGACCTCAAAAGGAAACAACGGAACCCTTATACCCCTTATAGGATCACTCGTGCGTCTGTCTGTCTGTCCGTCTGTCACAGCCTATTTTCTCGGAAACTACTGGACCAAGTAAGTTGAAATTTGGTACACATATGTACATTAGTAACCTAAAGATGGACATTTTTTTATAATTTTAAAATACATAGGTTCGAAGTTATTTAAGAAAATAGCCAAAAAATGACCATATATCTCCAAAACTACTGGGTCTAAAATATTGAAAAAAAATATATACAAAATAGTTCTTTACCTATAGATGACAGGAAAACCTATTAGAAATGTGAAGTCAAGCGTGAGTCGGAATTATGTACGGAACCCTAGAAACGCGAGTCTGACTCGCACTTGGCCGGTTTTTTTAAAGAAATTATATTAAGTTATTTTGCTTTTATGTTTGTTTTTTTAATTGATTTATTTATATTTTTACTTTTTTATTTCACGTTATTTATTTTTGTCTCATTATGACGATCGATTGATCTTGCTGCGCGCTCGTAATACAGGGACCCACTCCCTCTCCCACTCGCACTCGCACTCGCACTCTCAATCCCACTGAAAACCGCATCAAAATCACGGACAAACATACATACATAAATACATACCGGTCAAACTGAGAACCTCCTTTTTTTTAAGGCGGTTAAAAACGAAAGTAGTTGCTCTTTTCTGTGACCTAGACTTCGCAATTAGCTTAAAAAAATTAAAATAATTACATTAATTACTTTGCCGAATCTTTATTACAGCGAACTCAGAATAGTCGTAAGTGCCATAGACGCTACTGGAGTTAAGTCTTTTATGTCAATTTCCGCGAATTTATATATTTTTTTAGTTTTGTGCCTATAGATTACAGGAAAACCTATAAAGAAATCAAACGGGAGTCGACTAATCAAATCATAGCCGGTAATTCTATATACGCCACGCCTCTAGCCGCGTCATATTCGCGTCTAAAAATCAAATGGATTGATCGCGCCCGTTCCGCGCCGCGCCGCGCCGCCGCCGCGCCGCTTCGCCATCGCGTCAAAATCGCTCACCTAGGACACTTCCATATGCAACAACGGTTTGTTTTTTCCGTGCCGCGTCTCGCCGCGCCTCGCCGCCCGACATTCGCGTGCAAATCGCGCGGCGCCGCGTTCGCAACGAGATCGCTTACGTAGGACACTTCTATGGGCATCAAAGGATTGATTTAGCCGCGCCGCGCCGCGCCGCGCCGCGTTCGCGCGTTGTTCGCCTACGTAAGACGTAGCGTAAGAGTGCGTGTATGTCAGATGGCGACGTTACTATGTGTATAGATGTATATTGTCCTATGTGAATAAAGGAGCTCCACTAATCGCCGATTGCTGTCTTGATATGCCGATTGCTGTGTTGTTCTTAAAATATAATAATGTAAAGGTTCCTCGTCCTCCTCCTTAAGGAATTTCTCGTTCATCGTTAATACTCGCTTTCCGCTCATCGTCACTAAGCTACTAGACTCTCTAGTCTAGCGGTCGGCAACCTTTTATCAGCCAAGGGACACGTAGCAGTTAACGAAGTGGACGCCAGCCGCACTTTGTTAATATTTATGACTTTATCAGACATTGTCATTTGTCAATATTACATACAAAATAGCCAGGGAGGCTCGCGGGCTGCAAGTGAGAGGTTCGCGGGCCGCTGGTTGCCGACCGCTGCTCTAGTCGGATAGTTGACTAACTAGGGAACCCCTAAAGCTGGAAATGGCTTCTATGTGTAACCCAAAAGCTATCAAATATGATATATATCCTTCGGAGTTCGGATCAAGTTTAACTTCAGTGGGATTGGAGTTGAAATATTGACATCGATTAAATTTAGCCTTTGAATGGGTTCTTGTAATGATCGTATTTGTAATTAATCGGTATACTTAAGTTTGTGAGAATAGATGGATGGAAATTATACTTTCACGCAAAAACTCTCGGATTTGGTAAATTATTGAACTTGATAACTTCAGTGGGATTTTAAACATGTATTAACTGATTAACACAGACTGGCGGGAAAATTCCGAGACGTCGCATGCAAAGACTAGTCGATATACATACTTGAAAAGACCTACTCCGAGCGCGGTCAATTTACATATGTCGTGAATTGACCGCGCTCAGAGTAGGTCACGTGTGTAAAAAGTGCACGCGTTGCATCCGCGGCGCGAAACGCAGCTGACACGGCAGATAACGATATCGCATGTTGAAAATGGAGCGGATTAATGATTTGTAGCGTACATCGCCGGCTCGTTTCATTATGAGACAATTATCGATGCCCGCATCATACTTGGCTGAATTATTTAACTAACTATTTTGGCTCAGCGACCCAAAGAGAATCTTGGCCTCCATTTTAGTATCCTGACTTCATGACTTCTAACTTAAAAGTGCGCTATTAAAGTCAGAATTTATTTTTGATCAATATTGTATAATATTAACTAAGAAAAGCTTAATAATATTAAACTAGTCACAATCACAATCGCAAACCGACCCTGAATTTGCACACGACTCCATATTGTGCAACTGTGTGCAAAACCCAGGTGCTAAATAATCTAAATATTGCATTACATGGTTACACAAAGTCAACAAAAAACAAAATATTAACGCACGAATAGTTATCCTAGATTCTGATTTGAATAAATCTAAGAAATAAATCTGTTTACACATTCAAAGCGCCTCATAGAGGCTTCTGGTGTTCAGACAGAGGCCTGGCCAACATTTTGCCCAGAGGATCAGCATTGCCATCCAGCGGGGCAATGCGGCCAGCCTTCTGGGCACCCTACCGAGACACTACGACTTAGGTATTTTTTTTATTTATAAGTTTTTAATTTATTCATCCATTAATTACATCACACGAATTTCTAGGTTTTTTGATCCCCCCCTCTAAACATGTGATGTAAGATGTAATTAATTAATGACCCCTTAAGTGTTTTTATTATGTTATAAATTTTTTTACACATTACATGAATCTTAAAAATAAATAAACTAAAGGAGCTCCCGACATCGCAAGCCCTCAGCTCCACCATTTTGTCAAAAATGCAAACACTGATCGATCACTGAACTTTGTCTGTCTGTCTGTTACCTCTTCACGCTTGAACCGCTGAACCAATTTGATGAAATTTCGTATGGAAATATTTTGAGTTCCGTCCCGGGGAAGGACAAAGGATAGTTTTCACCCGGGAAACCATCCCTTAAGCAGCGGCGAGAGTGGCGAGACACTCCTTCGGTTATTCTCGGCTCCGTTCGGCTCAGCATTGCTCCGAGCAATTATTGGGGTTGGCACAACTTGACGTCCCTTTGCGTCACTTGCGTGCACGATCACAGATAAGATAATGGCTTGAATTTTGACAACCCTAAATAGCCGAAAGGGATAGTGCCATATATTAGAAAGGGAAAGCAGGATTCGACCCTGAACCGCTGTCAAACTTGTAGGTTTTGTAGGAAGCGTCCTTTCTGTACAGTCTATTATTTATTCTGTGCCTTATGGGGGTTAAATTTACTATTGGAAGTGGTATATGGATATGCTAATTCTACGCAAAGTCGCGGGCAGAATCTAGAATAGAATAGAAAAATGTATAATATTGTTTCCAATCCTTAGTTTACCATAATACATGGCGTACAAATATCACGCGTATATATCTAGTATTACAAATTATCGAAAGTATTCTTGCCCAAGCCGAACATCTTCGTTATGTAGCCTATGTAGGTATCATACCAGTCAGCACCACTTTTTCAATTTCCGTCAAATAAGGCATCAACTTGTTTCATTTGGCAATACAACTTCAACGCCAATCGCCAATCCAGTCCAAATCGTCATTGTCGCTACGAATCGTAAAACACGACCAGGGTTGCCGAGATCGAGTCAGTTATCGCATTTAAGGGTAATAATTATCGTATCGATGAAGAAATATCGTACTCCTGTCAAATGAGGCACTACCGCTAAAATTAATTAAAACAGTCTTTATGTGAATTACGTATTTTAAGAAAACATAATTTTACTCAAAATTTTGCAAAAATCTGTTTTAAAGCAGGTATGTATTTGAGAATTTTGCGCTGGCTTGCCTGGCTTCCGAAAATTGGCCTTTTTGACGCCATTGCATTTCCAAGAAGCCTAAAACCCAAATAGTGCCAATTGTAGCCTATTTTTACTTATTTCCGATTTAAAGTTTCATTGCATTGCATAATGCAATCGATGTATCGTACTTTTGCGTACGTTAATAGTCATTACGTCGTAAGGTGAGAAATTTAAGTTATCGTATGTTTACGATAATTATCGTTCGCCTGGCAACCCTACACGACAGTTAAAAGTTTATTGACTCGAAGAGAAAACACACTGTACCACATTATAGATTTCTTACACTACGTAATGGTACCATTAATGTGGTATTGGTACCAATTTGTACGTTATTGTTCTGCTCTAATAGACGCGGAAAGTTGAAAGCGGACATGGCGGAGATATGTGGATTATCTAACGATTAATCAAGAACTAATCGGAATTGGAAAATGTTTATTGTACAAGCTAGCAAATTGATGGTCGTATTTGTGTACGTGATAAAGCGGGATAATGACAATTTCAAATGCGACAATATCAAAAAGTGGCACTTATTTTATTATGTAGACAAAGCCGTCCATAAAACGAGTACCCCTATAGACATTTTACCTGGATGGGTTTAAGTCCTATCACTACAATAGAAAAACGGGAACGTAACTGGCCATAGTGGCAGTACTTTACGAGTATTACTTGTTTGACTTTTAGCTGATCCTCCATGAACATTTGTTTTTTTGTTTATGTCCTGGAACGTATTTTCTTTCATATTTTCATGGTTTCAGCCGTCGGACGGATTGGTGAAGGTCGACCATATGTGTGGGATCTTAGACCATTAGTTGTAAATAGTAGTTATGTTGTAACTTCTTGCTGTGTAACTTTTATTATTTATTTATTTTTTCTTATTTGACTATTTGTTTACTGTATGTTATTTCTATGTCTTTTTTCTTCTTGTCTGTTACCTCCCGTGATTCTTCTCACTTGATGGTCTCATCGGAAGATCAGCGCTGGAAGCCACCAGCAACATGCTGAGATGGGACCATTTCGTGGCACTTTAATCTTATTTTATGTTTTCTTTTATATAATGTTATGTATTGTACCGATTGTTTGTGCTTACGAATAAATTAATTCTATTCTATTAACATCTCGGCTCAACAGATACGCATTTCTTTATATCCAAAAACAATCCACAGATATAGACACGCTTGGCATACACAAGCAAGACGCACATGCAAAGTCTACATATTAAGATACATATATGTCTGTGCATCAGAGCGTCAGTGGCATATGTCTTTACCAGGTGTGTGACCACACGCACGCAACCAACCGTGGACCATGTAAGGTGACCAGTATTACTGTTTTTGTGGGACAATCGCCTTTGTTATGAATATGCATTGTATGATAATCTCGATTAAGCACCGTATTGGGTTTAAGTGATATGGTTGAATAAGTGCTAGTTTTTATGTAATGAGTAATGTATAGTTAGCAACATAAGTACGGAACGTACCTACAAGCTACACCTTTTAGAATTGCGTTTCTTAAATAGGGAAGGGATACAATTCTAAAGTGAGGTGTTTACTCGTATTTCTGACAGTATCGTCCTTACATAACGTGCAATGTTAGGTATATAGATAATATATTTGAAGTAAATAGTGAATAACATACCTAGAGTCCTTTCTCTATTTACAAATCGGCGTCTGTCTCTCGTGTGTTTATTTATAGTAAATAATTGAGTTAGTTATCAAAGCTTTATTTGTATTTACCTTTGTCTGTCTAGTTTTAGTTAACAATGTACAAACTGTCGTAGGTTTATGTCGTTGGTCACGTACGTATCTGTATGAGTTTTAAGGAAAAAATCATTATATTATGACTTAATGACTTTCGAGTCCATTCTAATCTAATGAACGTTACTTGCAATTCACCTAAAATTGTACCGGAATAATCCCAATTTCATCCTTTTCAAAATGTAATAAATAACAATAATTGGCGTATTACATAACAGGAAACTTCTCCATAGGGACTCTACGTGTTGAATTTGTATCCCCACGCACACCTATCAAATGACCGGGATGTATTATGTTGGATAAAAGATAACTGGCTTAAAAAAGAGCAATGATAAAATAGTACATTTCGATGCTAGTGCGAAGAATGACATTTCCGCACCCGTATCGAACTACGTTTTTTAATACAGTTGCGAAAAAATAAGAAAAACAACAAGTAAGGAATTCTAAACTTACTTATTTTTAGATTTTTCTGGCAAAGCACTCTCATTTGCAATTGCAGCCTTCTCACAAACGTCTGGCGGTGTTAAAAATCATTTCAAACTCTGATTCACTCATTTTGTAAGCATTTTTTTGAAAACTTAAGATTGAACAACAAAGTCGTTGTAAGTTCGATCTTTCGTAGTGAAAATTTTAGACATTTTTTTTATCAATTATGGCCTGGATGCGAGTCCTTTAAGCCAATTTTTGACATTATGAAGAGGTGTATTTTTAGCTTTTATTCGACTATTTTTGTTTTTCAAATGTGTTATGTTGGCACATTGACTAGTGTGGTTTCTTGTTTAAAAAATAAATATTTAGTCTATGCTGTCATGGCGTTGTTTCATTTACTACATTGGCGACTCGAGGAAATTAATTAGTTGTTATTCGTGAAAATGGCGTTAAATACGAATTTCTTGCTGCCCGGGGCTTTCGATCAAAATAAGGACGATTGGAAAGTGTATAAAGAACAAATGTTGTTTGCGCTACAAGCACTAGGCGTGGAAAATAACCTAGAAAATGCCCGCGCCATTTTTCTTTCACAATGTGGAAAAGATACTTTTGCATTCGTAAGCTCATTAGTGGCGCCGAAAAAACTCATCGAAGTGGACTTTAAAGATATCCTGGGCGTATTGGACAAGTTTTTCGCGCCCGAGAAAAGCGAAATACTTGAAGCCGGGAAATTCCATCTCCGATGTCAAGAGAAGACTGAAAAAATGCAATCTTTTATTTCGGCCATTAAAACGTTAGCAGTGCATTGTAACTTCAGTGATTTAGAAAGACAATTGCGTGACAGACTGGTGTTGGGAGTTAGAGATGTGCGTTTGCGACGTGAATTACTAAAAACGGACAATTTAACATTCGCGCAAGCCGTAAGCCGAAGCGTTCAATATGAGCAAACTGTGAGCGACCTTTACCCGCAGGCCGCGAGTACCTCAACACCTCTGGAGACCAAATCAACAACGAGCACAAGTACATCTGAACCTATGGACACCAACCTAGTTAACGTCGGCTCGCACAAGCGCGAGACTGCCTGTCGTCACTGCGGGGCGAATCATAACCCTAGAGGCTGTAAATTTGCCAGGGCAAACTGTAACTACTGCAAGAAGGTGGGCCATACGGTTGCCGTATGTTGGAATCGAAATAAAAAGAAAATTAATCTGATTGAAGTTGAAAAACTGGATGACAGTAAGGAAGATTTCGCCTACATGAATGAAATTCTGCAAGTACATGTCAATTCAAGTGCGGAACAAGCTAGTAGCAAGATCTTCACTACAATGAAGTTGCAGGAGAAAGAAGTTCAGTTTGAAGTGGACTCTGGGGCGGCACGAACTGTCATCTCATATGAAACATGGAGAAACCTTCAGTTCAATATTAAATTGGAAGACGCTAAAATAAACCTTATCACCTGGGGTCGGCATCCAATCAAGCTGAAGGGATTGGCTAAAGTTAAAGTTGGATACAAAGGGCTTGAACATGAATTAACAATAATTGTTGCCGAAGACAGGGGACCTAATGTTTTGGGAAGAGATTGGTTTGCGCCATTGGGAATACAAGTGGAAGGACTCTGTTGGACAAGTCAAGTACCAGAAGAACTGCAGTTGAAATACCCTAAAGTATTTAGCGACCAACTGGGTTGTTACACGGGATCACCTGCAAAACTAATTCTGAAGAGTGAAGCTCAACCAAAGTTTCTCAAATGTAGACCTATCCCCTATGCTCTTAAAGAAGAAGTGAAAACTGAACTGAAGCGACTTGAAGCAATAGGTGTGTTGACTCCTGTACGATATTCTGATTGGGCTACACCACTACGCATTGTGAGAAAGGAAGATGGAACCTTGAGAATATGTGGCGATTACCGTTCTACGGTTAATATCTCAACAAACTGTGATGTTTATCCACTGCCAACATCAACAGAAGCGTTCCAATTACTAGCTGGTGGCAAAATATTTTCAAAACTGGACCTAAAACAAGCTTATACACAGATGTTAGTAGATAAGGAATCTGCTGAAATTTTGACATGGAATACCCCATTAGGACTGATGAAAGTAAACCGATTACCTTTTGGGGTCAGTTCAGCACCAGGCATATTTCAACGAGTGATGTCAAGTCAATTTGCAGACATGGATGGTGTTGCTGTTTTATTAGATGACATTGTGGTGACAGGTACTGATGAGGCTGAACATGCTGCAAGGCTAGCTAAGGTACTTCAGCGTATTCAACAGCTTGGATTCACTATAAACATTACCAAGTGTCAATTCTCTGTGCCATCAGTGACCTTCCTCGGCTATGTTCTTGATGCAAATGGCATACACCCGTGCCCAAGAAAGATTAAGGAAATCCAAGAGAGACCAAGCCCATCAGATCTGAAACAGCTCCGTGCATTCTTAGGCCTAGTTAATTTCTATGAAAGGTTCTACAGAGCTAAGGCGGACATCTTAGAGCCTCTGCATCAACTTCTAAAGAAAAATATGACTTGGAAGTGGGGAGAGACAGAGGAAGATGCTTTTAAGAAGGCCAAACAGCTGTTAACCTCTGATTTGACACTAGTGCAATTTGACAAGAATAAGGAGGTAATTCTCACTTGTGATGCCTCAGAATATGGAGTTGGAGCTGTGATAAGTCATATTTTTGATGATGGTCAAGAGAAACCAATTGCAATGGCTTCACGAACTATGCAGCCGCATGAAAGGAATTATAGCCAACTGGATAAGGAGGCCCTGGCTATAATCTATGCACTAAAGAAATTTCGAGACTACCTGGTTGGTGTAAAATTTACCATAATTACAGACCATAAGCCGCTAATTGGGCTCTTAAACCCAAGGAAGCCTATTCCAGATCAAATCTCTCCACGTCTGCTGCGCTGGTCACTGATTCTTGCTAGTTACAATTATGACATATTGTATAAGCCAGGCCAGGTAATTCAGAATGCTGATGGATTAAGCAGATGGTGCAGTCCAGAGCTGGTGCAAGAGGAAGCTCCTTTGCCAGAAGTGTTACTTCTTGAACAAACACCAGAAGGATGGACAGTTTCTGTTGAGGATATTGCCAATGAAACTAAGAAGGATGAGGTGTTAAAAAAAGTAGTGTTTTTTGCCTTACATGGGTGGCCATCAGAAAGCAATGACCGCGTGTTGCTGCCCTACATACAAAGAAAAGATGCAATTTCAGTTAGCAAAGATTGCTTATTGTTTTCAAATAGAGTCATAATACCAGAGAAATTGCAGGGTCAAGTGTTAAAGATTATACATGCACCGCATGCTGGTATGGTACAATCAAAGGCCTATGCACGAGCGTATGTTTACTGGCCAGGTATGGACTCAGACATTACTGAGATTGTTGAGCAGTGTGAGCGCTGCCAGTTGACTCGCAACAATCCTCCAGCAAAATACAGAGAATGGCCTAGGCCCGAGAAAGCATGGGAACGCCTGCACATTGACTTTGCGGGCCCATTTATGAACAAGACCTTTTTGATACTGGTGGACGCATACTCCAAATGGCCAGAAGTAGAAATAATGTCTAGTATGTCTAGCGCGCAAGTTATACAGTCATTGAGGAAGATTTTTGCTGAACAGGGCTTGCCGGATGTACTAGTATCAGACAATGGAACTGCTTTTGTCTCTGATGAATTTGAAACTTTTTTGAAGAGGAATTCCATACAACATATAACTTCACCACCTTATCATCCAAATTCTAACGGACAAGCCGAACGCACGGTGCAGACAATTAAGATAAAAATCAAGCGTCAGAGTGATATACCATGGCCGGAGAGAGTTGCAAAACTCCTGTATCATTTAAGAACAACTCCCAGTACAGTAACCGGGAAGACTCCGGCAGAACTCCTAAATAACAGGAAGTTTAGAACAGCTTTATCAACATTGCACCCTGATTCCAATCATAGCAAAAAGGTTCAAACATCAAGTAAGGGCCTAAGAGAATTTTCGGTGGCCCAAAAAGTATACATAAGAAAATATAATAATAATATGGAGAAGTGGATGAAGGGAATGGTGGTGAAACAGAGGAGTGAAACAATATATGAGGTAAGAGCTGATGATGGGCTGGTGTATCGGCGTCATGTGGACCAAATCAGGGTCAGGAAAGATAACAGCCCAGTCCAGGACGCCGATACTGAGCTTCCACAAGATCCCATGGGTAGTACATCAGAGAGATGGGTCAGGGATCAGTCACAGGAGTGTGATCCGCCCATTGTGATACCCCCTGAAAGTGAATGGAGGGATATAATCGGATTCTGATTGTGTTCCATAGGTAATGTTAGTTTACTTTTGTTGTTCTTGTTCACTTACAGGAGTACTGTTGAGTAGTTGATTAGATTCGAGAGATATTAAGGCTGATTAATGTTTTTGTCAACTTTGGTGGAAAGATGTTATGTTGGCACATTGACTAGTGTGGTTTCTTGTTTAAAAAATAAATATTTAGTCTATGCTGTCATGGCGTTGTTTCATTTACTACAAAATGCATGTTCTATAAGACATAAACAATTGTAAATATAAAACATCCTAAGTATCGTTGTTTACGATTATTTGTGTATCGGATATTTATAATAACAATATCGAATGTTGCCTTCTCTTAAGAAAAACGCCTCTTCTTTGACAGGCGTTTGACAGCTATTCCGTTCCATTCAGACAACTTATTCAAAACGGAATTTTAAATATTCAATATTAAAAAATAAACGTGTTATAATGATGAAGAGGTAAGGTAAGTAATAAAATATGAAATATGTATATTTTTCGTATTCTTACATTCAACCGTAATCAACATAAAAACCTACTGTTAACGTGTGTGTTTACGACGTCTAAAGGAAACTAATATTAACACTCATCAATAAGTAGTCGTGAATTGGAACGCGTATAAATTAAAAAAAAATTGGAAGAGTGAAAAGCAAGAGTTCGCGACAACCAATTTTCCGCACGCTAAACAGCTACGTAAAGTAGCACTTTTTGAGCAACTGTATTAAAAAAATCTTTAATGTTTGTTTAGTGCCCAACGTTGACTCAGTGGTCTCTAAAAATCTTTTAGTCCTGGATAAATATGGATTCGATTGACGTTTGTATACTTTGTATTCGTAACTATTCATTCTATCCAAATCTTAAACGCCACGCTTCGTAAGGGAAGGTGTTCCGAGACCATTTTCGCGTAGCACCATTGGATATGGTGTCTTATCAAACTCATGGCCTTACCCAGCCATATTGGCAGTCCCTTATAAAGCGTTTAAAAAAATAACACAAAGGTGGCAAAAAACGTCACATAAAAAATACAAAAAAAAAAAGAAATACTCGTTACACGAAAAACCCCTTCTAAATTACTCCCAGAATCCTTTCAAGAATCTAAAGTGGTTCCGTAAAGTCAACTAATGAGGTTAAGATGGTCCGGGACATGTATTCTGCTAATCAGACTCGCCTGGCGTTCTGCCAGGATGCTTCTCGGTTAAGCTGACGTAACTGACTGGTTAAACAGACATAGGTAGCGTTGACACAGTTAAGTAACCGATTTTAATAAAATAATCATCTTGGTATAGGTTTATTGTTTAACTGAGGCGGTCGGTAAGAAGTTATTATGATCAGCTATGGACTGGTTGAAGTCTTGGCTGCATGCATTATGTTATGAAAGTACAATACTTGTTTTATTGGTCTATAAAATTATTACATTAAGTAATGATGTGAATTATGTCTCCACTAGAAATAACAAGCTCGCTACACGGCACTATAGGTCGTTGTAAAGACTCTTGGGGAATGTTGAAATAAATAATGAAAATAAATTGATTTGTCCTGCACAGAGGATATGGTCACCGCAGCAACATACCTACCTAACCTATAATAACCAGTGCGGGTTGCCGACTTGCCGCTACGCTCCGCTGCCGCCGACGGCGGGCGCCAGACGATCAAACGCAACTTTTATTGTAGTGTAGTGTGTTTATTATTTCTTTACCATAGTTTCATTGAATATGTAATATCCATTCATAGTTTCTTTGAATGAATTTTCCAGGGCCGGATCCGCCTAGGCCCATAAGGCCCAGGTCACAGGAGACAGAGGTATAGGGACCCAGGCAACCTAGCAATGGTTGTGAGACCCCCCCCCCCCCCTAAATTCCAAGTCCCATATCAAACGTGCCTCCGGGCCAGCCTTTATCCAATAAAATAATAAAAACTTTTTACAAAAAAAAAGCAAACTGACTTCAAAAAGGATGAAATAAAATATTATCCTTTTTGAAGTTTATGCGTTACCAACTGATATGTTTGAAGTCGGTGCCAAATTTTGAAGCATACCATGATTTTGGTGCGATTCGATAAGGATGTACCTACGTTGGATTGCCTTACACGACGACAATGAACGTACATTCTGTAGGTACAGTCGACGTTAAAAATATGTTTACACTTTTCGCCTTATTACAAAGGAGTAAGGTGCGAAAGTGTAAACATATCTTTGACGTCGATTGTATCTAAGAACACACGATCAAACCTTCTTGGCGCAGTCTGTACCATGTTTGTCGGCACATTAGTGGAAATCCAATGCATTTTTTTTCCGTCGTATTTTTTAAAGAGAAAAGGCGACAAAGAGGCAGACAGAATTACTTACACATTTGTAATAGTTATTAGTACAGTTCTAATGGGATTTATAGCCATAAATCTGATTATTTTTGACTGGTATTGTTACTACTTGGCTTGGCACCGACTTCAAACATATCAGTTGGTAACGCATAGACTCCAAAAATCGGGCAAGTGCGAGTCGGACTCGCGCACGAAGGGTTCCGTACCATATAAAAAAAAAAAACAAAAAAAAAAAAGCAAAAAAAAAAACGGTCACCCATCCAAGTACTGACCACTCCCGACGTTGCTTAACTTTGGTCAAAAATCACGTTTGTTGTATGGGAGCCTCATTTAAATCTTTATTTTATTCTGTTTTTAGTATTTGTTGTTATAGCGGCAACAGAAATACATAATCTGTGAAAATTTCAACTGTCTAGCTATCACGGTTCGTGAGATACAGCCTGGTGACAGACGGACGGACGGACGGACGGACGGACGGACGGACGGACGGACGGACAGCGAAGTCTTAGTAATAGGGTCCCGTTTTACCCTTTGGGTACGGAACCCTAAAAAGGATAATATTTTATTTCATCCTTTTTGAAGTCGGTTTGCTTTTTTTTGTAAAAAGTTTTTATTTTTCCATTTTTAGTTTTAACGCATTGTTAAGAGCGCGACGCATGAATGAAAAACAAGATCATGTTTAACACTAAATTCGTGTACCTATTTCTTTAATAAATATGTAATCAGGAATTTTCTCGAGTCCGTCTGGGAAATTATAATTCCTGTCACTACTACACTAAATCCATCCTCCGCCCCGCCACTGACCCAATCCCTCAACGCCCCGATCACTCAACCTCACAGCGCATCAACCCCTGATCCAGGAACCCCTCGACCCTGAACCAGAAATTTTCTCGAGTCCGTCTAGGAAATTATTATTCCTGTCAACTAAATCCATCCGCCCGCCCCGCCACTGACCCAATCCCTCAGCCCCCCGATCACTCAACCTCACAGCACATCAACCCCTGATCCAGGAACCCCTCGATCCTGAACCAGCAACCCTTCAACCGCCATTCCCCGACCCCTTAATCCCTGACCCCTTAACTCCTAACCCTAATCCCCGATCAGTAGCCTTACCAGCTTACCACGAGTTTGACATTGATATATTCGCTAGCATGTTTGTAACTTACTTCCTATGCATCTCGCTCACACTAAGGTGTTTAAAAGTTACATTTAGATGCATAAGACGTTAGCGAATGTGTCAATGTCAAACTCGTGGTAAGGCTACAGTTGCAGTACATCAAATTGGTGGTTTTCGGAAGCAAATGCTCGAGTTACTTTAGAAAACCCCGAAATCACTTAACACGTGCCTTTAAAAATTGAGGAGTTCCCTCAATTCCTCATGGATTCCATCATCAGACCAGAACCAAAAATAATACGGAAACACCTTGGAGGTAACTTCTTCCAAACAAAAAAAGAATTACTCAAATCGGATCACAGGTGCCGGAGTAATCGCTGAACATACTTACATTTAAAGAAATCATCATCATTATCATCAAAATAATCATCATCATCAAGTCTACTTCATCAAATTGGTGGTTTTCGGGAGAAAATGCTCGAGTTGCTTAAGAAAACGCCCAAAACACCATGCATGTGCCTTTAAATATTGAGGAGTTCCCTCAATTCCTCATGGATCTCATCATCAGAACAGAACCAAATTAAAATGGGACCAACTCGGAGGTAGCTCCTTTCAAACAAAAAAATAATTACTCAAATCGGACTACGGATGTTGGAGTAATCGGTGAACGTACATAGAAAAAAAAAAAATAGCCACAACCGAATACAGAACCTCCTCCTTCTATGAAATTGAAGTCGGTTAAAAACTATACGAAAGCCGATCCTATTCAGACACCCTCCTACTGTAACATTGCTCATCAATGCCACAGAAGAAATAATAGTACTACCGTACAGAAAGGACACTTCCTATTCCTACAAACCCGAAGTTTGACAGCGGTTCAGGGTCGAATCATGCTGTCCCTTTCTAATATATGGCACTATCCCTTTCGGAGATTTAGGGTTGTCAAAATTCGTGTGATTATCTTATCTGTGGTCGTGCACGCAAAAGGAAGTCAAGTGGTAATAATTGCTCGGAGCAATGCTGAACTGAACGGAGCCGAGTAAGACTGAAGCCAGGAGTGTCTCCCCTCCCCCCTGTCAATGCCTAGGTCTTCCCAACACAATCTCGGAACTTTTCTCATTTCTCCGATAAAGAATATTCAGATAGTCATTATCGTGAAACCATCAATTTTGATATCGGCCGACGGGATTTGTTTTCGCAACTGACACTGTTGGGACACTTGGAACTGGTCCAAAGTGTTCAAACGCTGTTCTGAAGCCAAGTGTTACAATGGTAATCAGCGCTTTTTAACCGACTTCCAAATAAGGAGAGTTGTCGTTTCGACTGTATACTTTGATTACGACGATATAGCTATGTAGATATACGGAGCGGCTTAAAAATAAGTCCATTCCCGTTGCCAGGGAGGTTTTGGGATTATACTGAGCAACTTTTACTATGGAACCAACCCCGAAATCGCGAATAAATAAATTACCCTCCCATAGAAAATAGACCAGCCAAATTATTTTTCGAGATTTCTAGGTTGGTCCCATAGTAAAAGTTGCTCAGTATTTTAGCCATTCTGTATACATCTGTCAGTCAGATCTCTATGGCAGAAGTGTGAGCAGTTTTTCTTAAAAAGTATATCGTGGGATCTACCCGGGAGTAATGGTGATAATTACCTAGGGAGTTGCGGTTCTTACTCTTTAGGGAGTAAATAATTATTTTTAGCCTAATTACATTCCTGAGCAAAAATTGCATTATATCACGAAGAATCGACGGAAATATGCCCCTACTTTTAAGAGTATAAAAAATAAAGTAAAACAAACTTAATGTAGACACATAACAGTAATTTGT
This sequence comes from Cydia splendana, assembly GCF_910591565.1. Classification (NCBI taxonomy): domain Eukaryota; kingdom Metazoa; phylum Arthropoda; class Insecta; order Lepidoptera; family Tortricidae; genus Cydia; species Cydia splendana. Next base: position 8,631,583 of record NC_085979.1, read on the forward strand.
GATATCTCAACGAACCCACGCCAGCCATATAAGACAATCCGACAGAGTGAGACAAACGACCGCAACCTGAAACGAAAAACTCCATATTAAGTTAACAAATGACTTGACCCCAGTGACGCCGACTCAATTTAGGTTATTTCGGTACATTATAATACAAGGAGAGGTTATTATTCTTTTAGACATTTTTGTATGAATGCTGTATAAGTTATTATCGCTTATATAGTTGGATACTTTATATTTTTGGTGTTCCCTGTTGCCAACTTATAATAATAATATTATCAATGATGTGTCAAACCAGATAAAGCGCAAGACATTAGGTTTTATGATATCAATTACTAATCTGTTAACTCATCTACGTTTTGAAAACACGACCTTCTTAAATATGATTAAAAATACGTAATACAAATAAGTCTATCAGCAAAGAAAGCAATTGCCATGTAAATCACTCTAGAAAATATCGAAATTAACATACTCATACTCATACTCATTTATTTATAATATAATGACATATTACACGTCAAAAATGGAAATTAAATACCTACATTACCTAACATTTTTTAGTTAAACTTGAGCATCATGGCCGGATTTAACTTTTCCGTGACATTGCATGCCTTGCCGTACAGACAAGACATATCCGCCAGACTGAGCATAGTAGCTCTACCCCCTCTGCCACAAATACGGTAATTTTACTCCATTTTCGAGTCGAAAGTGTCTTTGTGTGACGTCTGTGTCTTTGCACGGACCAGTCCCGGCACGGGACCTCGCTCACCTCGTCCCCCGCACCCCCGTATTTTTGGCAGCATCGGAAATAATTGCTCTAAACTCCGTCTAGAGGATTCCTAGTCTATGCCTTGCCGTCAATTACTCAACGCACTGGACAGTTTAGTATCTTGTCATATTTTGAATTAAAGTGCATTGATAACTTCGTAGATTAAGTAGAATGTGCTTCGAGATTCGTAGATATAATTAGTACTCAATTCACAACATTATCCTGCATTTGAAGTAACATATTCAAACAGTCTTAATCATTTTACGCGAACTCATGTTGCGTGCAGTAAAGTAACATTAAATAACTACTACACATATGTATATGTTATGTAATTGTTGAAATGTTCAAACTCAACTTGTCATACCTTTCGCTTGCTTGTTAGATTCTTATAACTATTGACTTATCATTCTGATATTACATGATGATGATTTGTTGATTTTTAACGTTTTTGTTATCTACTGTATGGATCATCAACGATGTGACATAACGTAACGACACGTAGGAGTAAAAACTGTGTGATTGTTCCAACACTTTCACTTTACTAATTAACTACAAAATGACCTGTTAAATATTGTTTTTTCTTTTGCTTTATCATTATCAATGTGTATTTTGCATTTATTGACTCTTAGGTATTCCTGCGTCCAACATTTATTGATCAGTGTTAAATTTGACTTGTTACAATATGGATGGAGTAATAAATAAACCGTAAAAGTATAAAACTTTGCCCTTTACTTTAACATAACTTTGCCCACCGCGTCCCAGTTCAGTAAAAGCGAATAGCTTAAAAGTACCTACATAGTTACATCAGTTACTAGAGATGCAATGGATAGTTGTTTGGCCCGATACCGGATACCGGATATTCGGCCTGACCATTGGCCGAATAGCCGGTAACCGGCCGCCGAATATTCGGCCGGCGGAACTATACCTACAATTCGGTTTTTCAGGTGCGCATTGTGCAGGTTTTGACCTGTTTCGTAGTGATCTCTCGCGCGGACTCATTTCTACTGCCCGATTCGAACTTTAAGATACGTCAATGAATACATCTAGAAACGATATGGATTAGATGTGTCAGTGTCAAAAGTGACGTTTTTGTTTGAAGAAACGTCACATTTGACACTGACATATCTAATCTATATCGTTTCTAGATCTATTAACTGACGTATCTTAAAGTTCGAATCGGACTGCTAGGTTCCAAAACTTCCAAATGAGTGCGCGTGCGAGTGGAATTTTTAAATTGTTTTAAAGTAATAAACGAGTACGATTATGACCGTGACTATTTCTTTAATCCAATTTGTTTACTCCGAAATCAAGCAAATCCGGTATCCGGCCGGATATCAAAATAAGGGCTTGATAGGCCGGATACCGGATAGTAACCGAATATCCGGTGCATCTCTATCAGTTACAGATACACTTTCTGAAGAAATACATATGTATTGTAGAAATACAAATACATAATTCGTCATTAAGTAAGGTTTATTTGCCTTTATGTGTATAATTACTCTTACCATTTTTTTGTTACAGGTACGTTTTCGTTGTCGAAAGGTGTTGTCGAAAGATGTTACGTCAGGATTTGGCCAGTTTTGAATCCCGGCAGTATAACGAGTATTGCTACCTCAGTGGCAAAGTCAATAAATTCTACAGATAACATAATGTAGTACGACGTCCATAACCATAATACTAAATGTTAATATAACCCTTTCGTCGTCTATACTATTAATGGAACACATTTTTGACAGGCTTATTTTACAAAACTCAAGTGTTCCCATTTAGAGCACATGTTTTGACTTAAAATGATAAATGTGTCTCCTCATTTAAGCGACCACATGTTGGACATAAACACAGAGATGGGATGACATTTGGTTTAAATGGAGCGGATCTTAAGGGCCATTTTATTAAATTATAAACTGAGAACGGTTCTAAATGGGATCTTTTCAGACACCGCTATTTTATATGATGGTGGTTAAGGAGTGTAAGGTCCAATTTAAACTGTTGTAAGACATACTAACATTGAATAATTTTACGGTTTAGACTCACTTGTTTTAAGTCACTCGCGCGACATGTTTCGGAGAGCCTATATAGACCTATATAGGCTCTCCGAAACATGTCGCGCGAGTGACTTAAAACAAGTGAGTCTAAACCGTAAAATTATTCAGTGTATGGTCCGCTTGATTCTAAGCAGTCTTGACAATAAGATTTGCAATATTGTCAGCTTATAGATGTAGACGATGTCTAGATATACATACATCAATGATCTGAAATTCCCTTAGAGGAGCCTTGAGAAAATTTGTAGGCAGTGACATATGTATTTGTGACGTTATCTATGAAAAGGGACCTTATTACGGCGCTTACGCCATTATTAATGATGCTCCGATATAAATACAATGCCGCGCGATGCTGTGCGGTGTAACCGCCATCGACAATAAAGTCCCTTTTCATATATAATGCCCCATTTTATTAGAAGAATTCAAGGAGGCACACTGAAGGAGGCAGTTAGCAACTTGAACACTGCTAGGTTTCGTGGAGGAGCTGGGGTGGTTAGAGCAGCACTACCTCGTTTCCACTGTCACCATGCATGCCTGTCACTTTCGCACTTACATACTTGTTAGAACGTAACAGGCATGGTGACAAGCGATAAAAATGCGACCGTTCTACCGCCGCTGACTTCGTGTGTCAACTTAAATGTTACTATTTACAGTATAGACCAGTAAATTTGAGTCCATTTGACGGATTCAGGCGTAAATAATTGAAAATTGGATCCCATCTAAAACGTAACACGAAAAATTGCTAGTCACGCAGCCAAAAATCTGCAGTTAAAACTATAGGATCTAAGCTTCTGTACCTATCTATTGAGTATCTATCCAAACTTAAATAAATTCTACAGACTCAGTTAACTGTATAAATGTATTTATTAGTAAACATTCAATTCAGCTGTCAACACAAGTTAATCATCAGTATCGTAAGCACAACATTCGTGTATTCCTAAATAACACGATTATAAATAGGAGTCCGCCATGTTTGTTCAGGACTTGTGTATTCAACCACGAGATTCTGTAAATAGACAGATAGCGAGAACACCCACTTTAAAGTTTATAAAACATTACTGCACAGCTTTAGGGCCTTTACGAGTAGGTATGTTAAAAACATGATTATTACCGAAAGATTTATACTAGTAGTGCGCCCCGAACTGAGAACTCGCGGTTCGCCAAAAAGATCAATTGAATGCAGTGCTACCAAGTGCTACTTAGTCGTCAAAGGATCGAAAACCACGTGCGATTTATTGCAAGATCTGTGGAGCCCTTAATTGATAAATTTAAGTCACCATAGAGATTAAAATACACTGTATCTGTGGTAATCCGTAATCTTTCTTGTCAAATACTAATATTATGATAATTTTATTTCGTTTTTATCTTGCTAATTATTTTAAAATCTTAAATATAAAACAATACCTATTATAAATGTGTAAACCGAGCACTTTCATTTGATACCAAACTCGACCATACTTTCTTGCAATTAAAATGACCAGAATAGCAAGACCCCTCACAAATAGCTTTTTAGCATTTTAAGTTCTTCTGGTTACATATCAGAATACCGAAAATCGATTTACCTAATGTTGAATCACCTATGCTCGTTTCACCTATTTTTTTATATACCTAATGACCAATTAACCTAAGCTCATAACACCTAATGAACGAATTACCTATTACACGTTTCACCTACAATTGGTTTACCTAAGCTCAGAATACCTATGCTCGATTTACCTAAAGTTGAAACACCTAATACTCGAAATACCTAAAGCTAATATACCTAATACATGAAACACCTAATGTTGATATACCTAATGCACGAAATACCTAAACTCGGTATTCCTAATGATCGAATTGCCTAAAGTTAACATACCTACTGCACGAATTACCTAAAGTCGGTATACCTAATGATCAAATTACCTAAAGTTAACATACCTAATGAACGAAATACCTAAATTCGATACACCTAATGCACGAAATACCTGAACTCGATGCACTTAGTGAACAAAATATGTACCTAAAATCAAAAATATAATTATTGTTTAGTAGAATATTATTAGGACATACTTACAACATTTGGTATAAATTTTTTAGCCAAATCATTCAATTGACTTACTATTTTTTATTATAATATAAGGTCTAGTCATTTGCCAGAGTCGAGATAGGTGCGACGACGAGCAAAGCGAGGAGGAGCGTGTTAGGTTAACTGCGACCAAACAGTGCCAAAACCGACTTTTATTTCATCGTCATGATGCTAACTTACAAAAATTAAGTTTTTGATAAGATAAGATAACTAATTTTGTATTAGACTTCAGAAATCATTCTACTACCTAAAAAGTAGCGTTTCAAAAAGTGTATTTTTAAGTTGTTATCCAAACAAACAGTTTCTACTGTAAGGTTGGGAAATCATACGATTTATTGGGTGGAGTTGCCACTTGATCATTCGGCAAAATGATATGAATTTTGTACTAGGTATATAGACTTTAGGTATTCCGTGCATTAGGCATATCGACATTAGGTAATGCGTGCAGGAAGTATATCAACTTTAGGTATTTCGTGCGATAGGCTTAACAGTTTTAGGTATTTCGTCCATTAGATAAATCAAATTTAGGTACATCGTTCATTAGGTATATCAGCTTTAGGTGTATCGTCCATTAGGTATATCAGCTATAGGTGATTCGTGCATTAGGTACAATAGCTTTAGGTGAAACGTGCAGTAGGTAAAACGTGCATTAGGTATATCGTGCATTAGGTATTTCGTCCATTAGGTTATTTAAGCTTAGGTATTATAAACTTAGGTCAGTCAATGTTTAGGTAAAATGATTGATAGGTAATTTAAAAATAGGTGAATCAAGCATAGGTGATTCAACATTAGGTAAATCAGTTTTCGGTATTCTGATATGTAACCGTTCTTCTAGCTCAATAACCTCTTGATCGAGCCTGCTCAAAATTTAATGACTAAAATATAATACCCTCAATTAAACATCCGCCCAATTTCATTTAAATTAGAACAAATTTACTTAAGTTATTGTGTATCATTTTCATTTCATTTCATTTCATTTATTCAGTCACAATTTACATTGTATATGAATATAAATTATAATTAAAATTAAAAATAAAACTTAAATTATATCATGCAGCTATAACTATTATTTTACAAGACTTAATAATATTATTATATAATATTTACAGATATGGTATGTCAGAATAATTATTGAAATGTTAAGTATAATATAGGTTTAGTCAATAAAGATTATTATCATTAATAAAGTCCTGGACAGAATAATAGGACTTCCTTAAAAGAAACGCTTTAAGCCTTGCATTGAAAATACGATGATCTACTATAGATTTCAACTCGATTGGTAATTTATTAAATAATTGAATAGCCTGGACACAAGCAGCATGCTTCGGTATATTGAACTTGGCTATAATTTTATTAGGAATGTCTTTTCTTCTAGACAAGAGCCTGTTCTCTCTTTCGCTCTGGTTTTCAACCTGATGTAAATGTTTTATCAGATCAGAGAGCAGGACAAGAATATACAGGGACGGCACAGGCAAGATCTTAAGTTCGGTGAAGTGATCCACGCAAGAATCTCTTTGCGAGATTCTAACAATGGTACGAATAGCCCTTTTTTGCATCTTGAATGCAGAGTCCGCATTGTATTTATAACCATTGCCCCATAGTTTAATGCTGTACCTAAGCTTTGACTCTACTAGCGAATAATATACCATCTTCAAGTGTTTTATTGTCAGTTCGTCTCTCAAACTACGGAGCGCATAGCAAGCAGAACTCATCGAACTGTTTACATGATGCACTTCGTGTTTCCAGTTTAATTGTGAGTCTATATGGATACCCAAAAATTTAACCACATCTACTTGATTTATACTGACTCCATTTAACTTAACATCTAAAATATCCGACTGTCTCGTTGTCGCTGAAAATAGTATTGCGCTTGTCTTCTTGGTATTTAATGTCAAATTGTTTATTCCGAACCACGTATTGAAACCCATAAGAACCGCGTTTACTGCTTCATTGAGTTCAGTTATACTACTTGCCGAAATTACTGCATTTGTGTCGTCGGCGAAAACAACAACCTTTACACGCGGCATTTGTTTATTTATATAAGATATTAAATCGTTTATAAATGCAACAAAGAATAATGGACCCAAAATAGAACCTTGCGGTACTCCACGTCTTATGTCGATCATGTCCGATTTGTACACTTTCTCGGTGCCGCATTCAATAGCCGTAAGTTCGACAAACTGTTTCCTGTCAGTGAGATAGGATTCATACAGTTTTAAAACCTGTCCCCGAACTCCATAGTGCTCCAATTTATTTAAAAGTATTTTATGATCGACCGTGTCGAAAGCGGAGCTTAGGTCAAGGAACAGTCCAGCTACTTTATCTTTATTATTTATTGCGTGTACCACGTCTTCGATTAAGGCGTCCGTAGCTTCACGAGTGCCAACGCCTCTACGATACCCAAATTGTCTGTCTTGTAACGCATCACAGCGGTTGAGGTGATTTTGCAGGCGCGATTTCATAATTTTTTCTAGTATTTTAGACAGAGTTGGTAAAAGTGATATGGGTCTGTAATTCTTTGGATCACTTTTTATTCCTTTTTTTTTGCTATCTTTAATTGTTCGGGGAAGCTACCTAATTCAAAACATTTATTGAATATCTCCGCAAGTGGCTCGGCCAGTAAGTCCACGTTGTCTTTTATAACTGTTATGGGAATTTCGTCATATCCAACAGAAGATTTGGGAGCCATTTCCTTTACCAGTTTCCAAACCTCATAGGGAGTTACTATGTCTAATTCCATGTTAGGTTCGATTCTTTTAGTGCAGTCTTTAAGCAAATCTACTGCCTGGAGAGAATCGTTGGCAATATAGAAGTTACTGTGGTCAAAACACTTCGAGAATATATCCACTTGTTCCTGTGGATCTACTATAACTTTGTCTGTGCGAAGTATTAAAGTTTCTCGTGTTTTTGTTCTTGTTTTATTTCTGTGTCTGTTCACAACTTTCCATATCGATTTACTCAAATTGTCAGCCTTAGCTATTTCTCTTTGAATCGCAAGCCTTTTCGCATTTCTAATTATTCGTTTGTAGATGGTAATGTACTTAGACCGATAACTTATTAGACTTTTGTCACAACTTGATTTGTCCACTGTATTCAAGAAACGCTTCATTTTGCTAGATGTCCTAATACCTTGAGATATCCACTGAAAATCTGAGTTGTGAGTACTTCGTTTCTTTCTCTTTTTAACAAAGCTGCTATTGTAGATTCCACCTATTTTGTCAAAAAATGTGTCAATTTCCATCCCACTCCACGTTTGCCTTTGCAACTGCTCTCTGAACATTTCTTTATTGGCATGGTTAAAAATTCTTTTTTCAGTGTACACGTGAGCATTAGATTTACCTTTCAAATTTTCCAAGGCCAGATTACAAAATAAACCTGCATGTCCGTCGGCTAACGCGTTATGGTCTGTTATAACAGATCTTATACTAGCTGATGATAAATTGGATAATATATTGTCAATGCAAGACTCATGTAGATTTCTTTTGTAGGTTACATCGGTTACGAGCGGACTAAAGTTGTAAGATTTTAAGAGAGTTATAAATTCCGCCGATTTATTGTCACATTTTAGGAGATCTATGTTAAAATCGCCACATATTATACATTGCTTGTTGAAGAAATGTTCAAGCTATCATATCAAATTTTCCTCTATAATAACTACCTAGTTCTATAATATCAAACTATCCTCTGATAGTTCAGCTTAAAAACATCGAAATACGTGCCCCTAGCCAGCCGTGTGCTCCAAGTTGAATGTAAGAACTTCGCTTCGCTCGCTCGTTCGATTAGTGTCCGATCGAAGCTTCGGTTTTGGTAGATTTTGGCGTAAAAATCATTTTTCTGCCAAAGGTTCGGCTAAAAAACATGATGCCGAACCATTCATGAACGTGTCGGCCTTGCCTAAACTGTATTTCTAGTAGGTAGTGTCCGGCCGAAATTTAAGTTTCGGCAAGAAATCCGGTTTCGGTCGGACACATTCGTTTTTGTGTTTATTTATTGTTATCATATCTCTATATATACAACTAAAGGAGACAGGCACATAATTAATGTAATTATAGCCTTAAATGTTATTTCCTATTAAACTTTAAACCCCTTTTAGTTACAATACCTACGTTACTACGTTAACCGGAAATTGTATCACATTTCCTGCCACTTGAATGTCAAAGTAAAACGAAACCATTCCTCAAAAAGTAACTTTAATGTTATTTTATTCAGGGTATGCCAGTTGCTTTTAATTCTAAAACAAACTAAGTACGTGTTTTTTTGCAGCATCGTGTCATTTAAAAATGGCGGCGAAAAGTGCGTCAAATTTATTGCGGAAACTCACGTAACAGCTATATAGCATAATTATGTTGACCTTTCTATGAAATACCTGTCGACTATGTAAACATTCCAAATTTTGAGACTATAAAATGTGGTACCTAACCAAAGAAAGTTATTCCATACGCTTACTACACTACCCACAGGCAACGCGAATCTTTGAATGAACCAGTAGGTATGCATTCGTACAACTAATTTAGTAAAAGGAGAGCATTATTATCGATGATTTCAAACTTTACCATTCAGATGAAGTACTGCTAAGGCGTGTAAACAGAACAGAGATAGAAGTGATTAAAAATTCAGCGAGAGTCGAGTATGACAGACCCTACACTATCGTCTTCCTAGCGTCGGCGTCTAGTCAACACTATTATGTATGACCGATTGCTAGTCGCAACGCCTGGCAGCTGCGCAGCGACAACATTTTTCATAGCGCTATTTAGACGCCGACGCTCAAAAGACGCTTAGTGTGGGGTCTTTCTAAGCGTCGATAGCTCAGTTGACAATAAAGATCGTACCGGTGTTCCAAAAGTTCTTCGAATCTTGATTGACGCGGTGAATTATTAATATGTTTATTTTCTATTCAATTATTACACATACATAGCTAGTTGGTTTGGATCACAATCTTTGCTACACAGACTCGCCTGTGCTCTGTTAGCAAAGTGAACACACGGCCATTACTGTGTTAATACTAGGAATGTGCGTAAACACAGTTTTCCTGTCGATTAAGAGAGTTCAATGCGCTTTGATTTGCTTTTCCATTTGGTCAACCTCAATTAGAAACTTTGATAGACACATTTTTTCGAAGTGCTTAGAATAGTAATTATTTATTTTTGCGGGTCAGATGAAACTTTCAGTGTTTCATTATAATATATTATATAGAGTGGCCATAAAATAAGTGCATTCCCGTTGCGCGTTGCCAGGGAGGTTTTGGGATTATACTGAGCAACTTTTACTGTGGGACCAACCCCGAAAAAAAATTTGGCTGTTTCATACATTTTGGCTGGTTCATTTTCTATGGGAGGGTAATTTTTTTTTCACGATTTCGGGGTTGACCCCATAGTTACAATTGCTCAGTATAATCCCAAAAACCTCCCTGGCAACAAAAATGCAGTTATTTTTTGGTCACCGTGTATGTGTCGCCTATAAATAACCTGGCTCCAGAGTCGAGGGACTATAAATGTTAGTTGACTAATTGTAAGCTATTTTATATCCCAAATATTGAAAATGTCAGTTGCTAAACGAACTGACATTTTCAATATTTGGGATATACTATTCAATTAATGCTTTTGTACTAATTTTGTATCAAAATGTCAGACAATTTGGGGCAACTGGGTTATAAAAACAGCGTTTGAAACGTTGTATTATGTAATGCTTTCTTTCTAAAGAGCTTGAATACCCAATATGCCACCCAGCGGTCATTGCCAGCCAATAAGTTTTTGTCCACTTTAATCGTCAGTTCTAACACGCCATTTCCAACCATTGTAAGTTGTGAGTCAGTGATTTTTTGTTCTCCGATCGTTAGGATCGTTTCGCCTTGTAGCGTCAATAACGCTCAATAAGTTTGTCCTTGTTACCAATTGATGACAGAACGATTTTCTTGAACCATTAGGGTTGTCGGAAGTCTGTTTTTATGTTTTCAAGAAATTTGGGTGCTATGACAGAATCAGAATGGCGGCGAAATTGTGGGGACTTTTTGATAAAGTTTTTGGTAACGCTGAAGGATTATTGTACCTATTACTTTTAAAATATGTAATAGCTCATTGTGCAATAAGAGCAATACGGCGAACTTTAGAAATCCGACTCCAGATTCACCTAAGGGTTTTCACTACCTATTAGTTCGTTTACAATTTTAATCATCTCTTGTGATGATGATTTAGCCAAAATACAGCTCACATAGCCAGTTGTAGCTATGCAGTGTACAGCGAGGTTTAGTTTAACAAGAACTTGCATGCAATTTTCATTACATTGCGGTATCTGATCAAAAATTTGAATGCAGTTTACCTTAGTAGTCGGCAATGTAACGTAAATTGCATGCAAGTACATTACATTTAAATTAAAACGTCAACTTTTATATCTCTTCCTCAATTTAAGAGGTACCCTCTTGTCGGTGGAGTATTTTCCATTTCTCCCTCTCATATATGCCATATCCTTGACCTCTTGATACGACACGACACCAGCTTTTTCTTTTATTTGGTCTACATAGCTACGTCTTGGTCTGCCCCTGCCTCTCTTTCCTTTTATCTTGCCTTCTATGATGGTTCAACTTTTATATATTTGATGTCCAAGATTGATGTACAAGAAATCAAAAATGTGATAAATATTAACTGATAACCCTGCACGTAGCAGCCATATTGTCGAACAAGATGGCTCCCTGTTTGTTTAACTGCATAGCTCTTCGGTTTATTTGTGTTATTTATGCGAGGTTGTGTAATCTATGTCAACGTCGCGTTATGTGAGTCTGCACTCTTGTGTTACTCGTGTATATATGTTATGACGTTTATATTTAAATGCCTAGCTAAAATAAGCATTGTATTTTATATGAACTATAGCTGTGCCCTCGGCTCCGCTCCACGGCATTCGATTTGCATCCTCTCCCGCTAGGTCTGCAATTCTGCATCGCCAAAGGCTTTTAGTTTTCAACATGCCAAATCGCTTCTGTAGTATATGTAACAGACAGGCAATGATTTATTCGCATTACATATTTATTAATATTTGTAGTACGGACAGATACTACGGATGTAGTGTAGGTAAATCCTTGAAAGTAACATCGAACGACATGAATATTACTGTCAATAATTTCTTCCTTTGCAATTTTCATATCATATTATATCATTCGAATCACCATATTATATAAACAGTTTTGTAGGACTGCTGTCCAAATTGTATTAGGTTGTTGCATAATTCTTTTCCCACTTTGGAATAAAACAATTTTTTTTGTAATAATTATTTATTGAAACAATTAATCGACAATATAATCACCATCATTATCTAGAACATGTAACCATCTGCTAGGCAAAGTTTCAATACCCTTAGCCCAGAATGAAAGTGGCTGAGAGACAAAGAAGTTGGCAAGGTAATTTTTTAGGTCGCCGGAATTATCGAATTTCTTTTTACGAAGATGCTGTTTCAGAGCCCGAAAAAGATGATAGTCGGAAGATGCTAGATCAGGGCTATAAGGTGGATGAGGTATTGTTGTCCAACCGAGCTCCTCTAGAAATTTACAAGTCGTTTTCGCCGTATGTGGCCTTGCATTATCATGAAGTAATGATACTTCGAGTCGTTTTGGCCTTTTTTCTTTAACAGCGTTCGCCAACTTCTGTAGTTGATTCACGTAGGCTTCGGCATTGATAGTCTGATGGTCGTCCAGTAACTCCCACAACAACATTCCTTGCAAATCCCAGAAAACTGACAGGAGAAGTTTCTGGCCATGCGGACTGGTTTTCGGCTGTGTTGGTGGCCGTTTATCGGAAGGCATCCAAAAGGCTTTTTGTGTAACGTTCTTGTACAAGACCCAGGACTCGTTTCCAGTGATGATCGACTCCAGGAGGCTCTTTCTTTGGGGGCGCAACAGCAGACTTTCACAAATGTTGACTCGTAATGCACGTTGAGCATCGGTCAAAGCATGAGGCGTCCATCTTGACAAAACTTTACGGTAACCCATCGACTGCAGATGGCGATCTATGGTACTGTGATATTTAAGAGTTTTCTCTAAATCCCTGGTGGTGGAATTCCGATGCAACTCAAGCTCGCGCCGCAATGCTTCTTCGTCAAACGTGACGGGGCGACAAGTATGAGGAATGTCTTTTAGACTTGTGTCTCCTTCATTAAAGCGCTGGAACCAATTTCGTACTGTGCAATCGGTAGTAGTGTTTGGGCCAAAAGCAGTGTTAATTTTATTTGCTGTTTCCCTCGAACTGGTTCCCAATTGGTGTTCGTATAAGTAAATCACTCGAAGATGGTGTTGGTCCATTTTTTCGATTTTAACTAAATCCCTGTAACAAGCCCGCGCTTATTTATATACCCTACGTGAAAGATTCGAGAACATTCTACTATACACTAGATTTATTCTAGAATATTCCCGAGACTACTGAAAATATCAAGAAAATTTGATGTGGGAAAAAAATTATGCAACAACGTAATAATTTTGTACGGCAAACGAATCTCAAAAATAGGCACTGGATTTTACGAAAGCGACTGCTATCTGACCTTCTAACCCAGGATACATCTAGGATTAGTCCGATTTCCTCATGACGTTTTTCTTCACCGAAAAGCTACTGGCTGCCTAGCAAACTTCAAACTATGTTCCGTACATAAGTTCCGAAAACTGTTTGGTACGAGCCTTAGGTTTGAATTAAACCCGCAACTTTTAGCTTGAAAGTCGCTTTACCGCTAAGCTACGAAAGCTTTAGTGAAATCAATCATACAGATGCTCAAATTTTATGCCCAGCGTCTGCATCTCCCAAAGCCTTTTACCGAAATACTTTCGAAACTACCAATGGATATCCGATATCGTTGAAGGCGTTACGATTTACGATAATTCGTGCATAAAAAGGAACGATAGGTCCGTTCACTTCTCAACTGTTTTAGAAATAGCCTCTATTATTATGACCTTAAAGTTTAAATTAGCTTTATTAGCTAGGTAGCAAAAAATTCACGCGAAGCGGAGCGGTCAACGGGCCCAATAAGTTGGTTTAAATTGGATCCAATTTTTGAGGTGACTATACCAATATACGCTCAGTAATTGAACAGCCCAAAAGGCTATTACTGAACTCGTGAAGTGTAAGTAAATATCTAAAAATTATGAAAAACAATTTTGTGGCGATTTCAGTGGAATTAATAAATATACAGGGTGGAACATTTCTAGAGACTGAGCTGAAAGGATAATGTTATCTAAGTGATCTACAATCGAGTTATTATAATCGTAAAGCTGAAGTAACAAGTAACACAAAATCACTAAAATGAAATATTTTTATATCAGTGACAACCCTACAAAGATATTTACATTTTAATTTGACACATGTCATGTCATACAATAGGAGCTACTTGCTAGGGTTGTAACATACAGATTTATGCACTAATGTTTAACAAACTGTATCTCTAAAACGGTTAGAAATATTAACGTGATTAATAAGTGAAAAATAAAGTACGTAGCCTAAACAATTCCCCGTTTGCGTAAAAGTCCTTCGTTCTGTTCCACCCGATATAAAGATATCAACGTATTCAACGTTAAATACTCTTGATTGCTATCGTATACCTATAGAAAGAAAATGTATACCAAAAACACTTGATACATTTAATTTAAATTTGTGCTTCTAAAATTAATAGTTTTATAGCATATAAGTAAGCTAACTAAGCAAGGCGAAGATAATGCTTGCCTGAACGTAATAAAATTATGAGTTACTAGTCAAAACATCGTAATGTGCTACCTAAGATACTACTTTAAGTAGTAATTATATCTCTTGCCTAATAATTTATTATATCCAATCGAAAAATTCTGAAAATGGACTCGGCGCCTCGCTAATTATGTCTGTGTTATGTTTTCATAATGCCTAATTCAAAAGGCGAAGGCGTGGGAGTACTAAAACCACTGACAAATACGGTAAGGATTAAGACGGCGAATTTTGGGCGATCACCGTAAAGATATCGGGTGTCTTCAAAGAGAGTGTAGGCGGCTCGGGAACGGACAGAGCCTACTGCATTTTTATGGCTGTACCTACGTAAAATTGGGTTAGATAATACTTACTTTAGGTAGGAATTATAAAGAACATTACTTGTACTACTTGTAGGTACACAAGTTTCGCAAATTTAAATGGTTGAAGAGTATTAAAAGGCTGAAAGATTTTCACAACAAGAGAAGCTTACTTAAGCTTACCCACTAGGTAAGGTATAGCTTCGCACCATAGGTTATTAGAAAGATACACACATTAGAAGACCAACATATGGAAAAATTAGAACATTTTAGCCTAACGTGATGGTTTTTGTCCGTTGTATGCCTTATGCAGTACTCTTAGTATGACTTTGACAGTAAATCGTAAGCGCATCACGTCTTATAACTTATAAGTTATGATTCATACTAAAAGCAACTGTGAATGGAAACATGACTACATCTCTCGTCAGCTGATTAATAACTTGTTATCAGAGGGGTCGGGTGAATCTCAGTCGACCATTAATATGTTTACACCAGGGGTCGGCCTTAAGCCCGTATTTGTTCCTCCTGGTTATGGATGCTCTGACATCGAACATACAGGAGGAGGCACCTTGGTGTATGCTGTTTGCCGACGACATTGTTCTTGTCGGAGAAAATGCACTTGAGGTCCAGAGCAGGCTGGGAAAATGGCAAGAAAAGCTGGAAAGTGTGGGACTCAAAATAAGCAGAACCAAAACGGAGCACATGTTCTGCGATTTCGGTGGTCTATCCAGTTTTTCCCATATTGCCTTAGATGGTGTATCCCTACCAGTCTGCTCTGACTTCCGGTACCTTGGGTCATTGATCCAAAGTGACGGAAACATCGACCGAGACGTGAAAAATAGAATAAATGTGGGATGGATGAAATGGCGACAGGTCTCTGGAACAACTTGCGATCCACGAATGCCCCTTAAACTTAAGGGGAAAATATACAGAACGATCGTGAGACCTGTTGTAATGTATGGATCAGAATGCTGGGCGTCGAAAGTAGCGGATGAAAGAAGAGTGCACGCAGCGGAAATGAGAATGCTGAGATGGATGTGTGGAGTGACGAGAAAGGATCGTATTAAGAATGAGTATATAAGAGGAAGTTTGAAAGTAGCTCCAGTAACGGAGAAAATGAGGAGTACTAGGTTAGCGTGGTATGGGCATGTAATGAGGAGGGATGAATGCCATATAGGCAAAAGAATGTTAGGGATGAATGTTGATGGACGGAGAGCGTATGGTAGACCCAAAAAACGATGGATGGATTGTGTGAAAGAGGATATAAGAAAGAAAGGAGTGAGTGCTGAGGAGACGAAAGACAGAGGAGAATGGAAGAGAAAAACATGTTGTGCCGACCCCACATAACGTGGGATAAGGGCAGGGGAAAGAAGAAGAAGAATCTAAGTGCACTCAATGCAATACAAGATGGCGGACTAGTTGTGTAGCTTTGATTGAATGTTTACCGGCTTTGCCTTAATAAATATATTGTATCTTATGAAACTGCAATCCACAACTTACTACTTGCTCACACTCCTCAGTAGAAGAATAATTTTGTAAATAATAATTAACAACTATAAATATATGGTAAGCAAAATAAACATTTTTAATTTTAGACAAGCTGAAGTAAAACTAAAGATTTTCCCGTGAGGTATTATTATAGATAAAACTTTTGTTAAGTTGTTTCACTTTAATGCCAAATACTGCATGTTTCTACCTCCGTTACTGCAAGATATATGTACCTAGATTTCTAGCAAAAAAACTATTTTTGATTGATTTAGATATGTATAAGACGCCTAATTCTAAGAAATAGCTCTATCCTTCTCGCACTGTCAGTTCAACAAAAAGCTCTATCCTTCTTGCACAGCTAATATGTATTATGTATGTCCTATTAAGCAATATGCAATCACAAAGCATCGCTCTTTTCTAATCTGGTGTAGTGACATTCAACCGGAATAATACCCATCTGGTCATTGGAATTTGAACTTTAAGCCTATATAATAAGATTTGAAACGTCGATAAAGTTATATGTCATAAAAAATCATATGCACCACTTAGTAACGCTTCTGTTTTCAATCGCCGTTTATGCCCGAACGTTAAAGAGGATTAAACTCGGTAGTAAAGAGGCTTAAGAGGAACTATACTCTGTATCTTTAGGTATTTAAATAAAAGTAAACAAATAATTTGTAAATTTTCGGGTAGTTATAGCATTTATTGGCTAACCAATCAAATACAAAACCGCCTGGATTTGTCACTGAACGACCTGACTTTAACCTACATTATTTGATCGTGTAATGTTTTCATCTACCCTCAACTGGCATAAGGAGCCATTTGAGGGTAGATTGGCTCCTTATGCCAGTTGAGGGTAGATTTTGTTTACTTTTATTTAAATACCAAAGATACAGTATAGTTGGTATTCTGTGCATTCGTAAGAAACTTTGCATAGAGCTTTGGTTTTGGATATAGTCGGCCGAAACTGTTTTTTTTTTTCCCGAAACCGAAGGTCCAAAACCAAAGCTATGTAAAGTTTTGATAGGTGACTTTTATATTGAAACCTGCCGAAACCGATACTTCGGCCGGACACTATCAAAAGTAGGTACGGTTTCGGGGCGGCCAAAGGGTTCGGCAGTTATTTGGCCGAAACCGAAACTTAGGTCGGACAATAGTTTCGGACATTTATCTTCGCAATGACTTGTATTGTTTAAGACATAAAAAACTACTTCGGTGAATTTTTTTTTGTTAGTGGTCGCTATCGTTACAGTTTTTTTGTCAGGATAGGATGTCTACAGTTACAATTATTGTATTGTAACTTAATTTCTGATTATTATAATACATTCTTATACAGGTTGATGCTTTTTAGGGTTCCGTACCCAACGGGTAAAACGGGACCCTATTACTAAGACTTCGCTGTCCGTCCGTCCGTCCGACCGTCCGTCCGTCCGTCCGTCCGTCTGTCTGTCACCAGGCTGTATCTCACGAACCGTGATAGCTAGACAGTTGAAATTTTCACAGATGATGTATTTCTGTTGCCGCTATAACAACAAATACTAAAAACAGAATAAAATAAAGATTTAAATGGGGCTCCCATACAACAAACGTGATTTTTGACCAAAGTTAAGCAACGTCGGGAGACTCGGGAGCGGTCAGTACTTGGATGGGTGACCGTTTTTTTTTTTGCTTTTTTTTCGTTTTTTTTTTTTGCATTATGGTACGGAACCCTTCGTGCGCGAGTCCGACTCGCACTTGCCCGGTTTTTATTAATTGATACACAAGACGTGACGTCACATCTACAAATTGGGAAAATAAGGCAAAGTGAATCTTCACAAAAACAAGCGCCGTCTCCGACGCGCGCGCTTAAGACGTTCCGATCCTGCGCAGAGTTCAACGACCCCACGTTTGTCAATCATTGTATAGTATAACATTGACAACGTTACGAGCGCTTTGAGTTATGGGGGATATTTTAGGGGATAACCTTTTATGGGTGGGCGTGGAGTTCTGTTACACTATGATTTAGTGTTTGGACGTTTTAGTTTTATAATACTTGTTTTTAAAGAGAAATTATTATTTATTTATTTAACATTTTAAATCAGGCAACAAGGCCCATATAACAAATACCTTACAGCCTAACATATATATGCATTTTTATAAACTAAACACTATTTAGTCTGGTCTTGTGTCGGATTCGGTAGTTTGCCCCGGAACCTCCGAAACACGACACCCTTCGGCCAGAAGTCGGCGCACTCGATGGTCCCCTGCAGCGAATATAGTTTGGTAAAATTAATAAGACCTAGAGAAGTAAGTACCTAAGTACTAAATCTACATTGGTATTTTACCTAATCCGGTATGATATTTTGAGTGTTTTAACAAAGAAAAATTTATTGTTACCTATCTATAATATGACTGGGGTCGAGTGGGGACGTGTCTAATGCAGGGATCCGGCAGACCTCGTCGGCGATTTTTAGAGGCTGGCCAGATATAACAGAGATGAGTGGAAAAAGAAGGGGGAGGCCTTTGCCCAGCAGTGGGACACAGTGGGCTCTGAATAGTATAATATGAATGGGGTTTGTATGTATAACGCTGGAGACACGTTACACTGTGACATTGTTTTACTGAAGTCCATAATTCTATCTGTTTAAGGCGGTTATTACACTGACGCCTAAGCTAAACAGCTTCAGTGATTCAGTATCACAATTCTGCCTAACACATTAATCAGAAAGTTAAAATTGATTACGAAAAACTCTCTTATAGATATCAATATTATATGTAATTCTACATAAACAAATTATTTCAACATTTCAGTAGAACGCTGGGCGAGATTCGTCGAACCAGACACTCTATGAATGAAATTATAACGGTCGCAGTACACTATCTAGTCACAGTAAAAGGTAACATTTTTTTATTTAGTTTTCATTTACAGTGGGGCCTTGATAATCGGTACATAGGCTAATCCGAACATCGCTGTAATCCGAACTGCCGAGTGACCTTTTTCTCCCCCGCCGTAACACCTGATCCTAGTTTTGTTTGTAGGTAGTTGTTTGGACCATTAAGCTAACATCAATTCTACCGACCGATCAAATAACGCAATGTACCTAATGATACTCGCATGCGAGTTTTCGGACTGTCTAAATGAGCCCATACTCTTCGAAGGCCGCAAAAATATCTGACACGACCTTTTTTGTAGAGCCCCAAGAGCGTGTCACATGCTTAGCACTCCTGTATACAAATATGTATGTAATGGGATATGCACTTTTTTTTCATCGTCATCATTTTAGCCTCCAGTCGCCCACTGCTGAGCATATGCCTCTCTTCGTATACGCCACTTATCCCGGTCCTGGGCTAATCTCATCCAGAAACGTCCCACGATTTTTCGAATGTCATCGAGCCAACGGGCGCCAGGTGCTTCTTTCATCCGAATGCCACCAATCCGTCGACATTTTGGTCCACCTGCCATCACTCTGCCGTCACATGTCCTTGCACTTTGCTCGCTTTAAGTCAAACGACTGTCTTACTGTTACATCATGAGTGCTATCCGTAGGCATATTATACTCGTATTTTATAACGCGGTTGCCTATAGCGACAGCCTCCAAATACGAATCGATACTCGATACGCGTGTATAGCAAATACATACTGTGTAAGGATTCATATCTTTACATGCTTTTATTCAGCTTCACCAGGCGTGGCTTACTCCGCGATCTCGTCGCGTCGCTACAAGACAAGTACATGCGGCGCACACTAATTTTGGTGTCTAGCAGTAGAAGTTGCCGCGCACCGCTACGGTACGGACGCCTGCTCGCGCTTGAGCCACCTAGCGATCGTATATCTGTCGTAATAGTCGCGTTTTGTTACAGAGTGAACCTTCTGTACCTAGTACTATTATATTTATTCTGTGGTTTCACTGACTCGTACTCCAATCAAAGAGGCATATTCGAATATCGTTCCGTTTAATATCAAAAGTTGGTTTCACTAAGAGTTGGTCAAAGGCGCCTAGCCACCGTGGCCGAGTGTCCTAGTGGTCAGGGCGTCGCTGAAGACTCCAGTTCGATTCTGGCCTCAGCCGCTGGGGCTTTGACACTTTTTCTTTAGATTAAGGGCTCATTAAGACGATGCGAGAACTCGCATACGAGTTTTATTAAGTACATTGCGGGTTTTGATCAGTCGGTTGAATTGGAAGTAGGTAACCAACAGTCCGCAATGTAACTAAATCGCATGCGAGTCCGCGCGACGTCTAAATCAGCCCTTAGTCATTAATTTCACTTTATGAACTCGTGAGTGTAGTTTAGTTCTCAAGGTACTTACTTCCAGTAATGGATATCAGAAAACAAGATTAACCTGATCATGGACATAATCAGCAATTACTATACAAAGTGCTAGCAACACTATTAACTAACCACCGATGGACCTTAAGGCTTTACAATAAGGTGTATTTTCAGTCAACACTGTGGTCTACTCATAATTCGCAAAGCACTTTCTCCAAGTACCTACACCGATATACGCGTTTCCTAAACTCATTACGGAAAGATTAAATGTGTAATTGAGTAAAAGTTATCGGTGCGAATTATTACACCGAATTGTAATAATTACATTTTATATTTTTGTACTGTGACCTATAACTTTCATGTTTGGCAATTTGCTGTAAATGTAAGTTGGTTAAATAAATAAATGAAAATGAAAATTTTGACGTTTGATTACTTACGTAAGTTCGTTTAACGACAAATAGGTATAAACTAAATAAATGTCATATACTAAGAAAAAGTGACCAAGGCAGCCAGGGCCTCAGGCTAGAAACGAACCAGCGTCCTCTGCTATTACGGTAGGTGCCTGTGCCATTCGGCCACCGGGCCACAGCGGCATAGGTGGAATTTTTCCTAGTATATGCACTTCTTACTGAAGGCTTATGGCCCCCTATATAGGTATAAAGTTACTAAACTACTAAATAGGTAATACATATTAGGTATAAAGTTGGAATAAAATTTACAAAAGCTCGTAAAGTGTTATTTTACTAGCAAAAAGCAGAGCTTTGTAAGGGCTCGCGGAGTTTTTCTACCTAAACCTATGTACCGGACCGCGACTTTGATCCAATCCGAGGTTTATTTCATGTTCGATCGAGTGGGTGGGTATGTAATAAGTCAGTTAAGGCCGTAACACACTATCGCACCGCACCAAGGTCGCGGTACGGTGCGATACCCAAGTAGCATTGCAAGCTGTATATAAGCTGTATTAAAGTTTATTTGTATACTATAAGCTGTACAGTTAGGCTGTACAAAGGCTGTATAAGCGCTTATACAGCTCTTATAAGTAAAAAAAGGGCCCAAATTATACAGCCTTTGGCGTTATTAGAGCTGTAGAGTAGCTGTATAAGCAATACATAAGCTGCATAATAGCTGCATTACAGCTATATTTCGGTGTAACAGGAAACCTTAACACTACAGATAATCTCTTATAAGTACGATATAAGAATATAAGTTTTAAATGAGTTATAAGAAAGAATTACAAGAGAATAATAATCATTTAAGAAACTAAAATGTCTTAATCTTGTTCATTCGTAATATAGTAATGGCGACAATAAAGTGTTATAGTGAATGGTAAAAGTAAAAGTAAATATTATACAGGACTTGAATGGAATTTTACATTATTGGTAAGTGCGGATTATTATTTATTGTGAAACTGTGTATCTTTTCTGGCAAAATATTTACGCGCCTGCAAAATAACAAAGAGAAACCATAAGGAAAATATCAAAAATCGGCAAAGTTACTGTTTGTTTTTAAGGTTAGAGTATCAAAAATATTTATAAATATTAATTCTAAGGCTAAACAATTTATTTTAGCTGGTAATCATAACACGGCGTTAGTCTGCTAAATATTTGCAAGTATTTCTTTAATTATATTTACAAATACGTTTTTTTATTTCTTGTAAAATGGCGACAATTTTTAAACAGCCTACAGGATAGTTGGAGAGCATTATAATCTTAGTAGCTGTGCTGTGTAATAAATAGAGTGTCTTTTACAGCTTTTGTAATTAAAACAGCTTTATAATAGAATATTAGTATTCGTTTGGCTGTATTTCGGTTCTCCGTACATAAGTTATAATTCTCTTTAGAGATCCGTATAACAAATAAAAAACCTGTACTGTAACTGTCATTCATTAAAAACATTCGTAAAAACTAAAAAACTAAAACTAGTGCCTACGTCAAATCATGGGATTAGTTGTCAAGCGGACCCCAGGCTCTCATGAGCCGTGGCGAAATGCCGGGATAACGCGAGAAAGAAGAAGACTGTAACTATCATATATTCCTTTAGTTTTATAATACACTTATTTTCAGAAATCATTACACTACTATACTTATAGGAGTGTAAAATTACGCCAAAAGATTGTTATAAGCGACTCTATCAGTAATACAGAAAAAAAGCTGTACTATAGCTGCCATTTATTCATTTGGTTTTATAATACCCTTACAGACAGAAGTTATACAACTACTATTCTTATAGGAGAGTAAGATTACGCCATAAGAAATAGCTTTAAAACGGGGTTGACAGATACATTTGTACAGCTACAAGTGCCAAGTGATACTACAATACAGCCTGTATACAGCTTTTACGATAAAATTAGCTTGTAGTGTTTCATAACACTTAATGTTTTAAAACGGAGTTGACAGATACTTTTGTACAGCTAAAAGTGCCAAGTGTTACTACAATACAGCCTGTATACAGCTTTTACGATAGAATTAGCTTGTAGTCTCTCACAACACTTTTAGTTTTATAGTAGATTTTTTATATTCTGATAAAGCACCCCATGCTTCCGCAGAATCCTTTATAATGATTTTATACAGCTTGAGCTGTATAATGTCTGTAAAGTACCTTTTATACAGCTTAAATCTTTTCTGACACTCTTATACGTCCCTTAAATCACTCTAAGTTCTTAATTGGCTGCTATATTGATGTTGCCGACACTTCCATGCTACTTGGGTAGTGTGTTACGGCCTTTAAGAACGCAATTATAAGTGATAGCAAGAAAGACAAATACTAACCGGACCCCGGTTGCTGTCAAGTACGCCTGTTTGTTACAGCTTTTACTTTGTCCATTAAAAACGTCTCCAGACGACAAAATCAAATTGCCAATATCATCCACACGTAATATACAATTTCATAAGCGCTTATTAGATCCTACACGGTCGCCCAGTACTTTTTGTAAGGATGCCAACTGGCTTTCCTACATAATGTTGGATCAGCGAGCCAATGTCCTTGAATTTATTTTTGCGTCCACACCACACAATTCAGGGAAAATCTATCCCGTCTGGACACCTACTGGCGGTAATCACACTGCTCCACACATAAACACACACACACAGTTCAGCATTACAGCCAAGGTTCAGCATTAGCTCTATCTTGGGTCCTGCTCTTCTAAGTGCTCGTTAAGACGTGTCAGATGACCAAAACAGCGTGTGCCTATGTTGCACCAAACCTGAGTTCCACTAGGTACTGCCAGGGTTCAGCATCAGCTTTATCTTGGGTACTACACCTAAGTGCTCATCAAGACGAGTCGGATGACCAAAACAGCGTGAGCCTATGTTGCAACAAACCTGAGTTCCACTACGAACTGCCAGGGTTCAGCATCAGCTCTATCTTGGGTACTGCTCTCCCAAGTGCTCATCGTGACGAGTCGGATGTCCAAAACAATGTGTGTCTATTTTGCATCAAACCTGAGTTCCATTATACCTAATGGAACAATGGCAGTACCCTGCCAGGGTTCAGATCCGCTCTATTTTGGTTACTGCTTTCCCAAATGCTCATCAAGACGAGTCAGATTACCAAAACAGCGTGCGCCTATGCTACACACCACCTGAGTTCCACTATGTACTGCCAGGGTTCAGCATCCGCTTTATCCTGGGTACTGCTCTCCCAATTGCTCATCAAAACGAGTCGGATGACCAACAGCGTGTGTCTATGTTGCACCAAACCCGAGCTCCACTAGGTACTGCCAGGGTTCAGCATCACCTCTACCTCTATCTTGGGAACTAACTCTCCTAAGTGCTCATCAAGATGAGTCGGATGACCAAAACATAATGTGCCTTAGTTGCACCAAACCTGAGTTCCACTAGGAACTGCCAGGGTTCTGGGTCATTTTGTTGAACTGCACGCCGTCGTTGCAATTGGCGTGCAGTCGGCGTGTAGTTCCCATACAAGTTGCAGTCGTGTGTCGGCCCTAAGTCACTGAAGTTTGTATTAATATGCTTATCTTTATTTATAATTTTAGAAGTTCCAAGCAATAGTAACACTAAAGGCGCCATTCATTAATTACGTAAGACAATTTTTGCCAGTTTTTGACCCCCTCCCTCCACTATGTAAGAAATAATAAGAATAGGCTGACCCCCTCCTTCTCCCATTCCCCTATATTACCATATATTACATAAGAATCTAAAGGAAAAATTGAGTACCTACACGTTTGGTTTGTATTAGTGCTTATTTAAAAAAAAAAATTTTTTTTAATGTGATATATGTACCTGTACAAAGGTACTTGAGCTCGTTTAAGCTAACTCTGCACCGTGTTTGATAGCATAGTGTGGAAGTATTATTATTATGTATTTTAAACGTCATAATTTCATAGAAATTAAATAAAAAGTCGCATCTTTGTGATCTTACGTAAGAACTATGAAAACCCCCTCCCTCCCCCATGTAAGAAAAAATAAGATATGTTCGACCCCCCTCCACCCCAAAATCGTCTTACGTAATAAATTAAAGGCGCCAAAACTGTTTCTCGAACTGAAAATACCCTGATTTAAGTTTGCTAACACAACATGATTGATCAGTTCATCAGCGTCACAAAACCAAAATTGACCTCCGCAGTGAATAGGTATACAGCAAGATTGATTGTTCTAGTAGGTATTCACAGAAACTTAATTGCTAAATTGGGAGTCAAACCAAGCGAAGCGAGGTGGGTCTGAATCCAAAATTTTAACCCACTTTTGTATTCATCGTTGTTAATGGCGTAAGCGCCATCGACATTATTGAAATTGAAAACACCACATAGGTATCGTTGTCTGAGTACCCACAACACAAGCCTCCTTGAGATTACTTTGGGGCTTAGTCAATTTGTATGTCCAATATTTATTTATTTTTTTACTATAGCTGGTCAAGCAAATCTTGTCAGTAAAAAAAGGCGCGAAATTCAAATTTTCTATGGGACGATATCCCTTCGCGCTTACATTTTTCAAATTTGCCGCCTTTTTCTACTGACAAGATCTGCTTGACCAGCTATAGTAACGCCATCTGTTAGAGAAGTAGATAATTCATTATTTTGCCAACAGATGGCGCTAGTAGTAATACAAAGTGTTATTACTTTATTTTATTTTTTTAGGTTTATAAAATTATATTTTTATGTTTGATAACACATCTAGACATGAATTTACATTACTATGTCAAATTTCAAACCTAACAGTGCAGTAGTTTTTCCGTAAAGTGTACCACAAGAATGCATAGTTCGTCGAATAGTGATAGGGCTCGCTTCGCTCGCCCTAATAAAGACTAGCAAAAAGCAGAGCTTTGTAAGGGCTCGCGGAGTTTTTCTACCTATAGAGTTATAATTACTAAGGTAGTTTTTAATAAGAGATTCATCTTAAAAAACCGGACAAGTGCGAGGCGGACTCGCCCGCCGAGGGTCCCGTACAAATTTAACGTATTTATTAATTTATTTACAAAAAAATAGTTTTCAAATATTTTCCCAGTACTTGTAGTGACGAAATTACTTGCCAAATTTCATAGTTCTAGAAATTCTAGATCAACGGGAATTACCATACTCTAGGGGTCCCACAGATTACCAGTTCGCCGGACGATATCAGCCTGTCAGTTGTTCGGAGCTGCCAAATTTTGCGTTTTTTTAACTGACCGGTTGATATCGTCCGGCGAAGTGCTAATCAGTGGGCCCTTTATAGGTACATTTTGATTCCTTTGAGAGTTTCGAAATATACATTTTTTGCGGCATAAACGGCCGTATCTTTTTTCCGATAACTTAGAAGTTTAAATTTTTCACAGCTTTTAGGACCTAAGTTATGCTTTTAATTTCAACTCGATACATCTACGCGTTCCCGAGATAAAAGGTCTTAGTAGACAGACGGACGGACAACAAAAGTGATCCTATAAGGGTTCCGTTTTTTTTTCCTTTTGAGGTACGGAACTCTAAAAATGATATGATATGATATGATATAAGGGCTTCTATAAATAATTAATACCCCAAATCATTTTGTATTATATTATATCAAGGGTGTTTGTATTATATTATATCAATAGGTACTTATACATTTCAATACATGAGTGTTTAACATTACGTAGGTTTAATCTATTATAAGGGAACCAAAACCATCTATATCTTGATGTATCCAAAACTTCTCATATTTTTATACCGTTTAGTACAACTTTTATGTCTACCGTTCTCCAATTCTCCCTCAATTGCTCAAAGGTTAACTGGAAGAGATCCCTGAAAGGGATACGTTCGCCTTTGTATTATAAAACTTTGTGTGTTTTTCATGTCTTATCTTATGTTTCTTTTTGTACAATAAAGTGTTTTACTACTACTATTACTACTACTACTACTACATCTCATTAAAATGTCAAAATGGTCTAACGTGTTGGCTTAAACTCCGAGCAAGCCTTACAAATGTCCGGAGCACCTATAGCTTCTTGACCGGTAGACATGAATATGGGCGTAGCGATGTGACAACCCCATCGCTTGCTGATGGACCAGTACAATCAGTCAACGCAGGGCAGCTTGTGGAGAGCTGTTGGGAAGAAACATTCCCACGGCTCCTGGGAAGTGGGAAGTTCTGCCACCCGATAGAAGGGTGGATAAAAAGGGCCCTCTGCCTCTGTCTTGCTTTAACCGGTCGTCCAGAGTGGAAAGCGACATCAATTTTGGCACATTTGAAACAGTAAGGCAGTAATATCGCGCTGCAATACTGCTGCCGACTGCGATATTACTGCTGACTGCATTACTACCGCAAATGTCAAAAACCCTGGCAGCGACATCGATTTTGGCATTTGAAACAGTAAGGCAGTACTATCGCCCTGCAATACTGCTGGCAACAGTGATATTACTGCCGACTGCATTACTACCGCAAATATCAAAAATCCTCGCAGCGATATTGATTTCGACATTTGAAACAGTAAGGCAGTAGGTACTTGCTTTAGCTGGTCGTCCAGAGTGGAAAGCGACATCGATTTTGACATTTGAAACGATAAGGCAGTAATGTCGCGCTGCAATACTGCTGCTGACTGCAGTAATACTGCCGACTACATTATTGCCTCGAATGTCAAAAACCCTGGCAGCGAAATCGATTTTGGCATTTGAAACAGTAAGACAGTAATATCGCGCTGCAATACTGCTGCCGACTGCGATATTACTGCCGACTGCATTACTACCGCAAATGTCAAAAACCCTGGCAGCGACATCAATTTTGGCATTTGAAACGGCTGCTATTTAACTGATCACCAGATTTAGTAAAATTTAATACCAAAAAAATCTATTTTACCACCCTAAAATAATGAATGATCACCAAAATTATAACACCATTTTAATGTGAAATGATTACCAATTTTATTACACTTTACTATCCTTTTAAAGGAAATGACACCAAACTAATCATTACTAACCCAAAAATACTAAATGATTACCAAATTTCAAACCCCATTTTAATGTGAAATGATAACCAAATTTTTACATTTTGCTATCCTATTAAAGAAAATGACACCAAAATAATCATTGTAAACCCAAAAATAGTAAATGACCACCAAAATTTGAACTCCATTTTAATGTAAAATTTTAACCAAATTTTTAAATCTTGATATCATATTAAAGCAAATGACTCCAAAATAATCATTGTAAGCCCAATATTAGTAAATGTCCACCAAAATTGTAACCACATTTTAATTAAAAATGTGCAAATATTTAATATAATTATCGTTATATTAATTAATCCACTTCGTCACCTTTTTCTAGTAGCATTTTATTTCTGTAACAGTCGCAGTTCTAACCTAACCTAACCCACTTTTCTAGTAGCATTTCGTTTCTGTAAGGGTTGCAATTGTAACCTAACCTAACCCACTTTTCTAGTAGCATTTCTTTTCTGCAAGGTTCGCAGTTCAAACCTAACCTAACCCACTTTTCTGATAGCAGTTTGGTTCTGTATGGGGCGCAGTTCAAACCTAACCTAAAGCACTTTTCTAGTAGCATTTCGTTTCTAGAAGAATTATTATTTTGGAGTCATTTGCTTTAATAGGATAGAAAACCTAACCCATTTTTCTAGTAGCATTTCGTTTCTGTATGGGTCGCAGTTCAAACCTAACCTAACCCACTTTTCTAGTAGCATTTCGTATCTGTATGGGTAGCAGTTGAAACTTAACCTAGCCCACTTTTTTAGTAGCATTTCGGTTCTGTGAGGATCGCAGTTCTAACCAAACCTAACCCACTTTTATAGTAGCATTTCGTTTCTGTAAAGGTCGCAGTTCAAACCTAACCTAACCTACTTTTCTAGTACCATTTCGTTTCTGTAAGGGTCGCAGTGCTAACCTAACCCACTTAACTGATAGCAGTTTGACTTACTTTTCTAGTAGCATAACGAAATGCTACTAGAAAAGTAGATTAGGTAAGGTAGGTATGCGGTGCGGGGTACGGGGGGTTGAGCGGGAGGGGCTAGTAATTTTGGCATCAGTTTACTTTATTTGGTAATATGTATACATTTTTTGGTAATCATAGTGGTTTATTTAGGTGAAAATATCGCATTAATTTGGTCTTCAAGATTTGGTGATCATTAATGATTTTTGGTGATCATTCAATATATTTGGTATTTGAATACAATTTGAAGTGCAGTCGTAATTAAAATGGTGGTACTTTTGTATTTTTAGGCCTTATTTTTTTGGTGTTCAGTAATTTTTTTTGGTAAGCATGATTTTTTTATTTAGGGTACCAAAGTATTTTTTGGTGGTCATTATATTTGTAGCCATTTGAAACAGTAAGGCAGTACTATCGCGCTGCAATACTGCTGCCAACAGCGATATTACTGCCGACTGCATTACTACCGCAAATATCAAAAATCCTGGCAGCGATATCGATTTCGACATTTGCGCGCTACAATACTGCTGCTGACTGCAATATTACTGCCGACTACATTATTGCCTGGAATGTCAAAAACCCTGGCAGCGAAATCGATTTTGGCATTTGAAACAGTAAGACAGTAATATCGCGCTGCAATACTGCTGCTGACTGCGATATTACTGCCAACTGCATTACTGCCGCAATTTCGAAATCAAACCGCCATAGTAGTAAAAACGATTATCGATTTAATCACAAAATATATACGTACACGTATTAAATTTCACCCATAATTAATTATGATACCTACTAATAGGTTATTTGACTGTACTTAAGATAAATTATTTTACACCATGCAAGAAATAAAGCACCAGAAGATTAATAGAGAAACGTAGATAGCAGTTATTTTTAGTCACAATTTCTATTTTAATACCAGATAACAACTATAAAGAGTAGGTAATTTGCTTGTGACGTCACATGCTAGTGTTTTATATAAATTCCATAGTAGCAAATCGTTTTGACAGTTCGAAAACAGAAACTCATTTGACTAGTATAGTCAAATACCCAATTATATTGAGCCACAAAAACCCAGCGCATTTTAACGGAACAACCTTTAACCTTGTCACTACTAACGCCATCTGCTAGAAATATTCATAACTAACATTAGTCCAACAGATGGCGTTAGTAGTAATACACATTATTTACCTTTTTATATATTTTTTATGATTGATAACACATCTAGACATGAATATAAATTACTATGTTAAATCTCAAACCTAACAGTGCGATAGTTTCTCCGTAAAGTGTACCACAAGAATGCATAGATTGTCGAATAGTGATAGGGCTCGCTTCGCTCGCCCTAATTAACATCTCTCTTCGCTTAATATAATTGAGTATAAAAATACAACACATACAACACAAATTACACAAACTAGATGCTAAACAGGAACCCCACTCAGCATAATGCCACGGCAAGCCATGACGCTGATTTTCAGTGGGTACCTGAATTAAAACTAAGCTACACCTAAACTAATACCAAAGAGAATAGATAGTATAGAGGGGTCCTGTCATAGTAAATTTTGTAATCACAGTAAATTTACTGCCATCTATCGACACACGACTATAACTCAAAATGAAAACGTATAAAACTATCGAAAAAATTAATATATGTATAGGGATAAATGATTTTATTATTTTTATATCATTTTGACCCATGTTCATTCACTGGACCTATGTGTTAAAATTGTTAAATATAAAACGGTGTCGTCAACGCCATCTAGCCGACCATAGGTTAAAGGTGTGTGCGCCATCTATCCGAGAATGACTTTTTCTTGATTTCCGAGGCACGTTTTTTTCTTAGACTTTATTCATCTTATACGGAGTTACATATGTCTTTGCTAATACTAAACGAGTGACAACATACACTGCACCCTTATTACAAACGCCTAAATATTCCTCGTTCAGCCTATAAAGCAGGCACATAAATCCAGCCCACTAGAACACGGGCTACCGGCGTCCCACGCCCGCCCACGTACTGACGAAACGCGGTAATTATGTTTGGGTAGTCAAGGCTGATTTTGGATTTTGCAATTATTCAACTTTTACATATAATTAGTTAATCAGAAATAGCGGCGTGTTGTGAAGCTTGTCACTAAGGGGTCATCCATTAACTACTTCACACGAATTTCTAGGTTTTTTTGACCCCTCCCCCTCATTGTCAAACATGGTCACATTCACCCCTAATTAGGGTTTCTGCTCGAGAATTCTCGAGGCGAGAAATCTCGAAAAATTTGTCCTAAGTCGAGACGGGAAAAAATAACTCAATGCCTCGAGAACTCGAGAAACAAATCTCTTGTCATCAGTAAAAAGAAAACACGCGTACCTATAACGTGATGTGTCTATAGTGTATTTCTTTAGGTAGGTTAATTGATGTAAAGAATGTTTTGTTTTTACATTTTCTGGTACTCATACCAGACTACCAGTTATTAGGTAGTTAGCCAACCAAATAAAAACTGCCTAGATCCGTCCCCTATCGTTCTGGCTTCAACCAATTACTTATGAAAGAAATTTATTGACTTGAATATTCTTGCCTAATGAAATACCATATTGTGGTGTGTTTATATTTTGTTAAATACCTAACTAAAGAAATGCACTACCTATAGCATATCACATCGCCGGCGCACGTCTGCACCTACAGTTATTTTTTTGGTTGTTGTTGAATTTTTGATTATTAAGTGCAATTTATGGTAACAAAAATTTATCATATTATGTTTGATTATTGATCTCACCTACGATTCGTATGAGTCTGATTTGCAATAAAGCAAAAAAAAATAACATGGTGTGTTTTACAACTTTCAAAATTTCTCGAGATACTCGAGATACTCGAGAAACTCGAGAAATGCTGGTCGGGAATTCCCGTGCCTCGAGAAATTAAAAAGGTCGAGAAACCAGAAACCTTACCCCTAATCGCTGATATGACCACGAGCACGACCACTCTGTCAAGATCGAAAAGACAAGAATATTAGTACTTCTTCTATCCGGCGTATTTTTCAATGTCCCTACGAACAGTCACCTGCAATTATGTTATTTATTTATTTAAACTTTATTGCACAATACATGAAGAGTACAAATGGCGGACTTAATGCCAGAAGGCATTCTCTACCAGTTAACCATGGGCTAAACCGAAAGAACTAGTTGGTGCAGGGTCAGAATAGTTGGGTTACTACCGGGTTGAAGATGAAAACTAATACTTGTACCAATATTTTAACTTTATTCATTTGTTACAAACATAATAACAACCAATTTACAATAAAATATTCAAGACGTCTTTACTCTAACTTGTCCGTACTCAAACTGACCACTTGTCACTTGTGTACCTGCCTGTTTATAATAATTCATGTAACATGGCGGGAACCAGTGACAAGTATTAGTCAATTGACACTCTTTTATAAGTTAATCATAAATAAAAGTAAGAATAATCAAATATAAGCTATTAATAAATAATGATCCTTACAGAATATTGTTAGAATAAATTTGGAAAAAAGAACACTAATGTTACTCTTCGAAGGCCGCAAAAATATGTGACACGTCGTGATCGTGTCAGACATTTTTGCGGCCTTCGTTGTGATTATGGTCAAGTGAATGTCTATTAGTTGATAATGATATTCATTATTTCGCATATTTATGTCATGTTCGAGCGTCGGATCTGCCCTGTAAACTAATCCCAATAATTGGCGCAGTCACTAGTTTTCACAACAGCGACTCGTCTGATCTTCCAGACCGAAGCGAAAACTATACAGGCCTTATTAATAACTTAGTCAGGCCTTCAGCAGGACCTCAGGTTCCCTGGCAATATTTTCGGTCACCGACTGGTAAATATCAAATGACATACCTACGAATAACTTTAGAAACATTCAGTAGGTACCTACAGATGCTATACATGCATGCTGATTTCATGTTTTCTGTCAGATCATATAGGTAATTAGGCATCAGTCACAAAAATGCCGGTTTTTAAACGTTTATTTATCAATAACTGTTTGAGCTAAGTTCCTGAAATTTTGTATTCTAGATAAACTAAGGGGCTTGAATAAATGTGCCAAATATCATGTGTGTAGGTTAAATAGATCGCAAGTTGTGAAGGGGTCAAAAGTAGCTCGAAATGGTGTAATATTACATACGGTTGCTGCGTCGCCAGTTCTTTTTTCTTTGTGTTGAAAATGATATTAAGATAAAGGATCATACTACAGAAAGGAATGTTATTGAAATCAGTGGGTATAACATTTTATTGCACACCCACACACCCACCCTAAGACGAGCTTTCGTAGGCTTTCGCCCCGAAGATTTATTATTCTATTTTCTTGCCAATATGGCGGAATAACCAAGACGTGCCTCCAACAGTCTTAGGGATTCACTTTAGGTATTGTTTACTTGCTGTTCTGATGTTTGATTTATAGTGGGAAGTCCCCATCGGCATACAAACCTCCTCAAGGTTTTGCCTACGATGGGTCTTTTAATAATAATGTACTTTAATTAGCTTATTGTTCAATAAATAAAAAAAAAAAAAAAAGTAGGAGTGGGAACCCGATATCACCAAAACAAAGCAATATTAAGTAAAATATAAACTGAAATAGATGTCATATACGAAAGAAAAAGTGACCAACGCCTCCAGTGCCCAGGGCTGGGATCGAACCAGCGTCCTATGCATCAACCACCCGAGTCACGGCGGTATCGCTCTAATTTTCTCAAGTATAAAGGCCTGTGCACACCGGGTGCGTGTGCGTAGACGTGCTCGTTGTAATATACAGTTCCTTATGAGAGACGACACACCGCTTGCGTGACGTGTGCGTGCGCGGCTCCAACATTTTAGCGCACGCGCGCGTCTACGCACAGCAAATGTGGCCTGACCTTAAGGCTTACGTTGCCCTGCAGACCAACCTGTTATGTTCCCAGTTCAGTTAGTTATTTCTATTCCTACTCAACTACTTTTACTATGTCACATAAATCTAACAATCGAATCCTATTGTTGCAGGTACTACTCAAACTACTGTAGAGATTTGACGTAAGACTGCGTGCCGTAACATCCGTATCCACCAACCACGACCGGTTCCCGCGGATTTCTTACTGCTACTAAGCGAGTACTCGCCTCGAGCCACCAGTGTGATCTTGAGCTCTAAAACTCGTCTTTATTCAAACTAGGAAGCACAGCCCGAAAGGAAGCCCAAATCGAAAGGCTACAGGTAACGTTGGACGAATTCTACCAGTCCCAAAATATGGCGTATGTAAGCGTTAAGGTGGCCACTGAGGAGCCTTCCAACAGTCCAAATAGCGTGGCTTCAATCCAAAATCGGTCCGTGAATGTCGAAAACGTACAATGTTTAATATTAGGATGCCGTCCATTTGGATGAATCCATTGTAACGGCATCCATTTGGAAGGCTCGTCAGTGGCCTGCTTTATGTTATTACGAAAATAACTGCCTTTCAACCCAGACAAAATTGTAAACCAAGTAATTGAACGCTGATCATTGAAAAAGCCACCGATTTTAAAGTTTATTGGCAACTTTCGCGGTACTCTCACTTGTATTTAAATTTTGACGTATGTTGTTATATTTCTGTCCATTGAGTCTTGTCACGATACCTAAAGGAACTCTTGAAAAATTATAAGTTGAAATAGATGTCCTTTGGTCCTCTAGTGGCCGCCGGGTAGCCTAGCCAGGGCGATAATTAAGTAGCTGAAAACGCCGGTTCCAATCCGGTCTCCGCCATTGGAGGGCTTGGTCACTGTTTCTTTAATATAAGACATCTATTTCAGTTTATAATTTATACGTATATATTAATATTTAAAAAAATACATATCAAAATATTTAATCACTGGTTCCTTAAATACATATCAAAATATTTAATGACTTGTTCCTTAAGTTGTATTCTCGAAGACTCAAGACACTTGGCTCGCCTGACGCGATCACTCGTTAAGCTTGTTGAATAACACTCTTTACTCTGGCTGAATGCTTACGCCTTGGTCTGATCAAATAAGAAAAGAAACTCGTTTGGCGGGAGCGCAATTAAAAAGTTTCGGGGTTGTTTCTGGACTTCCGCTCTATGCTTTTTAATTTTGTTCTTGAAATGCATGCCAGTGCGAATTTGTTTTGAGTTTGCAATTTTATTTGGCTTCTTTGAGCTGCCATTTTATGTTTATGTATTAAGCAGAAGCTTCACTCTTCAAAGTATAAGGAGGTTTCTATATTTTCTATTAAAGTCCAAGAAAACGGGTTTTACTCAAACGACATTGCGGACAAAATCAATAAGTGAAAAAAAAAGGAAATCCATCCATGAAGGTTAGGGCAATACTACGAAATAGTTATTGTGCGAGATTAAGCAATTCTACAACAACTTTATTGAATTTTCATTCAATTTAACGTGAACGAATGAAGTATTTTTTTATATTTTTTATTCCTACGCCACAACCGAGCAATTTTGCTCCACCACAAGATGCTCTTGAAATTGTCCGGCCACCATGTGGTGGTTGTAAAGAGTTGCAAAAGCTCTGTTTTGTTTCTATTTATAACATTGCAACTTTGTACCTACCTCACCTGCCTGCGCTGCATTACGGCCAAGTTTGTGTTATGTAGCAGGTAATTAGGCATCTGTTAGTCAAGAATCTGTGGAAAATCTGAAAGAAAGTGAGAGACCAAGACCTGGCCCTCAACAGCGACAGCAGCCATGTCAGCCAAGTTTGCATCGTCCATAAACTTGCCTTGTTCCTTGGGGGTTGTGCACAAATCACGCGAGATGTTTTCGGCTACTTTTTGACCCCCTTTGATTTTTTCGTGGCCACCCCCTCCCCCTATCGGACCTCGCGTGATTTCTGCACAAGCCCTTGCCATAAGGACGCTTTGACAGGTTATTGAAATAAAGATACAAGCAAATCTCGTCCTTATGGTAAGCGACCAAGTGGGACCTTTGACTAGACTTCGACAAATATTATCGCATCACTGATATCTATCAATACTTCTGCCATAGTGTTTAATAAGTCCACAAACACCAAATATGTCGCTCAAAAGCTATCACAATATGTTCTTTATTGTTTTTTTTTCAAGTGTTATATTGTTAACCGTCATACTTACCACAAACAGGATGTAAACTCTCAAATCTCTTGCTTAATAAAGTATTATATTACGAAGCCTCACAAATCTGTGTGCAGGTTTTAAGAGTAAAACCAGTGCTGTTCACAACTTTTCCAGTATACTTTGACCTCCGGCTACTTATAATAAAAACCCGCTTATTACGACCATTTTTAATACGGCTTCCCGCGTGTCTATTCTACACAAGTCCCTGCATCTCGTTTTCATCCATTATTAGGGTTCCGTACCCAAAGGGTAAAAACGAGACCCTATTACTAAGACTCCATTGTCCGTATATCTGTCACCAGGTTGTATCTCATGAACCTTGATAGCTAGATACGCACGTCTTCACAGGCCTACCAGGCCAGGCTTCACAGGCCTTTGAGGCCTGTAGGTATACTAGGTACACACCGGATACGTGTGCGTAGACGAGCACGTGCGCGTTGTAGTATACAGATCCTTATGAGAGACGGCACACCGCTTGCGTGACATGTGCGTGTGCGGCTCCAACATTTTAGCGCACGCGCACGTGCCCGTCACGCACACGCAGGCGGTGTGCTCTGGCCTTTAACATTTCCTAAACCTCATTGCAAAGACATTAAGGTCCACCAATGGTCAGTTAAGAGAGTAAAGATTGTTTGATGAATAGCTTTGGAACTCGATCGGGATTATCCTTGGTTTGTGACAAGCTGACAATGGATTTTAGTAAATCTCTGTAAGTTAATTTAGTCGTTATTAATGGTTGACTTGTAGTGGTGTAGGTGGGTTACAATCTATTTCAAGCAATTTACTTACTTCGCTGGCTCAGCGACCCGAAGTGGATCTTGGCCTCCGACACTAGATTTCGCCATTCGTTCCTGTCCTGTGCGATCTGGCTCCAATTTCACCACGGTGACAGGTGCGACAATTGTAAAACATCACTGTTGCTGACGTCACAGGCATCCATGGACTACGGTTACCGCTTACCATCGGGCGGGCCGTATTCCTGTTTGCCACCATCATTGATTTATTAAAAAAAACTTTATTATATCGGAAAAAAACAGATATTTCTCTTGCTAAGTTTATGACAATTGTCACAGGAAACACTACAATTGTCACGAAATTCCGACATGTAACTCATTACCTGTCAAGAATTACCTACAATTCTTCTAAATCTTGACAATTGTCAGAAACTTTGCAGAAGAAATATCTGTTTTTTTCCGATATAATAAAGTTTTTTTTAAATAATACAATGATGGTGGCAAACAGGAATACGGCCCGCCCGATGGTAAGTGGTAACCGTAGCCCATGGATGCCTGTGACGTCAGCAACAGTGATTTCACAATTGTCGCACCTGTCACCGTGGTGAAATTGGGGCCTGACCCCATTCATATTTTAGGTTCATACTTTGTCCAACCCAGAGTTGGGCAAAAATTAACTTGAATAAGAATAAGAATAAAAACAGAAATTTTATTCTTATTCAAATCGATTTGAATTAGAATTATTCTTGCACTAGTTATTTTAGAATAAAATTAAGGTGAATAAATCATGTGACTCTTATTTTAAATGCGGAATAAAAAGCAGAATAATTATTCTAGAAGTGGGCCTATTCTAACTAAGGTTTTATTCAATTAAAATGTTATTTAGAATTAAGTTAATTTTTGTAGTACAATCGGTTATATTTTGTTAGTTGATTTTCACCCTTCTATTTAAAAGTCGGATTGATTTGATATTTGTTACTATAGTTTAGGTATAGTACACATTGAAGAGTTCCGCTATACACTATCTAGTTCTATCATCCGATCAGGGTGCTTAGCCAACATACCAAACGTTGACCCTCCGTAGAGTTGCGCATAGTCTCTCTCTATCACTCTTACATATTAGTGCGATAGAGAGACAGATAGCGTTTCGTTGTCGTAGCTCAAACGTTTGGCATGTTGGCTACGCTCCCAATGTGCCTAGCCAAGATGCCAGTTTTGTTTTTATTTTAATAACCGAATCATTAGGTAAATTTAGCTGTTCTGGGGGCCTAGCCAACATGCCAATCGCTTGCGCTCCAACAACGAAGCGCTTTCTATCTCTATCACTCTTACATATTAGTGCGATAGAGAGACAAAGATAGCGTTTCGTTGTCGTAGCGCAAACGTTTGGCGTGTTGGCTACGCTCCCAATGTGCCTAGCCAAGATGCCAATTTTTGTTTTTATTCTTATATTTAATCAAATCATTAGGTAAATTAAGCTGTTCTGGGGGCCTAGCCAATATGCCAATCGCTTGGGCTCCAACAACGAAGCGCTTTCTTTCTCTATCACTCTTACATATTAGTGCGATAGAGAGACAAAGATAGCGTTTCGTTGTCGTAGCGCGAACGTTTGGCATGTTGGCTACGCTCCCAATGTGCCTAGCCAAGATGCCAATTTTTGTTTTTAATTTAATAATTAAATCATTAGGACAATTTAGCTGTTTTTAGCGCTTTCTTTCTCTATCACTCTTACATATTAGTGCGATAGAGAGACAAAGATAGCGTTTCGTTGTCGTAGCGCAAACGTTTGGCATGTTGGCTACGCTCCCAATGTGCCTAGCCAAGATGCCAATTTTTGTTTTTAATTTAATAACCAAATCATTAGGACATTTCAGCTGTTTTTAGCGCTTTCTGTCTCTATCACTCTTACATATTAGTGCGATAGAGAGACAGAGATAGCGTTTCGTTGTCGTAGCGCAAACGATTGGCATATTGGCTACGCACCCAAGGTGCCTAGCCTAGATGACAATTTTTGTTTTTAATTTAATAACCAAATCATTGAGTAAATTTAGCTGTTCTGGGGGCCTAGCCAAGATGCCAATCGCTTGTGCTCCGACAACGCAGCACTTTCTGTCCGTATCACTCTTACATATTAGTGCGATATAGAGACAGAGATACCGTTTCGTTCTCGTAGCGCAAACGATTGGCATATTGGCTACGCACCCAAGGTGCCTAGCCAATATGTCAATTTTAGTTTTTAATTTGATAACCAAATCTTTGGATACAATTTAGCTGTTCAGGGGGCCTAGCCAATATGCCAATCGCTTGCGCTTCAACAACGAAGCACTTTCTGTATCTATCACTCTTACATATTAAATAGTGCGATAGAGAGACAAAGATAGCGTTTCGTTGTCGTAGCGCAAACGTTTGGCATGTTGGATATTACGCTCCCAATGTGCCTAGCCAAGATGACAATTTTTGTTTTTAATTTAATAACCAAATCTTTGGTTACAATTTAGCTGTTCTGGGGGCCTAGCCATTATGTCAATCGTTTGCGCTCCGACAACGAAGCGCTCTCTCTGTCTCTCTATCGCACTAATAAATAAGCGCTTTGTTGTTGGAGCGCAAGCGATTGGCATGTTGGCTAGGCTCCCAGAACAGCTAAATTTACCTAATGATTTGGTTATAAAAATAAAAACAAAAATTGGCGTCTTGGCTAGGCACATTGGGAGCGTAGCCAACACGCCAAACCTTTGCGCTACGACAACGAAACGCTATTTCTGTCTCTCTATCGCACTAATATGAAAGAGTGATAGAGACAGAAAGCGCTTCGTTGTTGGAGCGCAAGCGATTGGCATGTTGGCTAGGCCCCCAGAACAGCTAAATTTACCTAATGATTCGGTTATTTAAATAAAAACAAAAATTGGCATCTTGGCTAGGCACATTGGGAGCGTAGCCAACATGCCAAACGTTCGCGCTACGACAACGAAACGCTATCTTTGTCTCTCTATCGCACTAATATGTAAGAGTGACAGAGAAAGAAAGCGCTTCGTTGTTGGAGCCCAAGCGATTGGCATGTTGGCTAGGCCCCCAGAACAGCTTAATTTACCTAATGATTTGGTTATAAAAATAAAAACAAAAATTGGCATCTTGGCTAGGCACATTGGGAGCGTAGCCAACACGCCAAACGTTTGCGCTACGACAACGAAACGCTATCTTTGTCTCTCTATCGCACTAATATGTAAGAGTGACAGAGACAGAAAGCGCTTCGTTGTTGGAGCGCAAGCGATTGGCATGTTGGCTAGGCCCCCAGAACAGCTAAATTTACCTAATGATTCGGTTATTAAAATAAAAACAAAAATTGGCATCTTGGCTAGGCACATTGGGAGCGTAGCCAACATGCCAAACGTTTGCGCTACGACAACGAAACGCTATCTTTGTCTCTCTATCGCACTAATATGTAAGAGTGATAGAGACAGAAAGCGCTTCGTTGTTGGAGCGCAAGCGATTGGCATATTGGCTAGGCCTCCAGAACAACTAAATTTACCTAATGATTTGGTTATTCAAATAAAAACAAAAATTGTCATCTTGGCTAGGCACCTTGGGTTCGTAGCCAATATGCCAATCGTTTGCGCTACGTCAACGGAACGCTACCTCCGTCTCTCTATCGCACTAATATGTAAGAGTGATAGAGACAAAGCGCTTAGACCAGCTAAATTGAACCTAATGATTTGGTTAGTAAATTAAAAATAATACGGTTACTGAAACTATGCGTTATGCGACAGTCAATTTGTAAGATTTTAATCCATAAAATAGGTATAAATTAGACAAGAGACTAACTACGTAACTACTATTACATCTACCTAACTATACGTAATTAGTACCTATACGGTACCTGGACTACATTTTTATTCGTGGAATATTATTTCGATTAAAAATCATGATTATATTTATTTGATTAAGAATAAGTTATTCTCATTCAATTTTTTCTCATACGAATTATTCCCGACCAAAATTATTTGAATATTTTTGACGGGAATAAAATCGAGATGATTTTATTCCTACGAATTCTTATTCAAATAATGATTTTATTCTTGAATGCCCAACACTGGTCCAACCCAATTCTGCACTGACTTTGCAATGATTAATTGTGAAAGTTTTGGCATAAGCGTCAAATTTCTACGAAAGTATGTCATTTATTAATTAGACTATTAATATAGTACAACCTACCACACTCGCAAAGGTACCATTCACAGCAAATTCAGATAAATGAATTGGTTACCAATAAGTTATTGCTAAAAATCCGTAGTCGGGTTATAGTTTTCCAAACGTTTCACTTGAGTTTTGAGTACCTATACGTAACCTAACCATATCTGTATTTAAATAGGCATGCATCATTCGCCATGAAGTGCTACTTCCAGGGCCCCTGCATTGTTCTATACCGGATGCTCTGTCTGTCTGTAGCCTGTAGGGAATGGCCATGGTCATAGACTACCATCACCAGACTCCGCTTTATTATGACACCAAGAGGTTAGTTAAGTTAAGACAGACAAGCGATCTTACGCTTCTATTCAAATTCACAGTTGTTTATTTATTTAGGTACCCGTAGCAGCTAGAAACATGCGGTCTCGTTATAGTTCGTTTTTTTAACATTAGAAAAAAGGTAAACAATCTTGATGTGTCATTTAATTGAAAAACACGTTTAAAAAATAAGTCACAGCAAATATGTAACAATTATGAATCTAATACGATCATTTTATATTCTTCTGCTTTCATAGGTAATAGTTGCTGATTTTTAAAAAGCGTTTTTCAATTATAAGATATTACAAGATCGCTTTACTTCTTTCTAATGCTAAAAAAACCGGGCAAGTGCGAGTCGGACTCGCACACGAAGGGTTCCGTATCATTATCTATAAAAACTGTCACCCATCCAAGTACTGACCCCGCCCGACGTTGCTTAACTTCGGTCAAAAATCACGTTTGTTGTATGGGAGCCCCACTTAAATCTTTATTTTATTCTGTTTTTAGTATTTGTTGTTATAGCGGCAACAGAAATACAAAATCTGTGAAAATTTCAGCTGTCTAGCTATCACAGATCACGAGATACAGCCTGGTGACAGACGGACGGACGGACAGCGGAGTCTTAGTAATAGGGTCCCGTTTTACCCTTTGGGTACGGAACCCTAAAAACGAACTATAATTATAAATGAGCTTGATAGCGTCTGAGTCAGCTGATTATGCTTCGGCTATTAAGTTATCTATGGGAATTGCGAATGCTATAATTGCTAGCCTCATAACATAACGATTGGCCACCATAATAGCGATAATGATCGACAATTCGATCATAGACCAATCTCAATTATGGTATGGCTTACTCATTGGCATTTAACAATTCATGTTTTTTGCTGAATTACTCGAATTGTAAGTTTTGTCGAATTATTGACGTGACGAGGTGGTTGAGATCCAAATGACCTGTGACCAGTTTGTTTACATACACTTGAGATGCTTCAAACCCTTGAGAGCAATAAATAAATAAATATTATGGGACATTTTTTTTTTACACAAATTGACTAAGCCCCATGGTAAGCCCACGAAGGCTTGTGTTGTGGGTACTTAGACAACGATATATATAATATATAAATACTTTTATACATAGAAAACAACCATGACTCAGGAACAAATATCTGTGTCATCACACAAATAAATGCCCTTACCGGGATTCGAACCCGGGACCATCGGTATCATAGGCAGGGTCACTACCCACTAGGCCAGACCGGTCGTCAAAAGCAATGCAAATGATAATGGTCCACTTTGTATCTCAAAATATCAAGAGATATCATATCCATTTCTTTACGCGGCTATTTTAGCATCCTGACTAAGTATAACATAAATAAATTCACTCACTTGATTTTTTTTGTGTTTCGGGCCCGTCGGGGGTCCTTCCTCAGGCTCGAGTGCTCGCGGCGGCTGCACTTCGTGCCGAAACCGTGTGTGAGTGAAACCGTTGTCGTCTAAACAGTTTAAAATATGTCTCACGAAAGTTTAATTTCGATAAATAAATTCATTCAAGATGCAAAGTCCAGTAATATCACATTGCGGTCATTTTCCATTAACATCCTAATCCTAATAGAATAGAAGATTAACCCTCCTACCCCTATTAGTTTAAGGATGTTATGCACGGCTTTACACACTTGATCGACTCCTTTGGCTACGGGTCGTCATGCCTCGATGAGCAAAGGACATTACGTATATTGCGACGTTATAAGGACGATATATTACGCCGGACGTCCGGCACGACGGACGTCCAGTATGACGGACGTGCTTGCATCGCCATTTATCGATGAGCAAAGGACACGTTAGCGTTACGCTTATCACGTACGTTACAACGGACGTGACTAAGCACGTCGCCACAACAAAATTACTTAACCGCTTAACCTCGGGTTAGTGGGATGGTGCAAGTGACACTTAGACGGGTAATCTATCTTGAATTAAAAGTCATGCATGATTAAAGTCATCGGATGTTTTGAATAAACCAGACAAGTGCGAGTCGGACTCGCCCACCGAGGGTTCTATACTTTTTAGTATTTGTTGTTATAGCGGCAAAAGAAATACATAATCTGTGAAAATTTCAACTGTCTAGTTATCACGGTTCATGAGATGACAGACAGACTGACGGACAGACAGACGGACAGTGGAGTCTTAGTAAAAGGGTCCCGTTTTTACCCTTTGGGTACGGAACCCTAAAAAACGAATTAGGCTGCTGTTTCATAAATACTAGTTTACCAGTATTCTTTCTATACCAGTAGAACTGCCTGATAAAAACAGGTAAATTACAAACTTGGGTCGTCATGCCCCGATGAGCAAAGGACGTTATGAGCTTACGACGGACGTCCGGTATTGACGGACGTGCTTAGATCGATTATAACCGAGTCATGAGGTACACTCAG
This sequence comes from Cydia splendana, assembly GCF_910591565.1. NCBI lineage: Eukaryota > Metazoa > Arthropoda > Insecta > Lepidoptera > Tortricidae > Cydia > Cydia splendana. Next base: position 8,675,302 of record NC_085979.1, read on the forward strand.
CATCGAATAGTGACGGCCAAAGCGGTCAAATATAGTACAGTCAGCAGCAGAAGTTGCTAAGCGGGTGAGGTGTTCAAAATGTTATTGACGCGACTTTATCGTTAAGGGAATAAGAGCGTGTCAAGGTAATTGTGAACACCTCGCTCGCTTAGCAATTTCTGCTGCTGACTGTAGGTCTGAGGTGAGTAACGATATATTTAGCCAAATCAGCCGTCACTATCTATTTGACGGAGACTGAGGAAGGGACATGATTGACAGACAACATTAGAAGTTAATACGCTAACGAAGTGTTCAAAATTATCTGCCCGTGGGTTCTTGCTATTTAGAATAAATATCTGGGAGCATATAAAAACTCAATGATGCGCGTTTTCCCAGATATAAGACCTAGCTAGATCGATTTATCGCCCCCGAAAACCCCATATAGCAAATTTCATCGAAATCGTTAGAGCCTTTTCCGAGATCCCCGAAATATCCTCGTTTTCACTACTTAACTTTTTTTTAATACTAGCGACCATCTCCGGCTTCGCACGGGTTAACATTAATTTAATTACTTATAATTATACACAAACCTTCCTCAAGAATCACTCTATCGATAGGTGAATACTGCATGAAAATCCGTTCAGTAGTTTTTGAGTTTATCGCGAACATACAAACACAAACAGACAGACGCGGCGGGGGACTTTGTTTTACATGTTGTAGTGATTTTAGACGCACTGCCACTGCTATGTATGGTATGGTAACGCATGTGATTTTAGATGCAGTGACCCGTCTCTATGCATATGCAGCATATGCTATGTGATAAACGCAGATAAGTGAGCTTCGCGGTGGGTAGTATAGATGTGCACTTAAGTGTTATCCGCAGTATGCCTCGCTGATTGACTGTTCATTTATGTCTATAAAATTAAAAAACCGACCAAGTGCCAGTTGGACTTGCGCATGAAGGTTTCTGTACCATTACGCAAAAAACGGCAAAAACATCACGTTTGTTGTAGGGAGCTCCACTTAAATATTGATTTTATTTTGTTTTTAGTATTTGTTGTTATAGCGGCAACAGAAATACATCATCTGTGAAAATTTCAACTGTCTAGCTATCACGGTTCTCGAGTTACAGCCTGGTGACAGACAGACCGACAGCGGAGTCTTAGTAATAGGGTCCCGTTTTTACCCTTTGGGTACGAACCCTATAAATCAGCCAAGCGGTAAACTTATTTTTAAATCAGTGTATGCTGCTCATATTTTTATACATATTCCTTGTATTTACCTATAATTAAAGTAATATCGCTAGATGAATCAGTAAATCTGTCCGCGTCCCGCGAGAAAGATATTGTTCCATAAACTATTCACAATCTACTTCTGTCATTTCCCCCGAGTAACTATAAACTTAAAGCGTCCGTCAGCCATCTTTAAAATAGAACGTTTAAGTGCTATTTATCTTTGTCGTTCCTAGAATGGCCGAGATTCTTTAGAGACGGTTAAAATGTAATCTGTTGCATTTTGCATAGAAAAGAGCTAGTGCAAAAGTTATCTTAGCTCTATACGAAGTGATACCTAAGTATGATTTTTTATAAGTATTAAGTTTTATTTTAAATAAACGACCTGGAAAACTGATTTAACATAAAATGTTTTTAAATGACATACCTACGTAATACAATTCGATTCAATGAGTGAAATTGCACTAATCCTAGCTCATTGATAAAACATGAACGATAATACTTAGAAATACTTTAAATTAAATCTTTCCTGAACCCTAACTGTCATATGTCTTTTGAAAAACGCGCCAAAACTACCTTTACCACTCTCTATACTTTCACAATTTGCACAAATACCTCTACGGTTCGCATTTAAATGCTTCTTCCATTCCACACTTTCTACTGCTCGACATGCCAATGCCTATTTTTCGGAAATCTAAATAAAAAATCATACAAAGAAAATTGATGTATCTTTGAAAACAGAAACAGTTTCGTGCACGACAGTACAGTGTTAAACATTCGACTCACGCGCCGGTTCGTTCACATCGTATGTATTTACACTCGTTGACCCCAAAAGCAAAACGTCGTAACTCTATACTGGCTCCATACATTTTTAATGCCTTTTGACTTGCACCCATAATAAGAGCGACATAAGTAAGAAGTAAGAATGCATTGTTTTGAGCACTGGTACTGTAGGTGTCCCTATTGAATGTCGCGCGCGGTAGTCAAAACCACTCTTACTTGATCTTAAAATCCATCATTTCTTTGAGTAATCTGAGCTGTCCTGTAATGGTAATTATAATAAGGTAAGCGTTTGAAACAGCTGCTCAGTTTTTAAAATATGCGGGTTCTAAGTGAAGAATGCGTTAAAAATATGATATTTTTATGCATCTGCTGTACTCGTCTGGAGGTTTTTTTGTGTAAGTCTTTTTTTACTTGGCTGCTACAAAAGGAGGGTTATGTTTTCTGTATTTGTTCCGTACCCAAAGGGTAAACAACGTAAAAACCGGCCAAGTGCGAGTCGGGACTCGCGCACGAAGGGTTCCGTACCATAACGCTAAAAACGGCAAAAAAAATCACGTTTGTTGTCTGGGAGCCCCACTAAAATATTTATTTTATTCTGTTTTTAGTATTTGTTGTTATAGCGGCAACAGAAATACATCTGTGAAAATTTCAACAGTCTATCACGGTTCATGAGATACAGCCTGGTGGTAAGGCCCGTCCTTAGATATAATTCAATGCTTTCTGTACTGTAACAAGAATACACTTAATATTTCCCGTATGTACGAACCACGAACCGCGACATATGCGGCCCTTATGCGCCCGCAATATCGGGGTTATTAAAATAACTTGGCCGTTATTGCTTCCGCGACCGCGACGATACCGCTCTACAAACTTATTTAATATCAACTTTAAATAGATACGAGTAGAATCATAAAGATAGAACAACTTCTTAGAAGTATAAACTGGATACACTTAAGAGCATTGAAAATAATATTTAATTTTCTAATACAGTCTCCATCATATATATGTCGGCGGCCGATCGTAAGATCAGGCATATCGTGAAATTCCTAGGCATATCGTGAAACGTGAAAATCTTTGACTCCTTCCCTGAGTCGACGGAGCCCCGCGTAGCTGGAGCTGCCTATTTCTGGGCAGTTTGCCCTTCGTGCTTCTGAAGCAACCTAACGAACCTATCCTACCTATATATTGGTTTGATGTGACTATCGTCAAAACATTACACAGGAACATTACGATCTGCCTGATCGTACGATCGGCCTACGACATATATATCGGCTTTTTTGATTAACGACAATTGCCATTACATATTTAGGAAAAATATACGGTCAGCGACAACAAAAAAACATTCTGAGGGCCTACCGGGAACCACGTTCGACGTGTTGCCTCTCTGTCTCACTTGTAAATTCGTACGTAAGTGTGACAGGGAGGCAACACGTCGAACATGGTTCGCGGTAGGCCCCCCGTTCTGTATACTAGAAACGAGAGGTAGAAATTCTGATGTGCAATCGAAAAGTTTCCTAAGGGCCGGTAACGGACTGCAACGCGACTGCAACTTGTACGCGAACTGCACTCCGACGTTGCAGTCAGCGTGCAGTCCCCATACAAATTGCAGTCGGATTGCAGTCCGTCTGTATCGGCCCTGATAAATTTTCACATGGAAAAAATTGGGTCCTATCAGTGTTAACGCAGAACTGTATTTTGCGTGAATTTATTAAAGGCTTCCCTAGTTTTATTCCCAGTTATTGTTCCCAGGTAGCCATTGCTAAAGACCTTGATATATATGTCTAGTGTTGAAATGTGACACGATACGCCTGTATACTGATATCGAACGCATGGCAATGCATATGCTGACCTTTGACCTTCTATTATCAATGCTATGCATGACCTGATTGCGGTATTACTAATAAATTGCCCTAGGGGGCATAGGGTGTTAATGTTAAACACATACAGTAAGAATCAATATTCGATAGCAGTGAATTAGATTACGAGTGAAAAGTATCTATTTTATCCAATTTTATAGTTAGACCGAGATAGGTCTGCAACGATTTTAATGGCACACGGAGTGCAAGTGTTATTTTGAACTTCAAACTTAGGTGTATGAACTTATGACGTATAAATAACACTTGCACTGCGTAATTACGTATGCTATCAAGATCGTTGCAGACTTTTCTTGGTCTAACTCTATCTATTTTTGTAAAACTATGAGATGTCTGTATGTATGATGTAAGGTCAATGTGGCTAATTCCGTCATAGGGTAGCCCCTATTCCGTCCACTAGCGTTTTTCTCAAATAACAAACAAAATTAATAATCTCGTCGACAAAGCAGCGATTGCTTTTAGTTTCAGAAATCAAAAGCAAATGTGTTATTTTCCTACGATTGATAATCAAAGAAATATACGCTCGTGGACGGGATAGCCTATGACGGAATTAGCCACATCGACCTTATGTATGTTCGGTAAACTCAAAAACTATTGAACGGATTTTCATGCGGTTTTCACCTATCAATAGAGCGATTCTTGAGAAAAGTTTTAAGTGTATAATTTGTTAAGGTTAAGGTTTTGTGTAACCCATAACCCATGCGAAGCCGGGGAGGGTCGCTAGTTTTAAGTAAGTACAAATAACGTTGTTAATAAATAGAGTTCATATTCGATCAAACATCCAGTATCTTTAACTACCGGGTGTATAGTTAGGGTTGCCAGATGGTCGGGATTTGGCGGGATTCTCCCGATTTTTAGCAAGTGTTCCCGATTCCCGACAAAGTGTTAAGTGTCCCGAAAAACAGCTTCTCGTTATAAAGCAATAATTTCAAGTTCCGAACTGTCGTCGAGCGAGCGAGCGACCCGCGTCGAGCACGAGCGCGCGCGCGTGGTGAGAGACCAGTACGGTTACCATCAGTTTGTCACTGACATAAACGCCGTCGAGAACGTAATTTACTTTCTATACATCTCGCTCGCACTCGCATATTAGTGCAAACGGGACGTATAGAAAGTAAATTACGTTCTCGACGGCGTTTATGTCAGTGACAAACTGATGGTAACCGTACTGAGCTGACGTAGAGCCAATAATGTAAAATATCGTTGTTTTTAATACAATTACTTTAATTTGAATGTTTGTTTTTCCCGACTTAAGCCCCAAAATCCCGAAAAATTTATATTTTTTCCCGAAAATAGCGCCTTTCGATCTGGCAACCCTATGTATAGTACCCAAACTATCAGTGCAGCTGTTCCCGATAGCCATATAGTTTAATTACAGCGATTAATAGCCTGTTTGATAGCTCCATATGCCCCGATGGTAGGGTTGCCAGATCGAAAAGCGCTATTATCGGGAAAAAATATAAATTTTTCGGGATTTTGGGACTTAAGTCGGGAAAAAAAAACATTCAAATTAAAGTAGGTACCTAATTGTATTAAAAACAACGATATTTTACATTATTGGAACTACGAACTGACAGCGGCCGGCGCCCAGTTCGGAACTTGAAATTATTGTTTTATAACGTGAAGCTGTTTTTCGGGACAATGTTCGCTTTGTCGGGAATCGGGAACACATGCTAAAAATCGGGAGAATCCCGCCAAATCCCGACCATCTGGCAACCCTACCCGATGGCCCGTGAGAGACACAAACATAGACTGTCTAGGTACTCTATATAGAGATGGACCGAATCGAACGTTCGGTAATTATTCGGCATATTTTCAATGTTCGTATTCGGCCGAATATTTACCGAATAAACAATTCCTTTTAATGACGTCCGCTGAATATTCGTATTCGGCAAAATCCATATTCGGCCCATTTTAACGAACTACGATGTCAGACGAGCTAAATATACTTACATATTTTAGAACTAACTAGCGTTGCGTATTATTTTGAATACTTTGCATGTGCCAAAAGATCCACTCTGACCCACTTCCATGATATTTTCAAAACAAATTCACCAAGTACGTGTCTTTCATTACACAACTAACCACTCTAACCAGGTCAAGTGTCAGGTCGATAGCAATAAAGCATGTAATCAGCGATAAATCATTAATTTTGAATAACTCAAAACAACGTAAATTGGCCGGTGAGCGTCGCGAATTTCTAAGCGATTTGAAAACAATTGACCTTGGTATTAGCTATAGACACGGTTATGGATTATGTCATAATGGGGTAAAAATTTAATGCCTAATTTTCTTTATAACTACCATGTCGGGGCATGCTCAGTGTAGGGTTCCTTTGTCGCCCGTCGGGCCGTCCTTCGCCACAGTATACAGACTTATGTAGATAATGAAAAAGAAAATATCTTCGCAGGGCTTATTACGGACTCTTAAATCCCTAAAAACGGGGCATTTGTCATGTACCTATAGGTACCGTAAAACGGGGTGAAAAGACACGATTTTCAACTTCAAGGACGATTTTCGTCAATAATCCAAATGATAGAAGTAAAAATTTTGACATCATTTTATGGGTCTTGGTTAGTTCTTCAATTTTGCGTGAAATTTTGTGAAATCAATTTTGACCCACCCAATTCAGAGAAAATCAAAGAAAACTAGGTACCTGTTTTCTCCATATCCTTAAAACGGGGTCAATAGACACACGAAAGGGGTGAATAGAAATATGAAGTTTTAGTTGTCATAGGCATCGAATTTGGTCGTTATTATGTTGATACTCTATTGGCAAATAGATATATGTTAAACAGTTATGTGATACAAAAAAATTTTTTCGTGTCTTTTAACCCCTAAGGTGTGTTTTTTCACCCCTTTGTGGTATCTAATCACCCCGTATTACGTAACTATTCACCCCATATGCGTGTCCACTGACCCCTTTATCACCTAAAATTGCTTGTTGATAGTTTTTTGCAAAACAATGCTTCATTATAATAAATATATTATTCCTGTGCCATAAATTTGTGTTTTGTACAATAAAGAGTTTATACATACATACATTATAGAGAAAATCTAACTTTTAGGCAGTTTGATTAACTTCTTTTGGTATCAATGTAGAGAATAAATAGTAGATACGTGTTCCAAAAAATCTAATTTTAGAGATGTACGTTTTTAAATATAACAACTTGAAAGAAAAAGTTCAAAATTTCTCTATTCACCCCGCGATTTCTGTTGACCCCGTTTTACGGTATCTGTTTTATTGAGTTTCCGATATTTCGGCACAGCTGTAAACATTCAAGGTGTAAAATATCGACACTTTACAAAGTGCGAAAAAGGTCATGTATATGTCGTAGGCCGATCGTACGATCAGGCAGATCGTAATGTTCCTATGTAATGTTTTGACGATAGTCACATTAACTCAATAGATAGGTAGGATAGGTTCGTTAGGTTGCTTCAGATGCCCGAAGGGCAAACTGCCCAGAAATAGGAGCTCCGGCGACTCAGGGAAGGAGTCAAAGATTTTCACGTTTCACGATATGCCTAGGAATTTTACGATATGCCTGATCTTACGATCGGCCGCCGACATATACATATTTGGCAATTTTAATGTGTCGATATTTAATACCTTGACAACTATCTTCATGCAGTAACTGTAACTGATGTGCTGCGAGTCTTCTACACCATATTTTGTTATTAAACGTAATGTAGTAAAATTGCTTACAGAAAATAATGTTACTAGTTTACTACGTTTGACGGTCACCAAAAAACCGTTCTCTGTTACACGTTCTGACCTTACGAATAATAAGCATAGCTTATTATGGCCGTACTAATGTAGCAACGATGCGCCCGCGTCCATTTCGCAACTCTTACAGTTATCCACCTTCATTCCAAAACGCTTGAACTTTCCTAATTAATAACAAATGGCACTTACGCCGTTTTAAAAAGTGTTTAAAGTTAGCGGACCATAACTTTATTAGCATATTCGCATATAGTTTTAAATATTTTGGTGCCTTGATATAAAATTTTGACCGTTGTTTTATAGGATAACGTTACTTTGTCTTCTTTATTGAGACCAGCCATTTGAGATAATTAAATGTTAAATATATCTGAACATGCACTCTAACGCCTTGGCAATAGAGGCGTGTTCAGATATTTGTGAGCACCTTGGCCGCTCCGATATATCTGATGGCGACTGTACTTAAATCGGAACAGCTGACAGCCCTACGGAGTAACGGAGAAGCGATGTTGAAAAATGAATGGCCGAAGATCGATATCAATGAAGCGCTGGAGTTTAAGAGGTTCATGGCATGAGCTGTAGCGATTTAACTATCTCATTATTAAAACTTGGAAAACCGTTGTAAAGTGTTGTCTATTTCTAACTAAAAATAAATAAAATTACGGATAGGTTTCCTGTTGACTTTTTCATCAATTCTTCATATCTACCTACTGTAATATTTTTTCTCTTTATTTATATTATATTTTACATGTAAAATGTAATCTTATTGGTGCAATAAAGAACATGTATGTATTTATTTATAGGGATAAACGATTATCAACGGCTTGTTAGACTCGACACATGTTTATGTTGTGAAAAACTGATGACATCTGCCTTAATCCTCTAAGTTTGTTTCAGTGATGTTTAATAGTCTTTATAATGTAAAGTTCGTTACTCGTTATATTGTAATGTTTAGATAGTTATTTCTTCTCTGATATTTTTCACTGTAGCTATAGGAATATGGTGTTAATTAGTTTGTAATATTTCCGCTCAATTGTAAAACATGCTGTGTACACTTGTTTTGGATCTCGTGCTAGATTTAAGCCATAATGTGCAATTGTATTAAACACCATAGGCATGTTCTTAGAAACTTGAGTTGATTATGACAATCGACAACACTAACCTATTCAACAATGTGTTTTGCGAAATATGGACAGTGTTACTGTTACGGCAATCGTTGATATCGCTGATTAGTTTACCAATATGTATCTCGATTCTCGATGTCACAGGCTTGTTCGGGTTAGGTTAGGCTAGCTATTAAGGGGCCCACAGATTACCAGTTCGCCGGACGATATCAGCCTGTTAGTTAAACGCAATAGGTGACAGTTTCGAACAACTGACAGGCTGATATCGTTCGGCGCACTAATAATCACTGGGCCTCTTTAGCTAGCTAGTGTCAGGTGGATCGGAGTTCGGAACACAATGGATATATTTAAGTGGAAACTCGTTACAGTTCTTCGAGTTTTCGAGGAAGATCTACCCGATTTACCCCTATCGTGCATGGTATCAAATCCATACTCTATAACTCTAGAGTAACATAGTGTGCGTTAGATGAAGTATTAAAAACGCTACATCTCATGCCAGGACCCACACGTTAATCTAATATGCCGCTCCGTAACCCACGCCACGGCCGCAGTTCAAACAACGCCGATTTTGATTACACACACACACACACACACACATTCATTACAATGCCTACAGATACAGACACAATACATCGACACAGCTAACTGAACTTGAACCTTATTGCGACTAAATAAGCAGTAATAAAGGTTAGTCAAATGTGCTGCTGTTAATATAAAATAATGTTAACTGAACTTCAACGGTATTGCATACAGATAAGGTTCACCAAAGGTCATTTAAAAGCGTTATCTTTAGTACCAGTCGACTGCATCTAGGTAATGTAAACGGTTTTCAACTTTAACTCAATTGAATAAAGTGGTAAATTGTGTTGTTACGGTGAATGTGAGACACACAAAATAGATCGTTTGGACGATTCTTTCACAAATGAACTTCTATTTAAGGATGATCATATCAATATCTCTTCGTCGGTTTCACTTTTGACTGAACAGCTGTCTTTCTAGGGCGGCTGTTTTCAAAAAGAAAACTGACCGCGGGTCCATGAGGTGTTTTAAAGGAATTCGTCAAAAAGTCAACCATAATGTCCATAATGCAAGCAAGTCTGAACACATATTGAGGCTTGTGACGATACAGTAGTTTTCAGTATGTATTGTTGTGCACCTTGACCGCTCCGATATATCTGTTGGCGACTGTACCTAGGATAACCAATGCTGTATACAATATTAATGGCCTCCTAGCCTAGTTCGTAGTAACCCTGCCTACGAATCAGGAGGTCCCGCGTTAAAAAGGGCATTTGTTTGTGTGCTCATCAAAAATGTTCCTGAGTACACCAAAATGTAAAAAAATGTATAGGAATTGGAATGATAGTCTGACAGACAGAGAAAAGTTAGGTAGGTATGTGACTATTTCCATGTATTATTTAAGTTTCGATTGGCGTTTTCAATCAACGATTGTAATCTTTAGCTAGCCCCAGTATATATTTAAAAAATTGTGCCAATTTTGCCGTACTTATTTCCCTTCTACATTTCTACCGGAATAGCTAAGTAAAGCCAGTCTATGACGAGCTGAATGTTTTTGTGATACAATCTGAGCTTCTGAGCACAAAAGCAACAACAGTTAGTTCGACAACATTCAGTCCAGAACCAAACTGACGTAAATATATTACAAGAGAGTTGATTACAAAGTTAACTGGGCTCCTAATAAGTACACCCACATAACAAAAATTGCCAAATTCGGGACCCACCTTGGCCGTAATAATAAGGGGACATAACATATTATTGGTAGATTGGTACACCGTAGAGGTAAAAATACATAGATTGCTCACTCCATACATCAGTTTTAGTACCAAAAACATAGCGGTACTGATTGATAATTCCGCTACTCGATGCTAGATGTCGACTGCGAAAATAATAGTCGTTTTGGTACCAAAACTGATGTATGGATGGAGTGAGCACTCTATTCTTACTATATTTTTCTATGCTAATACTCAGATGCCCTAGTAATTTCAGGGGCCACTCAATATTCGCTCGAGACCCATAGTTCGGGAAATGCTCGATTACACTATTATACTGCTTATAAAGTTACGCTAAAGCACGAAGAATTTGTGATTTGGATTATAGTCCCCAGTCCGATATACTCGTACAAATGACGAAAAAGTCATACATTTTTGGGAGAATCATGGCAAAAGGTTAAAAGTTACTGGGGCCAGAAATTCAATATGCATTGAACAAGCACAGGTGTAATTAGTAATTAGGGTCACAGCCAGTTGGCCAGGCGCCAATATGGCGGATATTCCAATTGCTTTTATCAAGCGTGAGTCCACTGTAACGACGACCCCTAAACAAGCGACGTTTGACGTTCTCGTATCGTGTTGATCTCCCGTTGATGTGGGAAAAATCCTAAGTTCCCGAATACGTACAATGTCATAATTTGACATTAGCAATCCACAAGTATCGCGGGAACAATATGGGCCTTTGTCTTTCAGTACACCTGCATGAAATAAGGTATTTTTCGAGCAAGTGTGATGAAAAATACTTATCTCCTTTTTTTACATGTCTGAAAATTAATTTTCAATATTATTTAATGCGAGTCCTATACAGTATGTAACTGAACGAAGAGCAAACTCAAACCCGATGTTTAGGTCATACTAAGCAACTTTTACTATGGGACTAGCCCCGGAATCGCGAAAAAAAATTGACTTCCCTTCCCCATAGGAAATTTCAACATCAGACCAGCAAAATGTATGAAACATCAAATTTTTTTCCGCGTTTTGGGGGTTGGTCTCATAGTAAAAGTTGCTCAGTATGACCTACACATTAACGGGTTTGAGTAATTGCTTTTCGTTCAGTTACATACTGTATATTTATTTATTTAATCTTTATTGCACAAAAGAAAACCTTATAGTACAAAAGGCGGACTTAATGCCATAAGGCATTCTCTACCAGTCAACCTTAAGGCTAAGCAGAGAGATTGTGAGCGGTGCTACAATTACAACAGCAAAAACAATCAATAAATTACGAATAACATATTAATTACGTATACAAATATACTATGATATATATGTACATGTATATATTATATACCTATATATATATATATATATATATATATATAATAACGACGAAACATATTATGAAACTAATATATAATACACTAAGATTTATATTGTATATTAGTTGGACTGAACCTGAATAGCCTGTGGTCTAACTAAGCGACGGGAATGCAGTTCAGGCCCCGAGCCTGTTGGAGTTAATTAAAACATTAGCTAAGCCGCTATTTTACATTTGGAAGCTAATACAGCTATTACAGAAACGTAGCGTCACATATGCCTATATGTACTGTAGCAGGCTGCGAAATGGCTCGGACATGTTTTGAATAGATTAATTTTAGTATACGTTCAGAACAATAGATTGGTGACTGCTAGGGCCTGTTTCTCAAAAGCTTGTAACTTGTAATACAAGTGCATTAAAATACAATTTAAGATATACCTTTTATGACTTTTATCTTATAAGAAGGAAGGCTTAACTTTTAAGTATTATTGCCAACTACGTATGACACTTTTTTTTTCATTTGTTTAATAATTTTCTAACGTGTACGAAAACCGACATCTACACGTGGCCCTCCGTAAAACCTACTTAGCGTGAGCCGCGTCTCGCAAATAAACATCATTTTACTCAAATCCAGGCAGAATCGGGTTTCCCGGCTGAGAGGTATACAAACATACGAAACTCGATCCGACCAGAGTGAGTTTACACACAGTATACGAGTATATACGGTTTACAGCAGTAACTCAACTGGAGCATTTACAAATTGTTTGTGGCCATTTCTCTAAAATATTTGCTACCACTCGTGTCACAATTTTATTTAACCTGTAAAAAAAACAACCAAACGAAAAAAAACATTGTCTACCGTTGACATAGTCTAGTAAAAGGTATGTTTACATAGGTCCTTACATTGGTAGTGGTTCAATAGTTATTTGTTATACAAGGGGGCAAAGTTGTTGTTTAACTGCTCGTGCTAATATTGATACCCGAGCAAGCGAAAGATTCCAAAATTGAACCACGAGCATAGCGAGTGGTTCGAAAAATGGAATCTTGAGCGTTGCGAGGGTTTCAAAGCACGAGGGTTAAACAAAATTTGCCCCCGAGTGAAACACAAAATTTTTCACCACACGCACACCAGCTTGAAGCAAATATTAAATGTAAAATATCAAACAAAATCAAACCAAATCAAATCCAAATGAATGTAATTAAAAATTTATCATCCAAAATCATCATTTAAAAATAATTTCTACCAGCAAACATAAGAAACCAACTCAAAATTTGCATTTGATTACTTTGTCTCACATGTGAATAAAATGCAACTTTGCTATCAGTTTTTAAAGTGCAAAGTAAGCCTTTCCGAGCTGGTGTGGTGAAAAAGTTCATAAAATATACTCAACATTTTCGATTACTTTGTGGCGGACTGTAGACTGGGCTTCTCTGTCACTCTAATTACGCCTTCATTGGAGTAAAACACCCCCGCAATTTGCGAATTTCGGTTTTCACGGGTGGCCCTCTAGCTACTGCTAGGTACACAATACTGTGCCCGCTCCCGCCTGCGCCCATTACTTGTTTACTACTGACATAAGCCGCCACGTGCGGGGGCTTAGCCGAACCTACGAGTTTTCCGATACATCGTAACATACATGCTCGCGACTCCTGAAGGCAGGGGTCGGAAACCGGTATTTGCTCCATACAAAAATACCGGTATTATTACGTTCGTTTTCGTTCTTTGCTTTATTATTTCATTTTTAATTGAACAATCTAATAATACGAAGTTGTTACATAAATACATGATTCAGTCCTGCGTACAGAGCATAAAATAATTCAAAATATTGGGCTCTTTCGGCGTTTTTAAAAAATACCGGTTCCGAGCCCTGCCTGAAGGTAATACCGTTGACATGTAGGTATGTTTTACATTGATATGACAATGACGGTCAGGTTGACTTACGTCTACATACTACATACATTGGAGTAAGTATTGAAAGGGTTGGGAAATAATATACTTAATTTACAATAATTTCTGCATACATTGGTGTACCTAAGTATTGAAGGGTTGGTAAATACTTACAATAAAGTAACTTTTAGACCACATTAATATTAAATTTCGTACATTTTGAAATCCCAGGATTTATGGTTCTGGTTCACTACAAATTCTGCCCTTTTAATTTCGGGGCGATTTCGAATTGCGTTTTTACGTCATTGGCTTAATTTTTTATAAAAAATGGTTGTCTGTAAAGTCGGTTTACGGACGATAATTTTGCGTGATAACGTCATAAGAAAACGAGGCCGTAACGTTACCATGGACATCTGTCCACAACGTTACCATGGAGATTTGTCCACAACGTGACACTTTTTCGTGCATGCTACCGGTGTTCATCGATTTATAAGACGTTCTCACGTCAAAAAGAGTAGCGGTTCTCATACTTTTTTGGCGACGTAATCCTTTTGGAAAGCGAAATATTTGACGTAGCCCCAATTAAAAATAATTGTTCGTCTCTATTTAACTGTGGACCAGAGATGTAGAAGAGCTGGTTATTGATTTATTTTCGCTTTTTCGCTTTACAGAGGCTTTGCTGGCTGAAATAGACTAACATTTTCGATTACTTAGTGGCGGACTGTAAACTGGCTACTGCTACAGGTACACATACTGTGGCTGCTCCCGTCCATTACTTGTTTACAACTTACATAAGCCGCCACGTGCGGGGGCTTAGCCGAACGTACGAGTTTCCCGATACATCGTAACGACATATATATGTTGCAGTCAAAAGTGTGAACTGGTCAAAAGAACTTTTAACCGACAAAAACAGGCAAAACTGCTTTTGACTGAGCATGTTGGTCAAAAGTAGTTTTACCTGAAAATCATACCTATTTCTGGCAGCAGTTTCGTTTTTAGGGCGTAGCAAAAAAAAAATAACCCTAACCTACCTATCTCTGGGAACAGTTTCGTTTTTAGGGCGTAGCATCAAGAAAAACATAACCCTAACCTACCTATTTCTGCGAGTACTTTTGACTGATAGTAACAATCACAATTACTATTAACCAATGATTTTCAGGTAAAACTACTTTTGACCAACATGCTCAGTCAAAAGCAGTTTTGCCTGTTTTTGTCGGTTAAAAGTTCTTTTGACCAGTTCACACTTTTGACTGCGGCATATACATGCTCGCGACTCCTGAGGCAGCGAGGAGACACTCCTGACTTCGGGCAAACTCGGCTCCGTTCGACTCAGCATTGCTCCGAGCAATTATTAGGATTGGCACCACTTGACGTCCTTTTGCGTGCACGACCACAGATAAGATAATCACTTGAATTTTGACAACCCTAAATAGCCGAAAGGGATAGTGCCATACATTAGAAAGGGACAGCATGATTCGACCTTAAACCGCTGTCAAACTTAGGTTTTGTAGGAAGTGTCCTTTCTGTACGGTAGTAATATTCTTTATTCTGTGGTGTTATAGTCTATATTACGAGTATTTGACGTTTACCCCGGCGAATAGTCACGGCGGCTTGGGTCGAACTTTCTCAAGTAGGTACGAGTATATGCAATCCTGCATATATTTCAGTTTAATATTTATACAGAAATGTTCCTATTTGAGAATTCAACTCTCTTGCAATGAGTTCAAACTGTCTGGAAAGTTCGCCAAATCGATGATCAATTTGAAAATTGATTTCACCGCTTGTTTAACTCTCATCTATTTTAAAACAGCGTAAGAGTCAAAGAGATCTAACAAACACAAGTCGTTGTTATAAAGCGCCGCTTGCGCAATCTAACTTCAATGCTATAGTGAGTCATAACGTTTTTGCTAAACTTGACCGTTGAATTGTGAATGTTATTATGTTGATACTTATAGCTTATTATACTGCCCTCCTAAGCCGAATAGCGCTATCTCAAAAACAAATGATTTTGAAATAGTTATTTGTACAACAAGAGATCAAAGTTTGATATTTCTTCGAGTGCTTATTTTGAGTCCCGTGCAAGCGAAAGATTCTATAATAGATTCACGAGCGTAGCGAGTGAATCTAATTTAGAATCTTGAGCGTAGTAAGGGATTCAAAAGCGCACGGGATGTAAATAACTTTGATCTCGTGTAGTACACAAAATTTTTCACCCTAAGCAGTGAGAACATACCTAGAGGGACAGAAATAATAGAACCCAAGTATATCGAACTTGTATTAGACCCCGCATGTTGAAATGACATTTGACTATAAAGGTCACTTGAATGTCATTTTGTCTCACTCAGTGAGCAAAATCGCATTTTGCTCACTGAGTGAAACACGCTCAGTGAGCAAAATGCGATTTTGCTCACTGAGTGAGACAAACTGACTCAGTGAGCAAAATCGCATTTTGCTCACTGTTTTTAAGAAGCAAAGTACCCTTGTTCGAGCTGCTGAGGTGAAAATGGAATTCTCAGTTATAGAAACGAAAGTATAGCAATGCATTTTCTTTTGAGATAGCGCCACTCGGCTTAGCAGGGCAGTATAGCAGGCGTGGCTCACTCCGCGATTTCGTCGCTTTGCTACAGGTAGATAAAAGTACATCCGTTCGGCCCCAATTTTGGGGTTTGCCATAAGCCGCGCGTGGCGCTGTCGCCACCTAGCGGGCATATCTGTGCTGATCGTAACATACGCGTTTTGTTAGAGAGTGAGTCTTCTGTGATTATAGGCAAAGTTGCTTTTTAACGGCTAAATTAACTGCTTACACCTACGATAATGACTTTTACTACTTTTTAACTCCCAGATAGCAATAAAATGATTGAAATATTTTCACTCATACTTTTATAACTAACACGGGACTTAATCGCGTAAAACTTACGTATATTTATGGCCTGGCGTTTCGACGAACGTAACGTCACGTTCGAAACGTCAGGCCATAAATATACGTAAGTTTTACGCGATTAAGTCCCGTGTTAGTTATTAAAGTATGGATGTTGAAACCTAATAATTATTCTTCAAAGGATTTTTTGATATTCAACTCCTAACGTGGTGAAAATGTTTACCGCTTCTACTGGCCGAGGCTGAACATATAAACATGAATAATATCCCATTTATTGAAATACATCTGCCCGACACCCTAATTTTGCATAGCTCGTAAAATTGTAAATGACCATTTTATATTAGCCTACCTATTCGCATAGGTCTACTCTAGTGTCTAAGCGAGCTAGATAATCTAGATGTTAGCGCGATACGTTAAACTAGAAAGTTAAGATTCGCGGGAAAACGAAAGTACGTCAAGTCTTGTTTTACCCATGACGCGATTAACTGGCAATTATGTATGAGAAACTATGACAATGGTGGAAAACATAGGGAAGTTATGTTTTAACATATTGAGTTAATCTGAAGTTCGAGAGATGTTATTAAAAAAAATTGTTCGCAGAGGTTCATATGACGGTTCTTGGGATAGGATTTTCTTTAAGAAGCGGTGGTAATAATTTCTTGATGGTAATGTAATTTCTTTTTTTTTTTTTTACTTTTTTAAATGTTGTTGTAAAAGTACTCTACATTCTATCGATTCAACTAACTCAGTATGTAGCATTAACGTAGCAAACATATTCATTTTTAATAAACTTATCGGCGATGGACCGTAGTCACACCTGATGGAAAGATGTCTAAACATATTTATAATTCACTATTAATTACAAATGTTAGCTCTCCTATTCCCAGGGCCCAAGAGCACGAGCTTCCTTCTTGAAGTATTATTACTTTAAACGAGCAATTCTTGTATATTTACATATTTCAGGGATCTCGTAAACGGCTCTAACCATTTCGATGATATTTGCTATACGGGGGTTTACGGGGGCGAAATATCGATCTAGCTAGGTCTTATCTCTGCGAAAACGCGCATGTTTTTAGTTTGTATATGTTTTCCGAGCATAGGTCTCCCAGATATTAAAATATTATGTACAGTAGTCGCCATCAGACATATGGGAGCGGCCGAGGTGCTCAAAAATATCTGAACACGCACTCTAACGCCTTGGCAATGCGAGTAGAGGCGTGTTCAGATATTTGTGAGCACCTCAGGCGCTCTAATGTATCTGATGGCGACTGTACCTATATCAACCGTCTGCCTAAGGGTTTAGGCCCAGCTCTACAGATTTGCATTACAGATTTCTATCTCTACAGATTTTCAGAATTACAGATTCCCAATTCTACATAATTTGAATTTTACTGAATCTTAATTCTACATGTTCTACATAGGGTGTCAGTATCCTTTTGAAAGTGAGAGCGGTACTAGCGCAGATATAGCACACCTGTCTATATACAAAATAAAAATGCGAGCGCCAGCCATGCAAAAGAAATGCCAACAAACAACGGCTCGCAATTACGAATGTCCGCCGGCCAGACGTTCGACACCTTTTGTTCGAAACATTCGGGTCGCTTTATTATTGCAACAATGGACCAGTAACGAATGCGCGGATGAGCAATTATAATGTGGTGTTTTGCTGTCGTTTGGGCGTATGTGTTAGTCTATGTCCGAAGTGCGCGGAAGCAATGAAAAGCGAGGCTATCGCTGTGTCAAAAACGTACGATTTCGTGGGACCAAATTCATTATGATATTAGTCAGTTGTCATAGAACGAACGTATAATGCACAGTATAATAAATAGTACTAACGTATATAAAGTGCAGGGCGGCAATTTAGAATGCGGGTTAATTTAAACTAATCGAAATATCTTCCAAGTTTTACATTATTAACTAGAGTCACACAACACACACACAAGATATTTCGATTAGTTTAAATGAATCCGCAGTCTTATTTGCCCCCCCCCCCCCCCCCCTGCACCTCACGTAACAAATTTTTGGTTGTCACTTGCGGCTCGATTCGGGAAATGATTTAGAGATTCACTAGATATGAAATAGTATCTAGTTAATCTCTAATTCATTTCCCGAATCGCGCCGTTGGTCATTTATATTTACAGTAAGTATTAGGATTTAGAGTTGATACGAGTAAAGTGATAAGTCCAAGGTACCTGTCAAAGGGTAATTTCATGGAATATTTCGTTTTTTGCTTCTGAGTAAAATAATAACCGTCAAAATAATAAAATGCTCGTACGTTTTTGAAACTGGAACGCACTTTTGTTTTAATAATGCATTAATTATAACAAATTATACGGTAACCGCGTTCGCACCAGGCTTTCAGCCTTTTGTTGTCGTGTGATGTGATTTTAGAACGCAATTTTTATCACTTTAGAAAGTGAAATAGAAATATTTTGACGTGGGATAAACCTACCCCTCATTCTTCATTAGGCTGCATAGCCGGCTGATTCTTAGAGCATTTAGTTACTGGAGACGCCATGGCTGTCATTTTCTGTACAAAACAGTCTGCCGATTTTTGCGGGGGAGGGGTACGTCAAATGTATGGCTATTTGTACATGATTTGTACGTAACCACAGAACAAATAATAGTACTAGGTACAGAAGATTCACTCTAACAAAACGCGTTTGTTACGATTAGGACAGATATGACCGCTAGGTGGCGCAAGCGCCACGCGCGGCCTATGGCTAGCCACCAAAATTGGTGTGGGACGGATGTACTTGTAGCTACCTGTTGCAAAGCGACGAAATCGCGGAGTGAGCCACGCCTGACGTAACGTACAAATAGCCATATCAGATAAACGTCAGTGCATATACAAAAGTTTGCACAATTGTGCAAGGTTTTCGGCAGAGGGATAAGCTTTTAAAGGAGACTCGGGTTATTAAATGCTCTAAGGGCTGCTTATAACTATCCCACTCCCATCCCAGAGCGTGTCACACCCACAAAATTTCGTCCCCTGGTATGCCGGATGGTCCGGAGCAGGCATTATGTTCCTGGCTGGCTGAGGCGCATTCTTGTCTTGTCTTGTCCGCGGAAGTGCATTTAACGTTGCCTTTTCATATTTTCGAACTTTTCGTTAACTAACTTGCCGTTAGTGTAGGTGAAATCTTAGTAGCTAAATTTGACACATTTCCCGATTCTCGAGCTGAAATTTTGCATTCCAACAATGCAATATTATGATGACATGAAGCTGATCTGATGATGGAGTCAGGTCAGGAGGTGGCCATGGGAACTCTGTGATAAAACAACACGTGATAAAGAAAAGTACAGTCAGCGATAAGAGCCTGTACTAAAACTGAACTTTTTGCCAAAAACTTATTGTTTTATATATAACAATTTGTGGTTAATTTTGCACTTACAAAAAGTCTGGCAAGTCATTACATTCGCGTATAGTTGAAATGTAATCCATCATATTTTTTCACGTGTCATCTTTCTATTTAAGTTTTGCTCCATTGACCCCTGCAGTACAGCTCTCTATTTTTATGGACCTAGCCCATTGTATGGACACACTAGTGAATGTACAGTTGAACAATAATCGCATAGAAGTGTCAATCTGTCTGTCTGTTTCTATAAACCATAATGGACTGAGCTCTCTTTGTTTTACACGGACAGGACTTTGTCTAAGTCTGGTTTTTATATACAATTGTACAATGACAATACACGGCAAATAGGAAACTATACGTCTATTCAATGGGGTCCCTTTGTTCCCCATAAAGTTTTAAGTCATAATGTATTGTTTGTCATACTATCGTTAGTCATAAAACTGAAACGGTTAACTTTTCAGGATTTTCGTAAGGTTATTCTATATGTCGAACCCTGACACCAGAAAGACGTATTGCAGCGTTATAGTTCATTATTTTAGACGCCTGTATAAAATCGATTAGCAATGTTGAGCTACGTATTATTTGGTTGTAACAAAATAAATAAAGTTGTGTAGAGAGTAACTCCGTCTATTGGCGCATTGTTGAAATAAAGTTGCGTAGAGAGTAACGCCATCTATTGGCGTGTTGTTGAACTGAGATGACAGGTAGAAGGTTTTGGAACGTCGAGAGGTTTCTCTCGAGTGAGCGTAGGCACGAGTTGGCATTTTTGTCGGTATGTTGGTAGACTGGTCGAGCAGGTTTGCCAACTTGACTTTGAGGCGGGAGCAGAGAGGCTCCGCCGCTGGCATGGTATAATAATATATTCCGCCTGGTACTCCATTCACGTCTTTTCTAGGTCACCTAACTGACACGGGCCTACGTCATCATGCGACAGCGCTATATGATAATATGCGATAGCGCTATATATAGCGGCCATGTTGTTGTGACGTAGGCCCGTGTCACTCTGGGAATGGAAGACCATGTTTTATTAGACTATGGCCGCTGGTAGTTCTTCTTGATCGGACCGCGCTAGAGATCGGACGTACTCGTTAGCCAACCTCGTGCCTAACTCGCTACGTTCCTGAAGGTTTATACCTGAAGGATTATTCTGATAGCTTATAGAATCCCGCGTTCTTTAACCATTTAGCTAAGTGTTTTATTTCAAGTGTTATTTTGATTTCTTATGTTTCATTAGAAGCTTACTTTTGTGAAATAAAGAAATGACGTGTTATGTGTTGTTTTAACTTGTTTTGAAAAGATTTATCCCTCTGAGTTTGTTGCCGGTCCCATATAGGGCTAAATCTTCTCAGGTCAGATATGTAGGGTTGAAGCCGGCCTAGTTTGACTTGAATAAAGATTTAAACGGTTTCTTTTTACTTTCATATCGCTCCCTTGAGTTAAAAATAGCAATTAGTTCTTTTAAACATTTAGTACTGAAGTATAGTAGGCACTAGTATGGTTAACGAGTCCTAATGTTTATTTCATGCACTGGTAGCAATGGTAGCATACTGGTTTAGCTGTGAAGTAATACATTATCGTACTACCCCCACGCGCCCACCGCCTTTAAGACCCTCTGGTATTCGACATATAGATAAGTTAGGTTAGGTTTGTTTTATGGCAATCCTGAAAAGTTACGCGTTTCTGCGAAAAACCAATTATGACTAACGAAAATTCGGACAAACAATACATTATGACATAAAACTATTTGGGAAACAATAGAGACCCCTATTCAACAGATCATTTATTTGTAGGAACTGTTACTATGTAGATATGTTGAATTAAGGCCAGGCCACACCGGCTGCGTGTGCGTAGACGTGCACGTGCATCATCATTGGCCACATCATCTGTTGTAGATGCTTGTTGCGGCGCTTGTGGGTTTATGGGGTCCCGCATCGCCGTTGATGGCTATAAAGTCATATAGCAGCGCGGCATTTCTTGCCACATCGATCGCACACAAAACGCGAGTCCGCGAGGTGGTAGAGCACGACGAAGACTTTTCCGCTTAAGGTTCTCCAGCCAGTCATCGTCATGCTTTGAAGTTCCGACTTTAATGTCATGACTCCACTCCGATCTCATTTCGGCGCGTTTCTCCCAACCCTCGGTCCGAATGCCAAAACTGCCAATGTCACGCTTACAGGAATCCTTAAACGTGCGCTAAAATGTTGGAGCCGCGCACTGCGCGCACGCGCATGTCACGCAAGCGGTGTGTCGTCTCTCATAAGGAACTGTATTTTTCAACGTGCACGTCTACGCACACGCACCTGGTGTGTACAGGTCTTTAATGTACGGTCTCAGTGACGAGCGTCCAGCGTGGCTTGCAGCGTGGCGTCGAGCGTTCTGTTCAGCGTGCATTGAGAATATTAAACCCCTCGAATTGGTAAAGTCGGACCAAGCTTACTCTGCATGGTATTTGCAATGACAAACTGTAGTTTTCTATGAAAATATGACGTTTATAAATGACACTCCTTCACTTAGTACTGTTCAGGCCAAAAGTAGCTTAGATAGATTCTAACATGAACGCCGCACCGGACGGCCTGTGCTTGAGCCTCAATTAAGTTTTCACAAGCAAAGCACATGGAATAACATGATGTTTCTTCTTTTTCAGATATCAGACTCGGCGGTGGCATTCGGGCTGGTTTGCCGAATGATGTGTGGATCGAGGCACCCGACATGGCTGCGCTCTCCTGCTACCAGCCGTGCCGGTCGCACCTCGCGCAGCCCGCTAGGTCAGTCACTTCATACGATTATCAAAGGTCGCTACTACAAATCGGCCTCAGTGGTGAGCGTCCAGCGGAGCGCTCGGCGGAGCAGCTAGCTTCACATATTAGATCACAAACAGACATATTAGACTTAAACGTTATTGACATGACCTCTATTTTTAGGATTCCGTACCCAAAGGGTAAAAACGGGACCCTATTACGACTCCACTGTCCGTCTGTCTGTCTGTCTGTCTGTCTGTCTCTCCGTCTGTCTGTCATGGCCCAGGCTGTATTTCATGAACCGTGATAGCTAGGCAGTTGAAATTTTCACAGATGATGTATTTCTATTGCCAAATTTTCACAGATGATGTATTTGTTGTTATAGACAAATATAATCAATATTGCAGCCCCACTTACAACAAACGTCATTTTTTGCGTAATGGTACGGAACCCCTCGTGCGCGAGTCCGACTCGCACTTGGCCGGTTTTTATAAATCGCTAAGAGCTTGCGTTCTTAATTTCTGGTTATAGATCTTGATGTATATCGGGCATTCTGTAAAATATGTGGTTATTTAATGCTCCTATGTATGTAATTATCAGTCAAATCGGCATCTAAATCTCTTCCTCTCGGTTCCAGGTGCCTAGACGAAGAGGAGGAGCGTTTGGCGTCGGCGACCCTCTCCCTGCGGCGTCGGCAGTTCGTGGAGAGATGCCGCGAGCCGCGCCCGCGTCCCGCCATACCTGAAGTCTCCGTCAAGGTATTTATATTTACTATTGCACAGAATAAATAATAGTACTAGGTACAGAAGACTCACTCTCTAACAAAACGCGTCTGTTACGTTCAGGACAGATATGGCCGCTAGGTGGCGACAGCGCCACGCGTGGCTTATGGCTAGCCACCAAAATTGGTGTGGAACGGATGTAATTTTAGCTAACTGTAGCAAAGCGACGAAATCGCGGAGTGAGCCACGCCTGACTATTGTCAGCCCACTGAATTTGGACGCATTTTTATAAAAACTTTAAATTCCTTTGGCGGAAATTTCCAAAAAAACGGGGTATAGTTTGGATTCCGCTAGACGTCCCGATATGAATATCGGTGTCGTTTTCAAAATATGACACTGTCATTGATATTTTAGAGTTAGACCAAAAAAAGTCTGCAACGATTTTAATAGCACACGCAGTATAGTGTTATTTATACGTCATAATGTCATAGAAGTTTGACGTTTAAAATAACACTTGCACTGCGTGTGCTATCAAAATCGTTGCAGACTTTTCTTGCTTTAACTCTAACTGCATTACACTTAGCTTATCTAGAACGGGAAATCCCGCAACCTAATTCAACTTTAAAGGACTATGCGTCAAAATTGCCCCAAAACCAACAGAGTAGAGAGTTAGGTCATTAGATAGGTATTTCTCTGTACTTTATTTCGTTCTATGGGCACCAAGCGAAATTCCATTGCAGAGCTGAGTAATTGGTATTTTAGTCAAAATGTCGTCACCTTTATTACCTAGGCAATAGAATCCACCGCCGGGCGAGCGCGGCAAATCATTCGGTGTGCTCGCTCGGCGGTGCGCGAACATCTACCCTGCAGCAATCAATTTACTTACTCAGTCTCCATTGCCTAGGTAATAAGGGTCACGACATTTTGGCTAAACTACCAATATCTCAGTTCTGCAATGGAATTCCGCGTGGCGCCCATAGAACAAAATGAAGTACATATAAATACCTATCTAATGACCTTACTCTCATTTCTGTTGACGTTGGGTCCAGGCTCCATACAAAGTTGCCCATGGTCCTTTCTTATCTTAGTTTAATGAGGTTCTTAATAAAACAAGTCAATATCGTCCGCAGTTTGACTTGCAGCGGACGCGCGAAGAGCTAGCGAAGCATGCGGCACAAAACTCGGTGAACCGCCGGCTCAATGTGGAGTCGGGCTGGTCCAAGGTCGAGGAAGTGAGGAAGAAGTTCGAGAGGGCAGCGGCTGAACCCTCGTACTCCAGGTCCTTCGAGTCGCCGCCCAGGTGAGACAGCTATAGTAGAGAGAGACAACACCCGATGAACCGCCGCCATAATTTCTGTAGGTGATCCATCAATAACTGACACTGCTGTCTGTTCAATAAAAGTTAGGTCAGAAAAGTGCACAGTGGCTTTGAATGTCGGGCTTCGCCAGATTTTACATATAAGTGAGCCATATGAATATGACTTCCCGATTACATCCGTAGTTCGTTTGAATGAAGGGCTTCTCCAGTCTAAGAAATAAGGCCGGTGGAGGTAGTCCACTGTAAATAGTTACGCTCAACGCGCTTGAAGACATTCAGGCGTCTTCCCATTACTACGTCACACACTCGACGAGGGAAGTAGCGAGGGATGTAGGCAGAGACGTAGTGTAGCCACGTTACTCGTCATTCGTTTTCGGCACCTATACTGCCCTGCATACTTCCCTCACTACTTCCTTACTCATTGAGTATTTGGCCGCGCCATAATGGTATATGAATAGGGGTATGTTCATATTTACTTACACTTTTAGCGCTTATTCTATTCAGAAACAATGCTTTTTGAATCTAGATATAATATTTCTAATAGCACTATTTACGGGTTATTTACAGACGGCGCTTAGCGGATTCCTTGTTCGCGAGCTTCAAGCTACCCCGCAAGAAGGACGCCATGCTGACGCCGCGCGCCCCCGCGCAGCAGAAGCGCAAGAGCGCCGTCGAGATGTTGGCTGAATCTAAGGCGTTCTACGTCAAGTCTGAAACGGTTCTAGATAGAAAACAGGAGTTGCCTCTTAGGGTGAGTTCCTCGTTACACAGATAAGCTATGTCAAGATTCTTAGGAAAGCAGAGACACGAGCGAGATAAGCTAAGGGTCGAGGTAAGACTGCAAAAAGGATGCCATTCTGACGCCGCGCGCCCCCGCGCAGCAGAAGCGCAAGAGCGCCGTCGAGATGTTGGCAGAATCTAAGGCGTTCTACGTTAAGTCTGAAACTGTTCTAGATAGAAAACAGGAGTTGCCTCTTAGGGTGAGTTCGGTTATTCCTTGATTACTTAGATTAGCCGCAGAACAGAAAATTGAGCACAGAAGTAGACCGAAATAGGACTGTCTTGAAAGTTCAAGGTATTCAACCTTAAGGGTTCTTGATCAAAAGCAACTCTTAGGGTGAGTCTTTCAATAGATGACACTAGAACAGTACAAGATTGAAGTAAGACTGCAAAGATGACGCCATGCTAACGCCCCGCGCCCTCGCGTAGCAGAAGCGCGAGAGCGCTATTGAAAATGTTAGTAATGTTACCTGAGGTTTTTATGTCTACACGGAAAGGGGCTGTCCATAAATTACGTCATCGATTTCTGGCGATTTTTGACCCCCCCCCCCCCCTATAATCATCCAAAAATCATGCTTCAAATGACCCCATTTCCTCCTACTTCATGCTACCGTCATCCGATGTCCAGACCCCCCCCCCCCCCTAATTTGAAATGACGTAATTTATGAATAGCCCCAAGCAGTTCCTTATTAGTCTTGTTTTTGACTACTCTGTCACGCTTCGATTTTTGTTAATAAGTATAAAAGGTTTGAGTGCTATTGCATGTCTTTCTAGTTGTAGATTATATTTCTCTTGAAAAAAAATAATAACTAAATTACACCCCATACAAAAAGCTCCACTCCGTCACATTTTTGGGGACAAACAAGACAACGAAAATAATTTTGACCCATTACAAGGACAGAAGATAAAATACTACAGGACAGTAGACCGAGCAAAGTCTGCCCTGTTGGAGTCTAGAGAAGTATCATCTGGAGCGCCATTTACAATCAGTTTTAATCGGTCTTCCTCACAGTTGTCATATATAGTTGTAGCTAGGTGAAAAGGCTGTGCAGATGGCAAAGAATAGATAGTAGTCCATCGTCGTAATGTAGTCTTCATTATGCTTAAAATATTGACTACATTCTAATTAATCATGTAATTTGCAGGTAAGCAGCGGTTTGGGTCAAGCTATCGCCGCCGGCGGCTGCCATCTGGTCAGCTCCAGTACGCTCAACAACGACTGCTGCAATCCCTGTAAGTGCAAGATGATAACCTCCCCTGCCTGCTATACGGCATTTCAAAATGTATGATCATTGGCGATTCAATCTTAATTGAATATAATAAAGTTAAGTTTCCAATAATCATACATTTTAAGATGTGGCCGTATAGCAGGCAGGGGACGTTAAATTAAATAAATATGTTTTGTTTATTTAGTTTAGAACACAAACAGTCGTAATCAGCATATTACATAATATTGTACACAATGTACAGTGACAAAGATAAATAACAAATAGACCTGCGGGCTCAGCACGGTTCCATTTTTATCGACTATCACTATGCGCGTCCCTTTCGCACTTACATACTTGTTAGAACGTGACAGGCATGGTGACAAGGGATAAAAACGCGACCGTGCTAAGCCGCTTGGAGGTTCATTAGTATGTATAAACAACGTGAACAAGATAAGGTAGGTTAAAATAAACAACTTTAGTAGTTCCAGAATGATAACATAATAATCACGGTTAGGACAACGAAAACGGGCCGCCTTATATAGAAAATGCCTCACAAAGATACCCATATTCATTGTCCCCTTCGAGCAACACGGAAGGGAGGCGGCATTCGCACTATTTCCCCTCTGCCGAGGTACAAGATTAGCGCGTCAATCTAATCTAGCGCGGGTAATAAAACTAGTTGCACTTGGATTATTCACTAGACCGAGTCGAGACGCGCGCGTGAACACTGCTGCACTAAAATGCCTGTTTGCTCGGTTTTTTGTTATAAAAAGAGGTCGGGGACATCAAATTTACAAAAAGAAGGTGTTACATTTCACATGTAATATTTTTTTTTACATATCATACGTTTAATTACATTCAAACACAATTATTATATTTTAGTCTCATGTAATTGTTGGATTTATCGATTTTGCTCGTTCAGTACAAATTGCGGATCGGTCGAGCGACAAATCCGACTTCTCATCTCTCAGAATACAATAACATACTTCAACGAAAATGTGTTAGTGTGCGTGTTGTGACACTTGTCACTCGTCCGCACACAAAAAGAGATCGAGGTTTGCAAGATTTGTCTTTGACGTGTGTCATTTTCAATGTATTTGTGTCGTCATTACAGATTGGATTTTGTATGTAAGTGTGTGAGAAGTGCGACTGTGTGCACCTTTCCCCCCGCGAAAAATGGCAGAAAGATTTGTACGGTGAGATATCGCTTGGGCCCCTCCCTTCCGATGTGTCGGAAGCCTGTGTTGCTCGAAGATTGTCCCTAAATACATTAAAATATCGAAAAGAAAAAGAATTACATACAACCCATCTTCTAACAACCTGTACAATCAATTGTAGACGCCACGACCGGCCGCGCTACAAGTACGCGGCGAGCCGTGAGCGCGGGGGAAGGGCTCCAGAGTACACTACGAAGGCTGCTGGGACATGCTGACAGTAGGGAGACTATGTATCCTCCGCATTATACACGTAAGTTATAAATTAATAGGCATTTACTTAAAAATAGGACTCAAGAGCACACTCAGCTCAGAAAGCTGCTAGGGCATGCTGATACTAGGGAGAATATGTATCCTCCTATCCTCTGCGTTATACTCGTGAGTTTGAACTTTCACGAAAAATCCTTACTTTTTCACACCCTAAAACTTAAATGGTGGCACACTGTGTGGTTTAAGAAAAATTTCCTCCCGCCGGACGCGCAAGTAAATACAATTTTACCAATCTTTTGAAAAAAGCTTTTTAAAAATCAGTAACTATTACTCGTGAAAGCAAAAGAATGTAAATAATCGTATATGATTCATAATTGTTACATATTCAATAAAAAGACACGTCAAGATTGTTTACCTTTTTTCTAATGCTAAAAAAACGAACCATGTATAATTTTCCTTGCAAACCGCTTATAAAAGGTATTAAATATTTTTTATAATTTCACAGCGCACAAAATCTACGCAGAACCCAGACGCCTAAAAGACTACCCGGGAGACAGGCCCCCTGGGACCCTGTCGGGCACCTCCTCGTCCGGGTCCGGGTCCAAACCCAACGACAAGAGACCCCTCAGCTTCGACGCGAGGGTGTTCTTCCCCGAATCGTTCGTTATACCGCGGCAGCAGGTGCGCGTTAAGAGCACCTACTCTATACGTGAGTATCATGCTGGTATTATGTACCTAATGTTCTTAATCACACCAGACAGCTCGCCAAAGCAAACATCACAACCAGGGCCGTCTTAAACTATGCTGGGGCCCTTGGGCACATAAGAATTTGGGGCCCTTTTGGAAAGTAAAGAAAGCTAATTAAACTAACATTTTTCTACTATGATCTTCTATTTATTATGGGAAATCAAATATTACTGTTACTGTCTGTCCTTCGGGCCCCCTGAGTGTGGGGGCCCCGGGCGCGGGCGCCGTGTGCCCTCATGGTAAAGACGGTACAGCTCACAACACAACCACACTTGTTCACGGTGTGACGTCGACTGACTGACTGACTCGCTAAGCGTCTGCGTAAGCATTTACGACGCCACACTCTTATGTTAGAGAGAGAGAGAGCGAGTAGGTACAAGTCATATTAGATAGAGAGGTGAATTATTATCTACAAATTGTAAATACAGATGTCAATCACAATGAAAAAATCAACGACGTTCAACTCTGGCCAACGTGGGAGCCCACATCCTTGGATTCATTGTGATTGATATCTGTATTTACAATTTAAAGATTCTAATAATGTAGTACGACCCACAATATATTAACATTTAGGTGGATTATTGAGGACAAAAATACTGAATTACCTACAAACTGACACTTAACCAAATCAAATCCCATTCGCGAGACCTATCGCTTTTAGTACCGTCCGGAACCCGTTACGTTCGAATCGTGTTTTGCTTTTCGCATAACGTTTCTCTTTAGAGGTTGCTTTCGCAGAACGTACTGGAAAACCGACACACTTATGAAAACATGTATTTTTCGTAAAGTATTATTTATATATATTTTAATTTGTTTTAACAGCAAGTTCCGCGTCCAGCCCTGAGAACATCGAGTTACCTGAGCCCATGTTAAGCGCCGAAGGTTCACCAGCAGCCGAACCCATTGACGCCATAAGTCCCCCGGCGCAGTACGCCCATTCTGCTCCTAGATACATCAGGTATATTATAGAGAAATAAGCTATAATTTAGGGAAGTATCACCTTAGAAAAAACACCCTTTCACTTTTTCTATAGTGTAGGGTGACTGCTATAGTTATTGGCCATTACATAGTAAGAGGTCATCCATTAATTACATCACAGGAATTTCTAGGTTTTTTGACCCCTCCCCCCTCATTGTCACCCTTGGTCACATTTGGCGACCCCCCGAGTGTGACGTCACATTTTTTTCAACGAAATTGGCAAATCGAAAGATTGTACCTAATCTTCATATTTTATCAAAATATTTTTGAAAAAAGAAATATTAGTAATTTTATAACTCAAAACTGATTAGGAAAGAAAATTAAACGAATAAAATTGATTATCGATCCAAAAACTTGTTATTTAACTGTACAGCGAATTAAATAAGTTAAAGTGACGTCACAAAGATTGTAACTCCCCCCTCTCCCCTGTCACGACATGTTTAATGGATGACCCCTAATTGGCCACCCTTTAACAATAAGGTTTTAATTGGCTTGTTTCTTTGTGATTTGTTAGGAGTGGTCAATTTCTATGTGGAGGTAAGTAAGATTGCGAAAGGTTCCGAGGTTGCATTAAGTTAGTTGTGAGTTAGCTTCATTTATTTATTTAAACAGCTCAGATACAGTGTTCGAGGAAAGATATAATGGTCACGGCACCAATAGAGACAACGAAAGTGATCAGGCTAGTATAAAGAGATAGATGCCTTCTGTAAATATAGAATTACGCCAGCCGAGCTGGGTGCCACCAGTCCTTTGGCGCAATACCCTCATACAATACATACTAGGGTACTTACAGAAAAAATAAACTGGATTACGACAAAGTTGGCTTTGCCGTTAAAAACTGCTATGCCCATACATTGACATAGGTCGCGGTCGGTTTACCAACCGCAAATAAATACAGATAATCGCAAAAATGATATTTCTGACAGATTTTTTTTTTATTACAGGTCGAATTCGCACTCTCAACCGAGCATGCGTGAAGAAGATGGATGCACGAATATCAACAGTCATAAGTCATTGCCGGACCTCCATACGCAAGCGAGGGGCTACCACGAACAGTAAGTAGTATGCGAAAAAAATGATAGAAATGGGCGCCAAATTCAAAATGTCTACGGGAGGTCGTCCCTTTGTTACATTTGGCCAAAAGTGCGAACCAGTTAGTGAATAGATTCAGGCGTTACTTTGCGGAAATCCATATTAATTAAAACCAAAATATTACTTTGCTAATCCGCGAAACGATAACGTGCTAGTCAATCAGTGCTAACCCGTTATACTTACTTGCGTATTTTTTACATGCAATTCATATTTCCGCCCTCCCACCGCAAAAATATATATAACAAACCAAAGTTTGTTTCCGTTGCCGGGCGTCAGACCGTCAACAACTCCTGAGGCTGCCTCGTAGAGAGGCGAAATACGTGTCGAGTATTGTTCTTTTGGTGGTGGTTTGTTATATTTATTTGCGTATTTATTTTGGCAGTGAGAGGGTTTAATATTAATAAAAAAAATACGCAAGTAAGTATAACGGGTTAGCACTGATTGACTAGCACGTTATCTTTTCGCGGATTAGCAAAATCATTATTTTGGTTTTAATTGCCAACCAGTTCTTTAGAAATATACCTAATCGGAGTTTCGGTTTCGACATAAAAATCATGTTTCAAACTACGGTGAGATTCGTTCGCAGACATTTCTGACTGTTAATTTTTTTAATTACAAATAAGGACGTCTATGACAAATATATTATTGCAGTGCGGTAAGCGGCACGGACACCATCGGCCGCTCGCCGCGCCGGCGCCGCCATTCCACGCACCAGCGGACTGCGTCCTGCTCTTCCAAAGGCACGAGGTACGTTTACCATCTCTTTCCCCTTCATATTACAGTGTAGTCTCGATAATCCGGCACTTCGGTGGTCCGGTATACCTAGTAATCCGGCACTAACATTGGGATATAAATGTGAAATGATCATGCTATTTACTATGTGCGCTAACATTTTCGCCCTTCAATCTCTTTATAAATGGCTAAGCTCCAGATTTTTTTTTTAATTTAGTATATTAGTATAATGTATTTCTACGACATACTAAAAAACACATTAATAATATGTAAATTTGTTCTAACTTCCAGTAAACCGAATTTTCCAGCTATCCGGCTCTCTTGTGTCAGCATTAGTGCCGGATTAGTGAGATTGTACTGTAATCGCAGTCACATTCTCATTAGATCAGCTGATTATCTTGTAGTGTAGTATTACCAGACCTCACATTCTGAATTGCATGCCTTGATTGACATCAGAGTTTTGAGGCAGATTTTATACTCTGTATCTTTAGGTATTTAAATAAAAGTAAACAAAATCTACCTTCAAATGGCTCCTTAAGCCAGTTGAGGGTAGAAGAAAACATTACATGATCAACTAATGTAGGAGTCAGGTCGTTCTGTGAAAGATCCAGGCGGTTTTGTATTTGGTTGGTTAACTAATAAATGTTATAACAAAATACAAAATACAAAAAATACAAAATTATTTATTTGTCCAACATAGGTTATAGGGTGTTACAGTTCAGTCAGTTTCACTATGTGGCGCCTTTTACGGCATACAAATGTTGAGAGCATGCATGTCAAAATATAATAGGTATTTACAAGTCCTTATCATCTAAAAAATCTTTTATTGAGTAGTAACTCTTTGGAATCAGTAACAGTTTCAAGGCTTTTTTAAACTGGTTGAGCTCTAGCAATTGAATGTCTTGTGGTATTTTATTAAATATTCTTGGGGCCATTCCGACCACATTTTTTTGGAATAGCATCGTTTTAGGTATGACAGAATGTAATATTTTACCCCGTAATCGTGAGCTTCTAAAGTTTAAGAATAGATGGGAGTTACATTTTACAAAAACACACATTTCAAATATATATAGGCTAGGAAGAGTTAGAATCTTGAGATTTTGAAAATAAGGCTTACAGGATTCTTCAAAGCTAATACCGCACAAGGATCTTACACACTTAACTACCCGAAAATGTACAAATTGTTTGTTTACTGTTTTTAAATACCTAAAGATACAGACATAGGTGTTAGATACTACCTATCCTGTTGTTTGAAAATATTTTTCTTCACCGAAAAGCAACTGTATTAAATTATCGTACGAACCGAGATTTGAACTGGCGATTACCTATTCTAAAGGCGCTCGTCTTACTGTTTTAATTAAATCACATGAACATAGGGTAATTCGCCAGTAACTGGCCACCTGTTAGTAACTGGCCACCCTAAACTAAAAAGAATTCATTTTATTATAAGGTGGCTAGTTTTTGAAGGCTGGCCAGTTATTGAAACCTTATACTAAAATAAATTCTGTTCATATGTGAATTAAATTAATTTTTAGTTTAGGGTGGCCAGTTATTGGCCGGTGGCCAGTTGCGAATTACCCTATTTATAAACTTATCAAACGATTCTTGTCTCAGGTCTAACCATTCTTCGCTAATGTCGAGCGAGGCATTTTCGGAGCACCCCTCGCCCGGTGAAGAAAACTATCAGTCTTACAATAGGTATGATTCCAATCTATTTGTTAATCTTTTGATGGACTTAAAGACAATGCCTTATGGCATTAAGTTTGCCTTTCGTACACAAAGTTTATTGTCTGTGCAATAAAGTTCAAATATTGTTCCATTTAATAAAGCACTTGCAGCTTAAAAATATTATTACATTGAAAAAAGTGCGTGCGCTGTTCATTTGGGATCAGTGCTTGTTAAAGAAATACCCTCGCGATCTTAGAGGATAAAACCAAATGGAGACGCCATGTTTGTAATTTTCGGTCTTGGCTTTGTAAGGTTCGGTTCATGTCAAATGTAGGTATAAGTACGTAACGTAAAAATAGCCATGTCAGATTAATCGTCAGTTCATACAATGTGCATGACCATTGGCCGCCTATTTTCGACAGAGGGGAACGCCTGTTAATGGGCTACTCCGTTTGGTTATGTCCTCTGAGGTCGCGATACCTTTAATATACTATATAATATAATATAATAACTAATACATGTTAGTAATACAATTGCATTAGTTTGTTCATATTACGCCGTTGCGACTTATTTTAGCCGGCGCGCCGACGTCGACAAACTTAACAAAAATACACACAACTGTTTTTTTTTGTTTTGTGAAGTGGCTAATTGACAATATCATAAAAAATGGAGGGTTACGATTTATTAGTTTTAGAGTTTGCGAGTTAATGAAGGCTTGTGCGTACCAAGTAATACAGGTGAATGATATTATAAAATTTATTTCACCTATATTATAAAACAAGCCAGGGCAAAGCATTTTAGAGTGGGGTTAGTGATGTAAAGTAGTAGAAATCAAGCGACTAGCACGATATGATTTCAGGTCACGATTGTTATAGTATGGATTCTATGGATTAACTATCAAGTCGTATACATTTCGAGTAAAAAAGATTTCCAGAGGCTCACAATAATCTACACTTTTTCGCTTTTAACACTCATATATAGTCAAAAACATATACATATAGTGTCCTAAAACTCTTACCCCCTTATTTATAAAACTTTACGGGCCTGATTTAGTTAAATTATGTTTTATCCCTTTCTGACAAATACTCAAATACTTACATAAGTCTAAATGACAGATAAGGACACACGATTATTAGCTAATTGAGGTGTAGCGCGTTTATGAATAAGGGCCATTTGCACCATTCACTAACCCGGGTATTAACCGGTTTTATCTGGAGTTACCATGGTTACCAGTACAATTTGACACTGGGTTAACGGTTTAACCGCTTAACCCCGGGCTAGAGGGATGGTGCAAGTGGGCCTTAGATTTTTTATGTACTTACCTAATCCGAGTATTTCCCTTAGCCGCTGCGGCTCGTCGTTCGCGCGCGACTCGGGCGGCTCGTCGGGACACTACACGCAGCACAGCGCGCCGCCCGCGCCGCGCCCCGCGCCGCGCGACCCCAGGGACTCCGGCTGCTCCACCACCGAGTGAGTCACGGAGACATTTGTCACCGGGCCCATATTGGGATACCCTCCTCCAATTGTGAGGGGACTTAAATCTTCTCGAGGCAGAGGTGTAGGGTTGGAGCCGGTGTAGCTTTATTTGACGTTCATAAGCGCATTGTAATATGCCTACTTGAATAATAAGCTATCTTTACCTTTAACACGACTGTACTGTAAGGCGGCTCCGGCGGGCACTACACGCAGCACAGTGCGCCAACATATAGGCAGACAGACATGCTGGCAGATATATATAGACAGACAGACGTGCTGGCATTGAGAAAAAAAAAGATTACTAATGCGTAGAAGCCGTAGATGAAATTTTTCGAATTTGCGTAATTTAGTATGAAAGAAATTTAACATTTTTATTGGAAATCTTTTCTTAACAGACTCAGAAACAACTCTCAAAAACGGGAACTCCGGTCTATTCCAAAAACTTTTCTTTCAATTTGCACCTTTGTACGACAAAACGACCCTGGAAAGCACTTAGAAAAGATTTAGTGTGATGCTAATTTAGCTGATTTACTAAGAATTATTTTAATTTACAGTCGCTACGGCGGTTACTACGGCTCCTGGGCGGGACTAGAAGAGTGCTACGTGTCCGCGCCGCCGCAGTTCCAAGACGGCGCGCCGTCGCCGCCGCACGCGCCGCCGCCGCCGCTTTATCCTCCTCGGGTGGGCATACACTTCCAGGTGCGTAGCTCTTGTGGCTAGGTGCTACGACTCGTAGCCGATAGTTGCAGTGCTACGATACTCGTAGCCGATAGTTGCAGTGCTACGATACTCGTAGCCGATAGTTGCAGTGCTACGATACTCGTAGCCGATAGTTGCAGTTCCGAAACGGCGTGCCATCGCCGTCGCACACACCGTCGCTGCTGTATACTCCACAGGAGGAGATACACTTTTAAGTAGAGCGTATTCTTAGCCGATTACCACAGTGCTACGGCAGTGAGAGTAGAAGAGTGCTACGTGTCCGCGCCGCCGCAGTTCCAAGACGGCGCGTCGTCGCCGCCGCATGCGCCGTCGTCGCCGCTATATCCTCCACGGGTGGGCATATACTTCCAGGTGCGTAGCTCTTGTGGCTAGGTGCTACGACTCGTAGCCGATAGTTGCAGTGCTACGATACTGTAGCTGAAGGCCGCAGTTCCGAAGGGCGCGCCATCGCCGCCGCATGCACCGTCGCTGCTGTATACTCCACAGGAGGAGATACACTTTTAAGTAAGTAGTTACAGTAGAGCGTATTCGTAGCCGAGTAGCACAGTGCTACGGCAGTGAGAGTAGAAGAGTGCTACGTGTCCGCGCCGCCGCAGTTCCAAGACGGCGCGCCGTCGCCGCCGCATGCGCCGCCGTCGCCGCTATATCCTCCACGGGTGTGCATACACTTTCAGGTAGGTAGCAATAATAGTGCTACGAACTGTCGTAGCCGATTAGCACAGTGCTACGGCACTAAAAAGAGAAGAGTGATCCATCTCAACGCCGCCATAGTTCAGAAACCGTGACCGCCAAATTCATCCTGCATACCGTTATCCCTATATTAACATTCAATAGTGTCATTACCACCACGAGAACCACGAGGTAATATCCTTACTGCTTAGATAAATGATCGCGATTTAATATGCCGGTTTGCATTTAGCTCTAAATTTTATATGCAGGTAATTTAGAGGTAAATGAAGTATTTTACAATACATTTTCGAACGAGCGAGCGAAGCGAACGAAGTTCTTACATTCGACTTGGGACACGCAGCCGGCTAGGGGCACGCCCCGGCATTTCGATGTTTTTAAGCTGAACTATCAGATGATAGTTTGATACTCAAGAACTTAAGTAAATTTGTTCTAATTTAAATTAAATTGGGTAAACGTGTAGTTGAGGGCATTATATTTTAGTCATTAAATTTTGAGCAGGCTCGATCACGGGGTTATTGAGCTAGAAGAGCTTAGAAGGCTAAAAAGCTATTTGTGAGGGGTCTTGTTATTCTGGTCATCTTTTTGCAAGAAAGTATGGTCGAGTTTGGTATCAAATGAAAGTGCTCGGCTTGCACTTTTATAATATCGTTTTTAAATATACCATTTTGAAATAATTAGCAAGATAAAAATAAACATAAAATAGGTATTTGACATTTGACAGGAAATATTTCGGCTTACCACAGATACGGTATTACTTAAGGGCTCCACAGACCTTGTAATATATCCACGCGATTTTTGATCCATTGCCGCCTATAGTGGGACATAAAATAGTAGAAATTAAAATGGAACTCTAAAATTTCCATACTATAGTCGGTCAAACAAGTTTGTCAGTAGAAAAAGGCGCGATATTCAAATTTTCTATGGGACGATAACCCTTCGCGCCTACATTTTTTAGCCGTTTTTTCTACTGACGGAAATGGCTTGACAGACTATAAATTGTTGCCATGTGTAAGCATTTTACGTCAAAAATGTGACAGCTACGTAGTAAGTGGCGCCCTCATTTATTAACCGACTTCCAAATCTCAAAAGGAGGAGATTCGATTGTGATTTTTTTTATATTTGTTACTCCGTATCTCCGTGATTACTGGACCGATTTTGAAAATTATTTTTTTGATTGAATGTATATGCATACAGATTGGTCCCGTTTTTGTCAAAACCCAGTTCTGATGATGGGATCTATGAGGAATCGAGGGAACTCCTCAAATCTTAAAGGCATACATATAGTGATTTATGTGTTTTATCAAAAAATCAAGCACATACATTCAAAAAGTGACATTTGATGAAGTGGAACTGCTGATGATGATCATAACGGAACTCTTCAACGAAGCATAGTTCACGTTTGGCGATTTGTCCTCTTCGTTATGTTTGTTAAGCAAGTTAAGTTTTTAAGCCACATTTTTGTCAAGCTCGAGTTCTGATGATGGGATCCACGAGGAATCGAGGGAACTCCTCAAATCTTAAAGGCATGCGTATAGAGATTTTTGTATTTTCATCAGAAAATCAAGCATTTTCATTAAAAACTGTCGCATTTGATGAAGTGGAACTGCTGATGATGATCAGAACAGAACCATTCAATGACTACACGTTTGGCGATTTCGATTTTGACGGAGCCAGACCTGACCCGGATCCGGGCTCTTATCTGGACCTACACCCGGACCTGGACCCGGATTTGGACCCGGACTTGGCCCTGGACCAAGACCTAGTCCTGGACCTCGACCTGGACCCGGAACTGGACCCGGGCCCGGACTCGGACCCGGAGTCGGACCTTGACCCGGAAAACCACTGATACCTAAGCTAAATAAACCACTATGATTACCTACCATAAAATGTAGGTATAAAGTATAATGATGCCAAACTTACTAGCCCCTCCCGCTCAAGCCCCCGTTCACCGCACCGCACGCGCAGTTAAGTGGGTTAGGTTAGGTTTGAACTGCGATCCTCAGAGCCGAAAAAAAGTGGGTTAGGTTAGGTTAGAACTGCGAGCCTTACAGAAATGAAAGGCTACAAATATAATGACCACCAAAAAATACTTTGGTACCCTAAATAAAAAAATCATGCTTACCAAAAAAAATTACTGAACACCAAAAAAATAAGGCCTAAAAATACAAAAGTACCACCACTTTAATTACGACTGCACTTCAAATTGTATTCAAATACCAAATATATTGAATGATCACCAAAAATCATTAATGATCACCAAATCTTGAAGACCAAATTAATGCGATATTTTCACCTAAATAAACCACTATGATTACCAAAAAATGTATACATATTACCAAATAAAGTAAACTGATGCCAAAATTACTAGCCCCTCCCGCTCAACCCCCCGTAGCCCGCACCGCATACCTACCTAACCTAATCTACTTTTCTAGTAGCATTTCGTTATGCTACTAGAAAAGTAAGTTAAACTGCTATCAGTTAAGTGGGTTAGCTTAGGTTAGCACTGCGACCCTTACAGAAACGAAATGGTACTAGAAAAGTAGGTTAGGTTAAGTTTCAACTGCTACCCATACAGATACGAAACGCTACTAGAAAAGTGGGTTAGGTTAGGTTTGAACTGCGACCCATACAGAAACGAAATGCTACTAGAAAAGTGGGTTAGGTTAGGTTTGAACTGCGACCCTTGCAGAAAAGAAATGCTACTAGAAAAGTGGGTTAGGTTAGGTTTGAACTGCGACCCTTACAGAAACAAAATGCTACTAGAAAAGTGGGTTAGGTTAGGTTAGAACTGCGACTGTTACAGAAATAAAATGCTACTAGAAAAAGATGACGAAGTGGATTAATTAATTTAATAGGATAACGATATATTAAATGTTTGCACATTTTTAATTAAAATGTGGTTACAATTTTTGTGATCATTTACTATTTTTGCGTTTACAATGATTATTTTGGAGCCATTTGCTTTAATAGGATAGCAAGATTTAAAAATTTGGTTATCATTTTACATTAAAATGGAGTTCTAATTTTGGTGGTCATTTACTATTTTTGGGTTTACAATGATTATTTTGGTGTCATTTTCTTTAACAGGATAGCAAGGTGTAAAAATTTGGTTATCATTTCACATTAAAATGGGGTTTGAAATTTGGTAATCATTGACTATTTTTGGGTTAATAATGATTAGTTTGGTGTCATTTCCTTTAAAAGGATAGTAAAATGTAATAAAATTGGTAATCATTTCACATTAAAATGGTGTTATAATTTTGGTGATCATTCGTGATTTTAGGGTGGTAAAATAGATTTTTTTGGTATTAAATTTTACTAAATCTGGTGATCAGTTAAATAGCAGCCGAAATGAAATGCTACTAGAAAAGTGGTTTTGGTTAGGTTCGAACTGCAATCCTCACAGAACCTAACTGCTATCAGAGAAGTGGGTTCGTGAGGCTAAAACTGCGACCCTTACAGAAACGAAATGCTACCTACTAGAAAAGTGGGTGGTTTTACCTCCTTTTCTATATAGTTTACCATCTATGTACAATAATCTTTCACCGGCCCCCATAGAAGTCGGTTTTTTTTCTTGAAAATTATTTTCTACTATTTTATGTCGAACTATACGAGTAAGTAGGTGCAACAAAGTCAATCGCTCTATATAATTTTTGGCAAACCGCGAGTTCTCAGTTCGGGGCGAACTACTAGTAAAGTAAATTCCTAAGTGTAGCAAAGGATTCAAATGAAAATATATCTCTTATTCATTTTCAGGCGAGCGCGCCACCCCCTCAGTTCCAAGACGAACCTCCTTTATACGACTACAACGACTACGACTGCGCCACTTACAAACCGCCCGCCAAGTGCCACGGACGGAAGGAATACGCCTCTAGAGAACGAGACTACAACAGGTAAGATAAATCATTCTAACTTCTTACACAATACTTAACTAACTTCTTACACAATACTTAACTAACTTCTTGCACAATACTTGACTATCTTCGTCCACTATACTTAACTAACTTCTTACACAATACTTAACTAACTTCTTACACAATACTTAACTAACTTCTTGCACAATACTTGACTATCTTCGTCCACTATACTTAACTAACTTCTTACACAATACTTAACTAACTTCTTACACAATAGGGGACTATTAGTCAAATCAGTTTCTTTTTCCGAACGGTCAAAACGATTTGTTAATATGAATTTATATGAAACACTAGCATGTGACGTCACGATCAAATTACCTACTCTTCATAGTTTTATACGGGTTTTAAAATATAAATTGTGTCTAAAAATTCTATCTCTATTAATCTTCTCGTGCTGTATTTCTTGCATGGTGTAAAACAGTTTATTTTAAATACAGTCAAATACCCTATTAGGCCCAAGATACACTTGTAAGTTTTACTTACGTAAGTAGGGACACAGCTATACTACAGAATGAGAGATGAATATCGTTATCTCATTCTAACAAATAGCTTTGTCCCTACTTACGTAACTAAAACTTACAAGTGTATCTCGGGCCTTAGTTGTAACTCGCGAATAGTCTTATGATAAAAAGTGTTCAAAAGATACACCGTCTCTTTGGTACCCCTTTTTTGTGGTATACATACAGTGTGGTATGCATGCAGTTTTTTTTGGCCATCCTGTATAGGTAGAGAATAAAGAAATGGGCTTTTCGGAATAAACCGTTTTTGTTTTACGCACATACAAAGAGCTGAGGCTTTTTTTTTAAAGATGCAAATTCTTAACTGTATTGTATACTTCGTAGGTACCACGAGAGCGGCGCAGAACCTATCAACAAGCAACCGCAGTACGCTGAGCGACGCGCGCGCCTCGACGACTCACAGGAATATGTTAATACCAGCCAGGTACACATTTACCCTTAACCCCCTTATATGGTTTATACCTAATAGGGGATATTACTGCAATGTTCTGCCGCCAGAGTGCAGCACTACTGACTCAGTAAATTCATAGACTAACTTATACATACTGTG
Organism: Cydia splendana; assembly: GCF_910591565.1. Taxonomy (NCBI): domain Eukaryota; kingdom Metazoa; phylum Arthropoda; class Insecta; order Lepidoptera; family Tortricidae; genus Cydia; species Cydia splendana. The sequence goes on from NC_085979.1 coordinate 8,716,460, forward strand.
CATAAACTGTTTTTTACAGACAAGTTTTCACAGACAATAAAATATGACATTGATGCATCAAGGCGGTTTGTTAACAAGGGCCTACCGGTAAAGGCGAAAATCGAAATTTAGTTATCTGCCTCTTTATCGCTCGAATATGCAAGAGTGATAGAGAGATTAGAAAACGAAATTTCGATTTTCTTGTTTCGCGGTAGGCCATGTGATTGACGTGACGTGTGATGTGTCAATGTGGTTTGTTTACTGTATGTGCCACAAAGGTGTCACCTACGCAGAGCTTTGCCTAATATTCCCTATTGGCAGGAGATGTGATGAATCGTATTAGCAAAGAGAATTTGAAATAGAGAGTTACTGTCGTGGTAAATTATGTAGCTTACAGTTCATTTACCACCATCTTTCGACAGAAGATTAACACTGTTTGAACGCCATTTGACTTTGATCCTTATTCTTTCACTGATATGTGTTAACTTGTTAAATATTAATATTAACGCCATCTACTCGAGCATAGACTGAAGGTTATGGCGCCATCGCTCGAAAACATTGCATCATACCTTTGGCAGTAAATGTACAGTGGCTACATAATTTAGACTCTATTGTCTTTGGTATTAGACATACATCCCCCTTCCACTCCCAAACCACACACTAGCTGAGTAATTCTTTACCCCCTTATTCATAAACGCGCTACAAACCTCAATTAGCTAATAATCGTTTGTCTTTATCTGTCATTTTGACTTATGTATTTGTAAGAAAGGGATAAAACATAATTTAACTAAATCAGGCCCGTAAAGTTTTATGAATAAGGGGGTTAGACTTTTACTTAGACAATATACGAGTGTTAGCAGACAAGTCTGCTATAGTCTGCGGAAAGAGAAGAGTCGTGGAATGTATGGGGACCAATACATTCCACGACTCTTCTCTTTCCAAACAGACTATACTTTTTATGATACGTCTAGCTAGTATGTAAAACACAACCTGCGTACGAAGTGAGCAAACGGGGGTGGACTGCTTACTTCAAATCTTAAGTTTCATTGTATTTAAGTAACTAATTTTGTACTGTTTTGTGCTGTGTTTCCTACCTATCTATTGCTTCTACAAGAAACTAAGGGTGGTATTCCATCTCTCCAATCTTTGTCCAATGTGTATTTCATCTCGCGTTTTGCTTAATGAGAGAGTGAGACGCAATGACATTGGACAAAGAAATTGGACAGATCGAATACCACCTTAACATACACACATTGACCAATTTATTTCTGTGTACAAATCTGGGAGACCGTTGCTCGGAAAACGTATAAAAACTCAAAAATTCGTTTTTCCAGAGATAAGACCTAGCTAGATCGATTTTTCGATCCCGAAAACCCCTGGCCTATAAGTATAGCAAATTTCATCGAAAACGTTAGAGCAGTTTCCGAGATCTCCGAAATATATATATAAACAAGAATTGCTTGTTTAAAGGTATTAGATAATAGGTGCTATTTAGCCGAAAACACTGCTACACATATTGAAATGTAATGCCTATTTTATTTATTTTCTAGATGTGTCCGGCCGAGGAAGTAACATCTCCGCTGGGAACGTTCAAACGTCAGCGCTGTTTGCGGTACAAGCAGCGGCGCCCGAGACCCATACTACGGTCCAAATCCGACATCTCGGACAGGTAAAATGATTTCCTTACAATACAGGGAAAACGAAGAACTTTAACCCCTTTTTAGGCCCCAATCTAACGCTTAAACAAGTAACCGTCAAAAAAAATTTTTGATTCACACTTTTATTGCCGACGTTACTTCCTTTGCATGTCTATCAAGTACTTCTCGAGACCTTTCAAATGAGCCTAAACTCAATATGTTTATGTTTTCCATCGAAGAGTAGGTCCATATAGGTATATATGAAGCTCAATAAAAGTGTGTAAAAACGAACCAACATTTCATATTCTGAACGAGACGAATTACTTTTTACGAATAAGTATTAAATTTGGGCCTTCGTGATCGATAAGTCGTATTCATTGCATATTTCGAGACTAAAATGACGTGTGAAGTTCAAGCTTTATACCAAATTTATGACTAAAGTCGGATGGATTCTTCTTCCTCGCGTTATCCCGGCATTTTTCCACGGTTCATGGGAGCCTGGGGTCCGCTTGACAACTAATCTCAAGATTTGACAAAGGCACTAGTTTTTACGAAAGCGACTGCCATCTGAGCTTCCAACCCAGAGGGGAAACTAGGCCTTACTGGAATTAGTCCGGTTTCCTCACGATGTTTTCCTTCACCGAAAAGCAACTGGTGGTAGGCTGTTGCTATCAAATGATATTTCGTACATCAGTTCCGAAAATCTCATTGGTACAAGCCGGGGTTTGAACCCGCGACCTTCAGATTGAAAGTCGCACGCTCTTACCGTTAGGCCAGCAGTGCTTAATGTCGGATGGATTATTAGGTCGCAATGTACAGTGAGCTGCGAGATTTTATGGAGAAATTATGAAAGAATTTATTGATAAAGTCGCTATGCATTATTCGGGTGATGGTACAACCCGCCCAGGTTCCCCCGTCTTTATAATACCTACGTTAAAGAATTTTAGGGTTCTATTTCCAAAGGGTAAAAACGTGACCCTATTACTAAGACTCCATTGTCCGTCTGTCCGTCTATCCGCCTGTCTGTCTGTCACCACGCTGTATCTCACAAACCGTGATAGCTAGACAGTTGAAATTTTCACAGATGATTTTTTTGTTGCCGCTATAACAACAAATACTAAAAACAGAATAAAATAAATATTTAGGTGGTGCTCGCATACGTGATTTTTTTTGCTGTTTTTTGCGTAATGGTACGGAACCCTTCGTGCGCGAGTCCGACTCGCACTTGGCCGGTTTTTTATAAACTGTAATGTTTCCCTTAGGTACCGGCGCAGCGACGGGCGCAGCCCCGCCTCGGCGCCGTGCGAGGACGACTCGCCCGACAGCCCCTCTGAAGGCTCCGCGCTGCAACAGTTCTTCGAGAGGCTTGGCTTGGAGCCCCGACAATATGACGCGCTGTTACGAGACGCTCTGCCTGACAGTCCCGTGTTCTTCTCGTCTGCGTCTACTGTGGATTCTAACCAGCTAGCGAATGCTGCTGACTATACGGTTAGTAACAATACATTTCATCCAAAAAAATAGCAAATAGGTCTCTATCGTAAGAGTCAGTGCTACGAGTACAACGGTTCTTCGAAAGGCTTGACTTAGAACCCCGACAATATGAAATACACCTATTCCAAAAACCTCGAAGGGGACACCGATTGAGTCTGTCTGTCTGTCAGCCAAATTGATCAATCGTTTTTGTGTGATGAAGGAACAAACATGAACTTTCACATTTATACGAATAATAGTATTTGTCAGTGATACAAAATAACACATCCATTATCACTTCAGGTCCAAGGCCCCGGCGTCCAAAAGCCGATCTACCGCAACACCGAACCGCCAAGTGTGGTGGAACGGAACGCGCGCATCATCAAATGGTTGTGTCAGTGCCGCAAGACGCAGATGCAGACGCCGCAGTGAACACGCGGCTTTAACGCAGTGAGGACGTAGCTTAACAAATATAACGCAGTGTGGACACATCTTAAACGCAGTGAAGACGTAGCTTAACAAATATAGTCTGGCAAACCAATTCGTCAGTAGAATAAAACTGTATGAGAAGCATTCCATGATGTTATCTACCGTTTTCAGGGGACAGGAGTTTCTTTGTCTGTGACAAATGGTCATAAATAGCCCAAAAAATGTGTTATTTTCAACCTAAAGGGTACTTATTGTCAGTTGTCAATAAGGCGCTGTTTCCATACAGCTTAAATTTGAAATCGACCTTATCGACAACCGACAATGTGGTAACTTGGTTGAAATCTCACTAAAATTCATCGGCAGCCCGTGGTATGAGACTTATAAGACGTTGACCCTTGTTATATTTTTCAAATTTACCGCCTTTGACCATATTGGTTTGCCGGACTATTAAACACAGATGCAGTCGCAGTGTAAACACGGCATAACGGCAGTTAGCGCGGCAGTGGCGACATAACACAGACGTCGCAGTGGAGATGGAGACACAGCTTAACAATAATTAAATGCAGTCACAATGAGGACCTAGTTTAATGTATAAATCTTAACAGTGGCAGTGATAGCATATAGCTTAATAATAATATTACGTCAGTGGTATATCACTCAAATGTTCGGACGTGCTCAATATTAGCCTTATGGCCCGTTGGCTCTTAAAGTGTTAAAGCTGTTACAGATGGGCGTGCCAAACAGCGAACTTGGTCCGGTCCGGTCAGCATATCTCTTTGTTGCTCTCACTTAGGGCCAGATGCACCAACCAAAGTTAACATACTGATCAACGTCACGCAGCAGAGTTCTATGAAACTTCCCATGCAATAAAATTTAGCGAACATTTTTACGGTGACAGCGGTTTGGTGCAACCGACCCTTATATAATCTGAAACTATTTCCATTACCACTTAAAAAATGTAGGCGCGAAGGGTAATGGTCTCATAGAAAATTTGAATTTCGTGCCTTTTTCTACTGACAAAGTCGTTTAACCGGCTATAGCTGTGTCCTTAACGGACGTACGGCGGACCTTCCACACGATCGAACATGCCTCGGGCCGGACCAAGGTCGCAGTCCAGTACGCCCGTCTGTTATAGCTTTTAAACTCAGCATGTAGCGATAACTGGCCGTAGAGGCTTGATCAATATGTGAATCTAAATGAAATTAGTTATAAGCACAGTGTGCAGAGTGATATATTAAAATATACAGAGAGTAGTCAGTAATAACAACGACTGATTCTCATTTAAATTAAACAACTGTATTCATTATTGAGACGATAAAAATAACGTCTGAATAGTGTAAGAGTCATTTGTTGAAATAGTTGAATTACTAAAATGTCTCGAAATTTCGAATTTTAGTAAGTTAATGTAAGAAATCGAACCTAAGATAGATAGATCATAATAAATGTCGGTATAATGGTGTGATTTCAGTTTTGATGTGGTTTACTACCGAAGTGACAAAATGGATGAAACATACGACTTTTTAAACATTAGATTGCGTGGAAAACATCGTGACGAAACCGGACTAATCCCAATAAGGCCTAGTTTCCCCTCTGGGTTAGAAGGTCAGATGGTAGTCGCTTTCGTAAAAACTAGTACCTACGCCAATTCTCGGGATTAGTTGCCAAGCGGACCCCAGGCCCCCATGAGCCGTGGCAAAATGCCGGGACAACGCAGGGAAGGTGATGATGAAACATTAGATTGGGCTTGGTGGTTGGAATGCTCGGAGCACCACAAGGGTTGTCATTCGCTGTAAGGAAAGAACGCTTACCACGAGTTATTTATACATCGACCCGCCTGTTGCTATCACTACCGCACACTATCGTAATTATATTGCTGTACCTTACCCTTCGAGCAACACCGGCTTCCGACACATCGGAAGGGAGGGGCCCAAGCGATATCTCACCGTACAAATCTTTCTGCCATTTTTCGCGGGGGGAAAGGTGCACACAGTCGCACTTCTCACACACTTACATACAAAATCCAATCTGTAATGACGACACAAATACATAGAAAATGACACACGTCAAAGACAAATCTTGCAAACCTCGATCTCTTTTTGTGTACGGACGAGTGACAAGTGTCACAACACGCACACTAACACATTTTCGTTGAAGTATGTTATTGTATTCTGAGAGATGAGAAGTCGGATTTGTCGCTCGACCGATCCGCAATTTGTACTGAGCGAGCAAAATGGATAAATCCAACAATTACATGAGACTAAAATATAATAATTGTGTTTGAATGTAATTAAACGTATGATATGTAAAAAAAAAATATTACATGTGAAATATAACACTTTCTTTTTGTAAATTTGATGTCCCCGACCTCTTTTTATAACAAAAAACCGAGCAAACAGGCATTTTTGTGCAGCAGTGTTCACGCGCGCGTTTGGACTCGGTCTAGTGAAAAATCCAAGTGCAACTAGTTTTATTACCCGCGCTAGATTAGATTGACGCGCTAATCTTGTACCTCGGCAAAGGGGAAATAGTGCGAATGCCGCCTCCCTTCCGTGTTGCTCAAAGACCTTACCGTATCTACCATGCTGTCACTTCGTAAGAACTATTATATAATCTGTGCTGTCACCTCGGAAGTAACTGGACTTTCTTAATAATACCTGAAGTCTTCACTAATATTACAAATGTATTCTTCTTTCATTTTCAATGCCGAAATGACTAGTTATCAAACTGTATAAAAACTACAATTTGAATAAATAATCATACCGAACTCCGTGTGGATCAAAAACAAATTATCAACAACTACAAAAGTTTGAAATTCACGGACGTGTCTTTTGCGAGTTGAATGTAAGAAGTGTAAGAAATTCGCTTTGCTTCGCTAAGTATAACAATAAATCAGTCCTGTTGTTAATAGGGAGTATTACTGCAATGTTCTGCCGCCAGAGTACAGTACTGTACGGCTACCACCAGTTTTGACATTGACATAACGCTCACGTTTACGTAACTTACTTTCTATGCATCTCGCTCGTACTGGCATATTAGTGCAAGCGAGATGTACAGAAAGTAAATTACGTAAACGTGAGCGTTATGTCAATGTCAAAACTGGTGGTAGCCGTACTGATATGTTTAGTAAACCATAGAGTAACTTATACATACTAGGCCATACAGTTTTTTGACAAGTTTTCACTATGACATTGATGCATCGAGGCGGTTTGTTTACGCCTACCACGAAACGCGAAAATCGAAATTTCTTTATCTGGCTCCTGGCTCTCTATCGATCGAATAAGCAAGAGTGATAGAGAGGCAGAAACCGATTCGATTCGATCGATTGTCGTGTATCACGGTAGGCCATGTGATTGACGTAGTGACGCCCTCTACGCAGAGTTTTGCGTAATATTCCCTATTGCTAACCGTGTTGTATAAGTACGGTAATATATGTAAGCATGTTATATTTATTTGAAATACACTGAATATAGTTGGACCTACCAGCTCACCAAAAATTTCGGCGTTTAAAATGAATCATTGTAAATAAATGTAAAAACGTAATATAGTGTTTTTGATCGCATTAACTCAAGTTTGGAAAGCAGATCAAAAAGTATTTTTCTCTCTAACAACGTACAAGTCGCGAGCTTAGTGAATGTGTTGTACAAATTGTACAATCTAAATTGGGATAGTGTGACTATCTTACTTTATTTAAATGTTTGGTCGAACCCATTCAATGCCATGGCGGCGAAAGGGTGAAGCATTGCTAATGGTCCAAAACGGTCTATAAAAATAAACGCCTAACTACGATGTATACTTATTACTTAAAGTTTGGCTATCCTAAAAAGTACAACTTAGAGTACATTTGTGACGTTATCTATGAAAAAGGACCTTATTGTCGACGGCGCTTACGCCATTATTAACGATGCTCCGATATAAATACAATTCCGCGCAAGGCTGTGCGGCGTAAGCGCCATCGACAAGAAGGTCCCTTTACATAGATAATCCACCATATTAACGTTTTTAAAAATGATACCTAATTATTTTTGAAATGTGGTCAACATGTGAGTTAAATTTCATTAAAAAAACTGTTTACTTATGTCTCGACGATGACAAAAAAATTGTGTCTGTTCTTACATCAGTGTGAATATCAGGGGTCTCTATTGTTTCACATCAAGTTTTAAGTAATAATGTATTGTTTGTCTGCATTTTCGTTAGTCATAATTTGGTTTTTCTCAGAAACGCGTAACTTTTCAGGATTGCCATAAAACAAACCTAACCTATCTATAGAATATCCTTACGAAAATCCTGAAAGGGTAACGGTTTCAGAATTATGACTAACGATAATCTGACAATCATTACATTATAATCCAGTAACTTTGTCGAATTGTGTAACCTGGCTCTTTTGCGTCAAATCCGGTAGTTCTGATTTTTTGCAGACTTGTTTATGATGTTGGCCCAATGAATAATCCAAGTTTGTGACTTCGAGCGCCGAACGCAACTTTGTCAACCCTGTTTTGGGGGGGGTACTAAAATATTAGATGTACAGAGACAATTCTAGTGTCTTATTGTAGCAAATTTAGTCTACTTTAAAAACGCCGTAGTAAGTTACTATCAAAAACTAGTACTTTAGGGTTATAATGGCCCAAGTCTAGAAAAAAATGCGGTTTATTCGATTTTTGACAAAGTTGCGTTCGGCGCTCGAGGTCACAAACTTGGATTATTCATTGGGCCAACATCATAAACAAGTCTGCAAAAAATCAGAACTACCGGATTTGACGCAAACGCAAAATGAATAATTTTACTGTATTATTATGACTTTCAATAATTATGTCATACAAAGGGATCCGATATAATTGACGTACATACCTAAGTTTTAAAATTGTTGCATTTACGTTATATTTTCATAGTCTATTATGATTTGTAATTATCTAAAATTGCATTTCAATCAACAAAATTATGTGAGATATTTAATAATGTTCCTACTATGGATTTGTCATTTCTATGTATATGTATCTCTATTCTAGTTATATATTTAAATTATAGAAATGAAATAAATGAGACCTATTAGTTATAAGTTTATTGTATTTGTGATCTGGGAGCACAACTTGGAACAATTTAGCTGAATACTGTATCTAACTGTGCCAAATTATTTTAAGAATCTGATTCAAATAATAGGATAATCATAGGGAGTGAATAAACGAATTCTGTAAAGGGGTTTGGTCCGTCGAAGTATTTTACAGATGGCGCTAGCATAGGTTTTACTTTAAGGCCTGTGCACACCGGGTGCGTTTGCGTAGACGTGCACGTGCGCGTTGTAATATAGAGATCCTTATGAGAGACGGCACACCGCTTGCGTGACCTGTGCGTGCGAATATATGGAAAAAAACTAGAGACAGGTTAAACCTATGCTGGCACTAGAGTTAGACCAAGAAAAGTCTGCAGTGATTTTGATAGCTCACGCAGTGCAAGAGTTATTTTAAACGTCAAGCTTCTATGAAATTATGACGTATAAAATACACCTGCACTGCGTGGGCTATCAAAACCGCTCCAGTCTTTTCTTGGTTTAACTCTACCTTTAAAAACCTTTGACAGTTGCCAATCCCATTTAAATGAGGTGTGTTATAGAAGTGATAAAAATGATCGCCTGATAAATATCGCTAAGGCCATTTTCAGAACTTTTAAAATATCCAACTCATTATCTGAAGTACATATAACCATAATAACATGAACGACAATATCATGAATCGATCTATATATTTAATTATTAAAATAGTTAATAAACAATAACGCAACAACTAAGTAACTGTGTTAAGTGAATACATCTTAAGATAATATAATAAGAAAAAGTGTGTTTGAATTTAATTTTTACGGAAAACCGCCGCTAATTTGGGCAATGATAATAAAACTATCACAGGAAAACGTAAAAGAATGAGTGTCGGTAACTCAGTTGATGGAGCGGTGGACTTTTTTTTTTTAAATCTATATTTTAATGGAGCCTTTATCAATGAGACATGTCGGCTCCGTTGGGCCTCTACATTACATGAGTTTCAATAAGTGTTACTAGATATCAAAAAAACTGTACACGAATTTCGCAGTTTTAGACAGGGGTTCCGCCAATATCGAGTGAAAGCGGTTCAAATAGTTGTGCCCTCTTGTCTCGAGTCGGAACACGTTCCATTAGGAAGTGCTGTACATCCCAAGCGGTGGACTTGTGTAACAAAGCTCAAACATGTAAAAAACTGTTTATTCTGGGTTATTGGTACGAAGGTATTTCCGTATTTATTCTATTTCCGAAAGTTAAAGGTGGTCCTACACTGGCAGTTATATAATATCTGAAGTGGGAGCACCTTAAATAGATACAATAAATTTTATTAGGCAATTTTAATGAAATATTCAGAATTTGAAGATCCGTATCACCTATATTTTGACTTAAAAAAACTTTTTACAAACAAAATAATACACTCTGGCATGTCAGCTTTGTCAGTAGAAAAAGGCGGCAAATTTTATTAAAATGTGAATATGCGCGAATATAAAACCACCAAAAATATTTTGAGTTCCGCGCATTTTTCTACTGACAAAGTTTGCTTAGGTTGGTATTCAATGTCTGTCCAATATCTTGGTCCATTGTGCATTATGGCTCCTCTACACGATGGGCCAACGCCGGCCAATCCAAGGGACGCATTTATGCGTTAGAGGGGGAGCAAGTGATATTGCTATCTCATTCTACCGCATGGCTGCGTCCCTTGGAGTGGTCAGCGTTGGCCCATCGTGTAGAGGAGCCATTACGTCTCACTCTGTCACTAAGCAAAACGTGAGATATACACGTTGGACAAAGAAATTGGACAAATATACCTACCTATAGTCCGTCTAATCTAACTTTGCACCGGCTTGAATAAAAGTGTAATATGTCATTATAAACGTCACATTTTCATAGAAAATAACACACTCTGTTATTGCAAATGCCATGCAGAGTATTGCAGAGTTAGCTTGGTCTGACTTGTCTAAATCCTAAGCTCAACTAAAACTGCCAACCTTGGTGTCTATTTAAATTAAAAAATAGTGCAGTGATTTATCTAATTTTATCATCATGCCAAAGTATTGTTAATTGTACTAGAGGGTAAAGTCTAAGGAAACAACATGCTCCCTAGTTCGACACTTAAACCAGATGGCGCTGTACTCGTATTCACTCTTGATATGTGGTCACAAAACTTATCAAATATCAAGAGTGAAGTGAGTGAAGTGCGCTGTCAATGATTTGAAATTTTTTATATATTTTTTTTATTAAATATTCTACTTTTTCATACACAGAGTGTTCTCCTTACCTCTACCCTCCATAGTTTTGTGGTCACTGAATTTGTCAAATGTCAACCAGACAACCAGAATTACCGCATAATATCCGTATATTAACGGCTACGTAGCCGTACAGCGCCATCTACATCACCGGGTTATTCCCACTAGTTACCACCAAGTTCTTACCAGTGGTAACTACTGGGAATTTTTTTCCCACCTTTTACCACTGGTAACTACTGGGAAAAAAAAATCCCACTAGTTACCACCAACTCGGTATGGTGGTAACTACTGGGAATTTTTATTCCCAGTAGTTACCACTGGTAAAAGGTGGGAATTTTTTTTCCCTGTAGTTACCACCAAAATATTGTTAGAATTCAATGCTAATAAAAAACAGTATAAATAGTATAGTATAAATGTAGCGTGCTGTAATAAATAATTATATGTCAGTCAGTGATTCAATAAACTGCTCTAAAAGTGATCAAAAATATTAAAACAGTTTTACCGGTATAAGTGTAAAAACTAAAATAGAAGAGTTATTCTAGTTAAGTAGAAATTGTCTTATTATCCGGATTAAATGTATCTTATTACATAACTGTAAATTGAGTTACATATTTATACAAACGAACAAACAAATCAGTCAAAAACCGACAGAACTAATTTCGTTTTATTATTTACAGCTACTTCATTTCGTTCTATTATAATATAACACGACGCAGAGCTGGAATATGTAGGTATTCATAATTTGTAGTCAGGCTATATAAATAACTACAGGGCATGGTTGTTATTAAAACCGCTTAGGGCGCACTTCGGATGAGCTGACTGCTCGGACTAACCAGCATAGGCTCGCATTCCAATTACGCTCGGGTAGTACATCGCTCGGTCATGTTACGCTGGTTGGTCGATTGCTTAATATATAAAAATAGCGTGGGTTAGCGGGATGGTAATAACACTCTACCAGAGGGGCATCAGGTACTATTTGTTAGGTAATAAGATAAATTTAATCCGGATAATAAGTTAATTTCTACTTAACTAGAATGAGACTCTTCTATTTTAGTTTTTACACTTATACCGGTAAAACTGATTTAATATTTTTGATCACTTTTAAAGCAGTTTACTGAATCACTAACTGACACATAATTATTTATTACACCACGCTACATTTATACTATACTATTTATACTGTTTTTATTAGTATTGAATTCTAACAATATTTTGGTGGTAACTACTGGGAAAAAAAATTCCCACCTTTTACCAGTGGTAACTACTGGGAATAAAAATTCCCAGTAGTTACCACCAAGCCGAGTTGGTGGTAACTAGTGGGATTTTTTTTTTCTTAGTAGTTACCAGTGGTAAAAGGTGGGAAAAAAATTCCCAGTAGTTACCACTGGTAAGAACTTGGTGGTAACTAGTGGGAATAACCCACATCACCTGACAAATTGGTGGCCACGTTGTCTTAGACTACACACCTTACACAATTAATGGATCTTTAATCATATTCAATAGTTCTCGTTTTGAAAGACTGTTATTTTCTCTCGATGTGTGTTTTCTGTGATATAAATAGATTTGATTCTCCGTGCAGTAGACGTGCATGTACCCATTGTGATGTACGGGACGAGAGACGGCACACAGCGTGCGTGGCGTGTGCGTGCGTGGCTCCAACATTATAGTGCATACGCACGTGCACGTCTACGCAGTCGGTGTGTACTGGCCTTAAATCATGTATGTGGTAAATCGAAATTAAATGAATTCTTGTATGGATTATTCTCAAAGGAATTAATATTAAAATGATGCTATTTTTTTTTTCAATTTTGATACATTACCATTACCGTTTCATCCTTAACTTTCCTTAAGATGTTTAAAAAAAAGGTTTGATTACAAGAAATGACTGCTATAAAAATATTTTGACAATGTGAATTATTTTGAAAACTACAGGTATTTTTGTATACTTGAACTTGCTATCATATGTATTTATTTCTTGTTGACTTTTTCCTTATTACAATAATTATGTTTCGGCTTGTGATATGAATCAACCCACGGCCTAGTGATATTACTAATTTATAATATTCCTGCAGTTAGTTTTTGTTGTATTCGTCATGTTTATAATATCTAGCCAGCCAACTATGTTATAGTGCATAATTGTCTTCCATCGTATTTTCTCGGAAACGTTCGTATTTGTCATGCTACTTCAGTCAACCTCTGCGCTGTACCGAGACTGAGTGAAATAGCACGACACGTTCGTACGTGTCCGTGAAAATACGATGATCCTCTTAAGGCCGAATCCGTAGTGCTAATTACTTCTATGTAATTTAAACCATATTCTTTTGGAATAGAGTTGCATTTCTTTTGTTTCGTTGGATTTTAAACAAAATAAACTTAACCACATTTCCTTCACTATCGCTTTCAAATTCATGTTTTTTTTTGGATGGAGGTAATAGGAGGATACACTCATCTGATTCTTAAGAAGGATAGTCCTAGTGTAAGAAAGAGATAAAACTCCCTGAAAGTTGCTGCGACATGATTGGCTGGCTCAACTATTGGCCTCTACAAACGTCACCGATAATCGCATGCGATTTGCAATACATTGCAGCATTTTGGTCGATCGATTGCATTCGTTGCTCCTATTTAGCCTGCAATGGTTAGATCCCGATTTGCCGGATTCTTGTTTCGTCGGAACCAAGAAGATTCTAGGTTAGAATCCTGGCAGGATCGCCATGTGGAGCGGGATGTAGGGCAGCAAGTAAACAACACGAGTATTGCGTAAATACTGACATTTATTCAGAAAAGCGTTACCTATTTATACTTACATTATCAGAAACATGCACACACATCTCGTATATTCGGATTGTGATTTACTAAAGTAAATCGGGAACTAACCGCAATTATCTAAAATCGTATTTAATTTATTGCAACCTCTGTAGAAGCCTTACAATAGAAAGAAAAGTACGCCATTTTGTTTTGATATCAGAGGACCTACCGCGAACCACGTTCGACGTGTTGCCTCTCTGTCACACTTCTAAATTCGTACGTAAGTGTAACAGGGAGGCAACATCGAACGTAGGTCGCGGTAGGCCATCTGTATATTTTGGTACACACATCGGTTAGACAGTATTAGGTGGTTTTGCATTCGATGCTTCCAATGTGTGTAAATATGTTTTAACTAAATTGTTAGATGATTAACGTGATGAAGAAATTATATTGTGGTCTAATTATAATGTTGTTTCATTTTTATACTGATTAATTTGAAATTCAATCCCAGGTGGCCTAGCCAAGGTGACATTTGTTGATAAGCCCGCTCCACACTCGTGCGTTTCGCGCATGAGTGTGGAGGGGGCTATAGAAAATGCCTGAGTTCCACTAGGTACAGCCAGGGTACAGCATCAGTTCTATCGGTACTGTTTTCGCAACTGCTCATTAAGGCGTCGGATGACCAAAACAGCATGTGGCTATGTTGCACCAAACCTGAGTTCCACTAGGTATACATCCAGGGCACAGCATCAGTTCTATCTTGGGTACTGCTCTCCCAAGTGCTCATCAAGACGTGTTGGATGATCAAGACAGCGTGTGCCTATGTTGCACCAAACCTGAGTTCCACTAGGTACATCCAGGGCACAGCATCAGTTCTATCTTGGGTACTGCTCTCCCAAGTGCTCATCAAGACGTGTTGGATGATCAAGACAGCGTGTGCCTATGTTGCACCAAACCTGAGTTCCACTAGGTACATCCAGGGCACAGCATCAGTTCTATCTTGGGTACTGCTCTCCCAAGTGCTCATCAAGACCTGTTGAATGATCAAAACAGCGTGTGCCTATGTTGCACCAAACCTGAGTTCCACTAGGTACATCCAGGGCACAGCATCAGTTCTATCTTGGGTACTGCTCTCCCAAGTGCTCATCAAGACGTGTTGGATGATCAAAACAGCGTGTGCCTATGTTGCACCAAACCTGAGTTCCACTAGGTACTGCCAGGGTCCAGCATCAGGTCAGCTCTATGTGCACTAAAACCTTCTCCAGAATGTAACAAACACTTTTCTGAAAACCGCATCAAAATCGGTTCAGCCAAACGCGAGATAATCGCGGACAAACATACATACATACGGGTCAAACAGAGAACCTCCTTTTTTTTGAAGGCGGTTAAAAAAAATCAGTACACTGCAGACATTTATCTTATTCAATATGTAGGGTAACTTGTTGATCAATGAAACACTAAAAGTTCAAGCCTTTCTATCTCTGGTGTTTTTAAAGTTATGAGTATGACATTTCGTATGAAGATAAACAATTTCGTTGGCTATCGTATGGCATTCTTGGTTTCTACTTATCTGTAACAGTTCCTGTGCTATAACCCTTTTTTCGAAAAATGAGTTTTGTTTCATTGTGTACTTGTGCATGTTTTCAATGAAACACTCTAATTTTTACAGTGAAACAAATGTAATAATTATAGTCTACCATGAAACATCATTAATAAACATTGTAACGGTGTAATAAATAAGTGACATTAATACATATGCTTTCATTCAATTAATGAGAAAGGAAAGGAGAAAATAGTGGTAGGCTGAAATTGGTTCTTTAAAAGGTTTCCGACATATGGAATCTTTATAAGATTGCTGAAATATCTAAAAGCGAAAGACTTGTTTCATTGTACACACATCTGGAGTTTCATTGTGAATCGAAAATCTGGTCGGCACGTACGGCATGCTGCGAAAAAGGCGCCTTTTATGTCCACGGAGCATGATTGCCAACTAGGTAGACGCGGGAGGGTTTTGAGCATCTCTATGCTTGATTTCATACACTTTCTTGCAACATAGTGTTTATAAACGACTGTTTCAATGTTAGACATGTATCCTTAACCTTGCCGTCAATGAAACATTCAACATATAAACCATCCTATCTCAGCCATTCCTAAAGTTAAGTATCTTATATTTTGTCATATGATAGACAAATTATTACCAATTTTCATGGTATTTTAGTTTCACAAATTTTGCACATAGTCTTTAATTATTTAAAAAAAATAATGAGTTTGTTTCATTGTGTGCTGGTACTGGTGTTCAGTGAACATCATGTTTCATTGTATGCTACATAAAAATGTTTCATTGTGAGACTAGGGGGTGTTTTTTGAATCAATTAAAAAAAACTGCACCAAAGAGTGAAAGAAATTTAAAAATATTTAGCTCCAAATAAACTTTAATACACATAGAACATAACAAAAACTTAAGACACGCTAAATTCGAGTCTATATATTGGTAAAAAATTGCGACATTTAAATGAAAAAAATTACTTTTATTGCACGAATTCACAATAATGCTCGTAGCAACGTGCTCCTTCTCCGAGGCGCGCTCGCTTTTTGGGGAGGTGCTGGGGGTCCCAGAGCCTGCCCTTGTTTGACAGACGGCACTAGCTGGTAACACCTAGTTTCCGAGATATCGCAAAGTTACACTGTGTCCGATTGTTTCAATGTAGAACAACTGACCCTACGCATAGTCTTAAAAATTAACATAGGTGTCTTACTAATATATTGAAGAAATTTTTAAATTTTTATATTAGAATTATAACAGCCGTGTTTATCCTCATCATATTTTAATTTCCACAAATACCACTTCAGTTGAAGCGTAAAACGGAATATTAATTCAAAGTCTTACATCAGTAGGTAATGCTGGCTACACGTAACATAAATCGTAGCGATTAATCTGTGCAGTCCGACTGCAGTGCATTTTTAGTTGTGTCAAGAGAAGCTTATTCATATTTTATTATTGACTTAAAATAAATGGGTAAATGGTTATAAGGTAAATGTACTAGTGCTCGACATGCTAATGCCCAATAGATGACACCTTGCTGTCACCTCTATTGACAATGACTTAAGTTTCAAGATGACATATAATGGGACCGCGTCGAGCACCAGTATGTTTACCTTACAGTAAAAAAACAGGTGATCGGTGTAGTGTTTATTGGTGTAAACAAAGACTCAAGACGTCGAACCTCACCCATACAATGTATACACGGCATACACTCAACTAAATACACGTTCGACAGCTACCTACCTATACAATTCACATGGTTATCGCTATAGGTATCAGACTACGAGACCGCTCACAAAATTAATCAAACATGTAGACAGAAAAGGCTACCCTCCTAAGGCCTATAGTCTGTATCTTTAGGCATAAGTAGTCTAATAAAACATGGTCTTCTCTTCCCAGAAGTGACACAAGCCTACGTCACAATAACATTGCCACTTTATATAGCGCTATCGCATATTATCATTTAGCGCTGTTGCATGATGACGTAGGCTTGTGTCAGTCACGTGACCACGAAAAGACGGGAAGAGAGTACCAGGCGGAGTATATTATTATACCATGATCTTTAGGTATTTAAATAAAAGTAAACAAAATCTACCCTCAAATGGCTTCTTAAGCTAGCTGAGGGTAGATGAAAAGATTACATGATCAAATAATGTAGGTTAAAGTCAGGTCGTTCAGTGACTGATCCAGGCGGTTTTGTATTTGGTTGGTTAATCAATAAATGCTATAACTACCCGAAAATGTACAAATTGTTTGTTTACTTTTATTTAAATACCTAAAGATACAGAGTATAGCCATAGAACTGCAAAATCCTAAATATGCCACTGAAATTTGAACCTAAAGAGTAGGAATTAAGAGTTGATTTTGCGTTGTTTGAAAATAGAACGAAACAAAGCAAAAACGACTCTGTTCCAATTGAATAAGATTTAAATTTCATCGAACTAAGTGCCAAGGTACAAGTTTACAGGTCTGAAACCTAAGTTTAACCTTTTCGACGCCAATGACGGATATATCCGCACCGTAGGTCCACGGCCGAGGACGGATTAATCCGTCACAGACCACAGAGCAACATAGACCTACGTGCGTATACATAGGGTTCAACTTCCGTTTTGACACTTCGGTGACGTGGCGTCCGAGTGACAGCTTTTTGACATGGCGTCGAAACGGTTAACGAATGTAAATTATTGGCATAAATAACTAACCAACATTATGGTGTAAATAATTTAATGTTGGTATAAATAAAAAATATGCGATAATGTTGTGTGAGTGGTCTAAAGTTAAATTTACACTACATGCCACAAAAATTGACAAATTAGTATTACTGTCGATTTTATACAACGCTACACTCTGCACAAAATTCTACATTTTTATTTCATATTGAAACATGTAGAGTCGCCTTCAGATATATCGGAGCGGCCAACGTGTTCACAATATCTGAACATGCACTCTAACGCCCTGACAATAGAGGCGTGTTCAGATATTTGTGAGCGCCTCGGCCGCTCCGACATATCTGGTGGCGACGGTATTTTGTGCAAAAAGTGTAACCAACGACCCTGTTTCAAAGCAACTGTGTGAGACATCAGTCTTATCGACCTGCATTACATTAAAATATTAAAATTACAAGAAAAATAGTGACTTCAGTCGAAAATAATTGTAAATAAAATTTATTTAAACCAATTTATAAAATAAATATAAAAACATTATGGACTCAAATACTGAATTAAATTACATCATAGCATCGAACCTATAAACTAATAATCATTAATCATACCCGAGATCTGAGCTACCAACTTATGTTATGATATATGAGGATGATATACAGGGTGGCCAAAAAATAAGTGCATTTCCATTGCCAGGGAGGTTTTGGGATTATACTGAGCAACTTTTATTAAGGGACCAACCCCGAAAACGCGAAAAAAAATTTACCTTCCCATAAAAATTAGACCAGGCAAAATGTATGAAACAGCCAAATTTTTTTTTCACGATTCGGGGTTAGGCCTATAGTAAAAGTTGCTCAGTACAATCCCAAAACCTCCCTGGCAACGGGAATGCACTTATTTTTTGGCCACCCTGTATAGGAGGCAAACGAGCAGACGAATCGTCTGATGGTAAGCAATTACCGTCGCCCATGGAGACCTGCACCACCAGTGGGTTGCAAGTGCGTTGCCGGAATTTAAGATGGGAGTACGCTCTGTTTTTGAAGTCGTATCGGTCCGGAAATACCGCGGGCGACTAATCATTTCACAGATTAGCTGTGTGAGACAAAAATTTCATGAATTGTAAGATTTCGAATTTTTTTTCAAGTTTTATAAGCACGAAATCCGTATGGCTACCTAATCCCGAGATTCCTGTTGGACAGCAGATTTTTGAGCAATTGCCATTTCCTCAAGTGTAATAGTTTAGGATTATGTCATAACATAACTAAATTTTAACTGTTATAAATTGACTTATAAGCATTTTATACAAGTTGGTGACACTCAAACAGGGCGATTTTAGAAGTACAATAATGACTTTACAATTTTAAGACGACGAGGTTAATAGGTTCTTAACTTCGAAGTTTACTTAAAAAATAAACTATTAATCTATTCTATAAAATACAGACCTACACATTTTATTTTGGTTAAGGTGGGTCGATCTGATAATAATAGCAAGGAACTGGCGGCCTAGCCAAGGTGACAATCGCTTGCGCTTTGCCATCGAATCACTTTGTCTTTCTATCACTCTTCCATATTAGTGTGACAGTGACAGTTGCGTTTCGTTCGCTACGGAGCGTTAGCGATTGGTATGTTGTCTAGGCCGTGTTTAGCGCATGATTGCGCGTTGACTTTTCCCCTGAAAAGTATTTTAAATGGCAATGGAAGTTACCCTTCCCCCTCCCCCTGTTGCTGTGACGTAATATGTGGATGAACCCTTGACAGTTTTTTGTAGATTGGATCCTTTTCGTGTTTCAAACTTGTATTGAAATTGATCAACATATGAACCACAGACCCGCCAACCGAATAACATGTGTAGGTAAGTATTATATTTAAGTATTCATTGTGATAACGAAAGGCACCAACCATGCGTCATCAAATTATGCCTCTCAAGAAATGCTAGTAGTCATCACAATATGTATTGGGTTAACTTCGGAAAAGGGGATCATTTCAAATTATGCCTCTCAAGAAATGCTAGTAGTCATCACAATATGTATTGGGTTAACTTCGGAAAAGGGGATCATTTCAAATTATGCCTCTCAAGAAATGCTAGTAGTCATCACAATATGTATTGGGTTAACTTCGGAAAAGGGGATCATTTCAAATTATGCCTCTCAAGAAATGCTAGTAGTCATCACAATATGTATTGGGTTAACTTCGGAAAAGGGGATCATTTCAAATTATGCCTCTCAAGAAATGCTAGTAGTCATCACAATATGTATTGGGTTAACTTCGGAAAAGGGGATCATTTCAAATTATGCCTCTCAAGAAATGCTAGTAGTCATCACAATATGTATTGGGTTAACTTCGGAAAAGGGGATCATTTCAAATTATGCCTCTCAAGAAATGCTAGTAGTCATCACAATATGTATTGGGTTAACTTCGGAAAAGGGGATCATTTCAAAAACCGAACCTCGATCTGGGAGACCGAACCTCGATCTGGGAGACCGAACTTTGCTCGGAAAACATGTAAAAACTCAACAATGCGCGTTTTCCCAGAGATAAAACCGTTTAGCGATTTATCGCCCCCGAAAACCCCAATACAGCAAATTTCATCGAAATATTTAGAGCCGTTTCCGAGATCCCCGAAATATTGCTAAATAAACAAGAATTGCTCGTTTAAAGGTATTAGATATGCAATATGTTTATTTATAAAAAATCTAGATGAACAATATTTGATGAAAACATTTAAACGTTTTGATTTATTATAAGTTTAGAAGACATTTGCGAGTTTCTAAATAACTCCTTTCCCATAGTTATCCCAATACTGAATCTAAGTATCTAGGCAAATCTGATGTAAGTAAACGAAGTGTAGGTATTCAATATTAAACAATTAGAGTACCTTCAGAATTTACATTAATTAGTTTAAATACACGAACACAATATACAGTGCGTTAGATTCAAAGTGCTAACCAGAAATGTGACACGTCTAATGTGAATCACAAATTAAATAGGACCAATACTTACACCTCTTATTAAAAAGTAAGTTTGCTTGTTATTATTTACAATCTTTGACAATATGCGAATTTACCGATTAGTTAGAGACAACTAAATTAAAGGACATGAAAAAATACTCCAGATGACAGTCGCTTGACACGATATGTTTTAGATCTCTCGAGAATCTTTTTTTTGACGTGATAACGTCTCATAAATCGATGAACACCGGTAGCATGCACGAAAAAGTGTCACGTTGTGGACAGATCTCCATGGTCACGTTGTGGACAGATCTCCATGGTAACGTTACGGCCACGGTTTCTTATGACGTTATCACGCAAAATTATCATCCGTAAACCGACTTTACAGACAAGCATATTTTTTTTCCAGAGTACTGTTCTCGAGCGCGTTGCGTACTATCTGACATTTAATTATATCCAGAGCATTTTTGAGTTAGTCATGTCTTTAATAGCAATATAACGAGCTAATGAATTCAAGCTTACGGCAAATTCGCGACTACGTGTATCCATATTATTGTCCTCCAGTACAATCGAAAGGAAATCGGCTCCTTTGCACAGATAACAAATGCTCCATAGATAAAACAAACTATCACATAAAAAAAATAACGTGTAGGAACGTCTCTAAAAACAAGTTACTGCCAAGTGCTATTGCTGGCAACATTGGCGTTCGGAAACGCGCTAGAGAAACCCTGGCCTAAGTTTAAGGAGCCGAATTGCTGAGACAACGGCTGTTGTTGAGGCTGGTTGAACAATTGGTTACTTTGAGGGAAACTTTGCTGGGCGGAGTTGAATTGTTGTTGTGGTCCGAAGGGCTGTTGAAACTGGCCGGGCATCGATTGAAACTGGTTAAATTGTTGTTGCTGTGCCTGTTGCAACCCATTTTGTGGAGGCGCATTGTTGAAAGGCTGCGTTTGGAACGCGTTAGCGAAACCGAACTGATTTTGCTGTTGAGGGAACTGTGATTGATTAAAATTGCTTGAATTGAACTGATTAGCTGGTTGCTGATTGAACTGAGCTGGTTGCTGATTGAACTGAGCTGGTTGATTAAAGCTTTGGTTGAACTGACTCTGCGCCGGCGCGTTGAAGCTTTGCTGATTGAATTGGCTGCCTAAATTAGAAGGAGTCTTACTATATAGAGCTAGGATACTATCTTTAGTTAATTTGTTCTTTTCCTTTTCAGTCGGTGCGGGCTGTTTGAAGAAATTTTCTTCCTCGGTCTTCAAGTCCGGTTTGACTTCTTTAGGAGGCTCGATGGGTTCTTGAGGAGCGGAGAAGAAGCTGGAGAAGATGTCATCTTGCTTCGCTTCGGGTTTGGAGGTGTCCAGGCCGAGGAGGTCAGCGGAGCTGGTGGGCTTGGGGGGCTCCGCTTGGGCTGTGGGCGTGCTCCGGCCCAGCTTGGGGCTGACCGATGATTTGGGCTTTGGTATGCTCGGAATTACGTCCGATTTCTGTAAAACAAATATGCCATTACTGTAGAACGACGTTTTGTTATGGCTTGCGGCTCAGGTAATAGCGATGAAAACCGCAACTAGGCATGGTGAATGGGGGAAGGGATGACATGGAAAAGTACAGATGCAGAATCGTGGGGATTCCACAAGAAAGGTCTACTTTGTTGGGGAAATGGTGCGTATCTACCTTAATAACCTGGAGAAATCTGTATTATATACCGTTGAATACAAAGTTAATATGCCAAATAAAATTTAAATTTTTTTTAAATTAATTGGTGAAGTGCGTTGGTGAAGGTAACAACCTCAAACGATTGCCATCATCAGTCATGACGAAACGAGCAAGAAGAAGAAGAATCTATGAAGCGGGTAGAAAGTGATACGTTTCTGCTCTAGGGCGTTTTACTTCCAAAAAAATATCTTGTTGTACTTACGTTGTATTTCTTGTCGTTGGTGGGCGCGGGCAGAGGGCCCAGTCCCGACGAGGTCGACTTCTTTTTCCGCTTTTGCCTCTCCATTTCCTCATCGATCTCCTTGTCCCTGAAATTAATATTTTTTATAAGTAGGGTAGTTCGCCAGTAACTGGCCGGTTTTAGTAATTGGCCAACAAATAGAATAGAATAGAATAGTTTTTTATTCGTAAACACACAGACAACAGACATACATTGAAAAAACATAGTGAAAAATAAAGTGTCACGAAATGGTCCCATCTCAGCATGATGCATGGTAAATGAATTCTATTCACCTATTAACAGTTCATTTTAGTATAAGGTTTCAATAACTGGCCAGCCTTCAATAACTAGCTGCCTTATACTAAAATGAATTCTGTTTATAGGTGAATAGAATTCATTTTTAGTTTAGGGTGGCCAGTTACTGGCGAATTACCCTATTTAAGTTTTTTTTTTTGCGTGAGTCTCTGCTCGCAATGCAAGCTCTCAAGAATTGAACTAAAGCTGAACGAACTGAGTGCAGGCGATGTACAGTCAGCATCAAAGTGGCCAAATATATTGTAATGTGTCCCGATATATTTGGCCACCACTATGTAGTTGATACTGTCTTGTCTGTAATCCTGCTTCCAACTTCATCAACAAGTCATATTTTATCATATTACGTTCGATTGTCCTTACGTTTAGGTATGTGTCCATACGTAGAAATGGATACAACAAGAAAGTATAGATTCTTGACATACCACTTATTCGCACGAAGTGATTTGTCTCACTAAGGCGGATGTACAATGCATCGAACATAATTCTATCACGTCTATTAGACCCACGTAACTTCAATACCACGCTATTATCCCTACACATTATAAAACAAAGTGCCCCCGCCGCGTCTATCTGTTTTTATGTTCGCGATAAACTCAAAAACTACTGAACGGATGTTCATGCGGTTTCCACCTATCAATAGAATGATTTTTGAGGAAGGTTTAGGTGTATACTTTGTTAAGGTTTACCCGTGCGTAAGAATAGAGTGCTCACTTCATACATCAGTTTTGATACCAAAACGATTATTATTTTCGCAGTCGAGTAGAGGGATTATCAGTACCACTACTTGATACTACAATTCTCTAGTGTCGCGACTCACGAAAATTGTATTGAACAATAATTGACAACTGATATTAAAAACAGGAGTTGAAAATAGAGTTCCGGTTAATCCGGTTATAATATCAGCTGAAAATTGTTGAGCAGTAGACTTTTCGGTTGTCGGAACATCTATTGTCAAGTACGAGTAGCAGTACTGATAATTCCGCTACTCGATGCTAGTTGTCGACTACGAAAATAATAGTCGTTTTGGTACTAAAACTGATGTATGGAGTGAGCAGAGCACTCTATGTATGTATTTTTTTTTCTCTATACTATAGTTCGTTTTTTTTAGCATTAGAAAGAAGGTAAGCGATCTTGACATGTCTTTTAATTGAAAAACGCTTTTTAAAAATCAGTAACTATTACTTATGAAAGCAGAAGAATATAAATGATCGTATTAGATTCATAATTGAATTCGGATTGAACTCGGGTAAATCCATCTGTCAGATTATGCGATTATGGTATTAAGAAAAGGTAATAGGGTAGATATTTGCTGAGAGGGTCGAATGGATTTACCCGAGTTTGAAGTTAAGCGACACAATTGTTACATATTTGCCGTGACTTATTTTTAAAACGTGTTTTTCAATTAAAAGACCTGTTAAATTGTAAATTTAACAGCGCCATCTATCTCACCTCTTACATACTTTTTAATAATGATCTACATAAACGTAAGTACCTACCTACTTAGTTCCCTACAAAGTGCATAGGTGGTGCTGTTATTAGTTTAATTATTTTAGGCTAGTTAATTTGTGATGTACTCTTACACTTTCCAAATAAACACGATAAGAAGCACACGCTGTTTTCTCTCCGATTCCCTCAAGATCCTCCGACCTCCGCCCACGTGCCATCAAGACCCGTCAAGATTGTTTACCTTATTTCTAATGCTAAAAAAAACGAACTATATAGTATGATATAATAATACTGACCAGTTGACCTTGGGCGGGTTGGGCGGCACCCACTCCTTGGCGATGTACTTCTTCTGCTCGTACTTGGCGCGGATGAAGGCCTCCAGCGAGGAGTCGTTCTGCGGCCGCCGGAACGAGTCCGGCAGGTTGGCCTCGTACACGGCGCGCGCGCGGGAGTTACCCATTTGTTGGAGGGATACCTGGTATAAAATAGTACATTATTGTCGAGGCTCGGAAGTAGCTACTTGCAGGCTGAGGATTCGTTTTAAACGGACGACCTTGGGAGTCCGTTTAATTGAATCCGAAGCCAGCAAGTAGCCTTCCAGCCGAGTCATATATAGTGCTTTTCTCAAAAATGGTGCAAGAAATATAAGTATAATAGAAATATTTTACAAAAGCAACGTTCTTACGTATATATATTATTTTCACAGATAAAAGTAGAAACAATTGAAAAAGTTTGCTTGCCGCCTTTTCATTTTTTTTATTAAAAAATAGAAGTGTATTTTTCTGCCGAAAATACGTCAACCTATTTGAGACAGCTAAATAGTCGCGGTACCAACATTATAATTATAAGTATTAATTATCTGTTTGGCTGTTTAATGGGCCTGTGCCTTCATTTGATATGGCCATTTCAACTTTTAAAAAGTTTGGAACACGACAAATAATGGAATTTGTATGCAACATTGCAGTCCCAAAATCAAGACTGCAATGTTCTTAACTTTTTAATTTTTGACTGACCATAAACTACGCGCTTCGCGACCAATTTTTTCAACGGCAAAGTCGACTTTGCCGTCCATTTTTGAGAAATAGTATATTATTGCAGAGGCCGGGAAATGGCAATTCTTCGATGAGTTTCGATTTCGGTTCCGCTTCGCGTCGTCCGAAAAAGAAGACGAATCCACGAATTGCTTTTCCTGCCGAGGCATATATATAGTGCTTTTCTCCAAACATGCGAGGAAATAAGGTAAAGTAATAATTAATTAATCATCATCATCAAGCATCACGCAAGTCGAACCTTCACATCAAAAACAATTTCCCTCTTTAATTATTTTTTTTTAATGTCAAAGGCACACCTTTATTCTGCTATTCGGTACCATTCAATATTCGTTCATTCAATTTAATTGTGCAGTATAAGCTGTATGTACACGCATGAGATCCTTAAAAAATATAAAATATAGATGGTCAACCAGATCTTGTCAGTACAAAAAGGCGGCAAATTAGAAAAATGTAGGCGCGAAGGGTTATCCCATTACGCAAAAAACGGCAAAAAAATCACGTTCGTTGTATGGGAGGCCCATTTAAATATTTATTTTATTCTGATTTTAGTATTTGTTGTTATAGCGGCAACAGAAATACATCATCTGTGAAGATGTCAACTATCACGGTTCATGAGGTTAGCCTGGTAACAGACAGACGGACAGAGGAGTCTTAGTAATAGGGTCCCGTTTTACCCATCGGGTACAGAACCCTAAAAATTATCGCCGATCGAAGTTTCCTTTAAATAGTTCCTATGGCCTTTAATCACTTCACACCATACATAAATGCATAAAAAATAATAATAATAAGAGCGCTGGTGGCCTAGCGGTAAGAGCGTGCGACTTTCAATCCGGAAGTCGCGGGTTCAAACCCCGGCTCGTACCAATGAGTTTTGCGGAACTTATGTACGAAATATCATTTGATATTTAACAGTTGCTTTTCGGTGAAGGATAACATCGTGAGGAAATCGGACTAATCCCAATAAGACCTAGTTTCTCCTCTGGGTTGGCAGGTCAGACGGCAGTCGCTTTCGTAAAAACTAACTTGTAAAACTAGTGATTCTTGGGATTAGTTGCCAAGCGGACCCCAGGCTCCCATGAGCCGTAGCAAAATGCCGGGACAACGCAAGGAACGCTCTAATTATTAGGCTAAACAGAGTGTATATAACTTGATATACTGTACCACTTGCTCCGGGGTCCAGGAGTCAAGGTTGACGCTCTTGACCTTGGAGATGTGCACGCCCAGGTTCCGGTGGATGCCGGCGCAGCGGATGCACAGGAATATACCGAGGTTCCATGACGCCCAGCGCGGTCCTGTAACCAATATTCGATACATTTTATTATGGTCTAAGAGCTAGCTACGGAAATAGGTTTGCAATATATAGAGCAACGAAATCCCTCTGGTGTGCCATACTATCATTATTAATTAATCCGGGCGCCTGGCACCTGTTCAGCGGTGGGTGCGGGAGTGGTTGGGCAACAAAGGGGTTGTAAAAACAATTGAAGGTGTGCAATTTATAGAGGGGATCGCAAACGGGACCTTATAGTAATAAGGTCCCGTTTTCACCCTTTGGGTAACGAAACACGATAAAATTTGACCCAGTAAATGAGATAACTTGGCACTTTTTCGCGCGTCTTGGACGTCACCTGGCACTACATTTCCCCCAATTAAAACGCATGGCAATGTTATATTCGAATAAAATACATAATTAGCTATTATATCACACCTAATTCAGAGCTCTATAAATTGTACATCTACAATTTATTTGACACCTCTCACACCCACCGCTGAACAGCTGCCAGGCGCCCGAATTCATTACTAATGATAGGCACACTAACTAGAGGGATTTCGTTGCTCTATAAATTGCAAACGTATTTCCGTAGCTAGCTCTCCGTCTATTAGAGTTATAAATGTCACGTCAAATTTTTTGTCTTAATTCTCATATCGGTATTGAATTACATTGAATATCCACACCCACAACAAGTACCCACAACACAAACCTTCTTGAGATTACCGTGGGACTTAGTCAATCTGTGTAAGAATGTCCTTATAATATTTATTACCTATTTATTTATTTATTTAGATAATGATATTGTATATACACGTCTTTTTATTACTACGGGGTGAGCTGGCTATTTTGTCTTTATCGTTAAATCTATGAAACGAAACCACAGATTATCATTGATAAACTAAAGTTCATACTACCGGAACACTTTTCAAGTACATATATAAATCAACGTGCCACATTTAAAAATAAACTTTCATTAAGGTTTAAGCTTCGGATTTGTCCCAATTCACCCCATTTTACAAGCTTTTATTCGAATTCAGTAATCTAACAATACTTACAAACAAAATGGCGTATAATACACTCCGCCTAATATACATGGCTATGGCTGACTCTGTAATAAATTATGGGATATCTCATCATCATCATCATCATCATCATCATCATCAGGCTATAGTAGTCCACTGCTGGACATAGCCCTCCCCTAAAGAGCGCCATAGCGCCCTGTCCTCAGCTTGCCGCATCCAGCATCTGCCTGCAGTCTTTCGCAGATCGTCATCCCACCTGGTCGGAGGGCGTCCTACACTACGTTTGCCGAGTCGCGGTCTCCACTCAAGAACACGTTTACCCCAGCGGTTGTCGGTTCTTCGTGCGATATGGCCAGCCCACTGCCACTTCAGCTTGCTAATTCTTTGAGCTATGTCGATAACTTTGGTTCTCTGTCGGATGTAATCGTTACGAATCCTATCCTTCAGAGAAACTCCGAGCATAGCTCTCTCCATAGCTCGCTGAGCGACTTTGAACTGGTGGACCAACCCTACCGTGAGTGTCCATGTCTCGGCTCCGTAGGTCATGACGGGTAGGACGCACTGATTGAAAACTTTTGTTTTCAAACATTGCGGTATGGATGACGAGAAGACTCGGCGTAGTTTCCCAAACGCTGCCCAGCCCAGCTGGATCCTCCTCTTGGCCTCCTTCTCGAAATTGTTTTTACCTAAGTGCAGAATCTGCCCGAGGTAAGTGTATTCGGAAACGATTTCAAGGTGACCATTTACGACTATCGGTATTGGATCAATGTGGCCATTGATCATGACTTTGGTTTTATCCAAATTCATGCCAAGACCGATGCGTCGCGAGGCTGCAGCTAAGCCGTCCAGCATCCGGTTCAGCTCCTCTAGCGACTCCGCCATTAAGACTATGTCATCTGCGAATCGTAGGTGTGAGATGTAGTCGCCGTTTATGTTAATGCCCTTACCTTTCCAGTCCAGCGTCTTAAACATATCTTCCAACGCGCTTGTGAACAGTTTCGGGGATATAACATCCCCCTGTCTCACTCCTCTGCGCAGTTGGATGGGTTTAGACTGCTGACCCTGTACTTGGACACTCATGGTGGCGGCTTCGTAAAGACATCTCAACACCTCGATATAACGATAGTCTATTTGGCATCGCTGTAAGGATTCCAGAACAGCCCAGGTCTCGACAGAGTCAAAGGCCTTCTCATAGTCCACAAAGGATTATATTCTTCGGACTTCTGTATAATCTGCCTCACTGTGTGAATGTGGTCTATGGTGCCATATCCTCCGCGAAACCCTGCCTGCTCCGGCGGCTGGAACTCGTCGAGTCTCCTAGCGAGACGGTTCGTGACCACTCGTGAGAACAGCTTATAGACGTGGCTCAGGAGCGAGATGGGTCTGTAATTTTTAAGGAGGGTTTTGTCCCCCTTCTTAAAAAAGAGCACCACCAAACTCTCGCTCCACGCCTTTGGAGTTCTCCCACTGTGAAGGACGGCGTTGAAGAGGTTCTGTAATTCCTGTATCACAGGGGCTCCTCCAGCTTTCAAAAGCTCTGATGTTATTCCGTCCTCACCGGCGGCTTTTCCATTTTTAAGCTGCCTCAGAGCTAACACGATCTCGTCTTGGCTGATGTCTGGCAGTTCGTCGGTGTAGTGGCGTGTCAGGGTGGCTCTGGAATCGTGGTCGTCTCGTCGGGAATGAGGGGCATGTGCAGCGTATAATCGGCCATAGAAATCCTCAATCTCGGCGGAGATCTCCGGCTTCGACAATACGGTCCTCCCGTCGCGCGTTTTAAGCTTCGTCAGGTGGCGCCTGCCAAGCTGCTGAGTGAATACTTTGGACCCTCGGTTTCGCTCTATCGCCTCTTCAATGAGGCGTGTGTTGGAGCTCCGACGGTCGCGCCGTACCATCTTCGCTATTCGTTTGTTCAGGTCTGACCTCTCCGACGAAGTCGCTTGGGTAGTTTCCCTCTTTTTGTCATCAATCCGAGGGTATCAGCCGAGAGTTTGGATTTCTTGCCAGTCCGCTGCGTTCCGCAGAATTTGACGCCCTCGATTATGTAGGGTCTCGTCAGCGTCATCGGTGGGTTCCAAGGCAACAAAACCATCCCTGAGAAGCTGCTGGAACTTCTCAGTACCCGCCATGATATGGATTGGGTTAGGGCGGAGCGTGGACTTCATCAGACGGTTTCTTTCAAGCTTCAAGTTGATATTCAGAGAGCCTCGGTGGAGTCGGTGATCAGATCCGGTATTGAACCTGTTGATCACTGAGACATCTCTGAATATGTGCCTGCTATCCGTTATGATGAAGTCGATCTCATTTTTAGTCACAGTGTCGGGGCTTTGCCGTGTCCACTTCCTTTGAGGCTGTTTCTTCAAGAAGGAGTTCATTAAGAACAGTCCCTCTTTCTCAAGGAAGTTGACAAGCATTTGCCCCCTGTGATTCCTAACTCCGTAACCATGCGGGCCTATCCGGGATTCGTTGCCAGTCTGGGTTCCCACCTTGCCGTTAAAGTCCCCCATAACAACATTGAAGTGGGCCTTAGTGGTGTTGTGCAAGGCTTTGGATATGTCTTCGTACATATCCTCCACTTCATCATCCGAGTGTGCCGAGGTCGGTGCGTAAACCTGAATTACCTTCATGCTGTAGCGCTTGGACAGCCGAAGGATCAGGTACGCTACCCTGGTCGACACACTGGAGATTTCTTCAACGTTGTTAGAGAGGGCCTTATTGACGAGGAAACCTACACCACCCTGGGATGTTTTATCACCCTCGAGAAAGTAGAGAAGATGGCCCGAGTCTAGGGTTACGGTGTCCTCCCCCTCTCTACGGACTTCACATAACCCTAGAACATGCCATTTAATGTTCTCTAACTCCACTTCCAACTGCGCTAGATGGTGGTCAAGCCTCAGAGTGCGTCCGTTAAACGTAGCCAGGGTCAAATTATGTAATGAATGGCAGCCTAATGTAGCCCGGGGATTCTTAGCACCCCTTGCCCCGCCGTTACCGTGGCCGCTGCCATGGCCAGGAATAGCGAGGCGGCCGGGAACTGGGGCCATTTTCGTTTGGCGTGTCTTTTCATTTGGGGGTAATGCCCGTAATCCCCACGCTGGGCATGCGGGTTGGGAATCGCAGTTCAGTAATTGTACTGCAGGGGGCGCTGCTGCCCACCCCCCGGTTATATTTCCCTTAGTCGCCTTTTACGGCACCCACGGGAAGAATTGGGTTGGTGCTATTCTATAGGCCGGCACCACACGGCGAACCTACGGCCACACATCCTAAATAGTCTTCCTAGACATATAATAGATAACTTAGAAGATAAGCCTCATAAGTTGAAACTAATGTTAAAAAAGTACTGCTTGAACTGATTAAGTAGTTAAGTCAAAAGCAAATTTAAAATAGATACACATTATATTATATAAATTAGATTAAAATATAGTAATAATAACGTCAATGATGTAACTACGAGAAAACTTCTCACTTAGCTAATAATCTATTATAGTGTACGAGTAGATTAGGTTAAGTCCATAAATATTGTAAATTTTATTTATAATAAACAGTTTTAATTTTTTTTTTATTTAGTTAGTGGGATATCTAGCTATGGTAGAACCCATAAAACTCACCTACAAAGAATATATAGCCTACAGGTAAGAATCCTTAAATCCATTGTACCACTAAAAATCAAATTATAAACATAATTATGAAATTTTAAGTCAAAAGCATTTGCTTTAAAATACACATTTTATTATATAAATTAGATTAAAATATAGTAATAATAACGTCAATAATGTAACTAAAAGAAAACCTCTCACTTGGCTAATAATCTATTATAGTGTACGAGTAGATAATAGGTTAAGTAAGTCCATAAATATTGTAAATTTTATTTATAATAAACAGTTTTAATTTTTTTTTTTTTAGTTTCACCTGTCTCCCGTTGGGGGCTGTTCATAAATTATGTCGTCGTTTTTTGACACCCCCCCCTACTAAAATCATGCTTCGAATGACCCCGTTTCCTCCTACGTCATGCTACCATCATCCGATGTCCAGACCCCCCCCCCCCCCCCCAATTTGAAATGACGTAATTTCTGAATAGCCCCTTGTCTGTAATCAAATCTTGCAAGTTAAATTTGATCCACTTCCCGGTTTCCGATTGAGCTGAAATTTTGCATGCATGTATAAATCGGATGACAATGCAATATTATGGTACCGTCGAGCTGATCTCATGATGGAGACAGGAGGTGGCCATAGGAACTCTGTGATGAAACAACGCAACCTAATTGTGTTAGGGGTTTTTAGAATTGTCTCGATGAGTATTAGTTGTCTGTCGTAAGAAAAGTACAGTCAGCAATAAAAGCTTGTACCAAAAATGAAATTTTTGCCAAAAACTTTTACGGGTCAAGTTATTCTTCTTAGACAAAATATAGAATGAACTTAATGTTGTTCCACCAGTTATTACATGTAAATGTAAGTACTGTAAGATATTATGCTAAATTTTATTGGATCTTGTGTTAAGCGGGCTGCGGCCGGAGAGAGTTAGCGTGTCTGGCGAGGCGGAGCCGCTGGTGCCGGCGGACGCGTATCACCCGCCGCTCGAGGTGACGGTCGCGCTACCGCGGGGCTGTCCGCCGCCGCCGCCGATCCCACACTCCTCGCCCGGTCACTTAGTACAACTAGAACGGAACTATCGCAAAGCTGGCCTAGGACAACTTTATACGAATATAGCAGCTATAGATTGGACTGATGTAATGAATTCTAATAATGTAGACTTGGCTACGGAGGTGTTCTACTTGAAACTAAATGAATGCATTTCGCAATGCGTGCCTCTGAAAAAGCCAAACAGCACTCATAATAGCCGATACAATTATCCATGTTGGTACACTCCTGAGATAATTAAAACTATAAAGGATAAGTACTTTCATTTAAAAAAATATAAACAACTTGGTTTGGAATTTAATAAAGAACTTTTTAAATACTATAGGGGACGTGCCAAAACACTTATTGACTCAGCGTATAGAGAATATATTCGCAATATTGAAAACAATATATGTAATGAACCAGCAAAGTTCTGGGATTTCGTCAAAAATAAGCGTAAAGATAGACAATCATGTAGTGAATTATATTACAAAGATGGGGCTGTTAAGGGACAGGCGGCCGCTGATGCCTTCGCTGAGTACTTTGGCTCCGTTTTCCAAAACAGAGTACCGCAACTGAACGCGGCAGCGGCCGCACGATGCGCCGACGCTAACGCGACCTGTGTTGTGGTTGATGATGTAAGTGCGAGGGAGATAAGGAGAGCAACTAGCAAACTCAAACCGCGCTCGGCGGCGGGGCCTGACGGTATCCCACCTTTTATTGCCAAAGACTGTGTATCTGTTCTTGAGAGACCACTACTCTACATATTTAACTTGGCTCTGAAGCAAGCTAGGTATCCTCGGTGTTGGAAAATCTCTAGAGTGACCCCTGTGCCAAAGGGCTGCGCCGGCTCGGATATTACACAATACAGACCCATTGCAATACTCTCAGTATTTGGTAAAATATTTGAAACTATCATAGATGTGCGCATTAATCAACAGATTTCTTCTAGTCTCGATGAGGCTCAGCATGGTTTTCGTAGCGGTAGATCTACAACTACCAATCACGTATGTTTTGTGGACTGTGCGGCATCAGCAATGGATCGTTGTCGACAGATTGATGTGGCATACTTCGATTTTAAGAAGGCTTTCGATCTAGTGGACAATGATCTATTGTTGCAAAAATTTGCAAAGCTCGGATTCATGCCTAAGCTTATTCACTTTTTTGCAGACTACTTGCGCGATCGTAGTCAGTACGTGAGGCTCGGTGGGTTCCAGTCAAAACCATACTATACAAGGTCAGGAGTAAGCCAAGGTAGTACACTGGGACCTACCCAGTTTCTCATCATGATTAACGATTTGCCAAGCGTTGTAAGAGCGGCTACTTGCCTCATGTATGCGGATGACTTGAAGCTTTGCTTAGAGGTAGGACACAGCGAGGATTGCATTAAACTCCAAAGTGATATTGATGCCGTTGCTGAGTGGAGCGTCAAAAACAATCTGCACTTCAATGTTTCCAAATGCAAAGTCATGACGTTTTCTAGAGTCAAATCACCCATTACTTCTACTTATGTTCTCCAAGGGGTCCAGCTTGAGCGGGTTCATGAAATCCGCGATCTGGGGCTTACTTTAGATGTACAACTTAATTTCCGTAAGCATATTATGACCATCTGTAAAAGTGCGTCTAAAACTTTAGGTTTTATTATTAGGATGACTTATCTGTTTAGTAACATAAGGGTAGCGCTGATGCTATTCAACGCATATGTACGTAGTAAACTAGAATTCGGAGCTATTACATGGGACCCATATGAATCAAAGTATATCACTATGATTGAAAAAATACAAAAGAAATTCGCAAGGTATTTATATAGCAAGTGTTTTGGTTACTACCCTTATCTATATCCCTCCCTTTTCGTATCGGGGATGGTAGGCCTTGACACTCTCGAACTGAGGCGGAAAATGTTGTTAATGGAGCACTATTATGGCATCATTAACAATAGGATAAACAATTCGTCTGTGCTGGAGCGAATGGGCTTGCACGTGCCTGCGTGGCGAGGGTTGCCTGAGCTGGAGATGCCGCCGCGGCGCCGCCGCCGCTTGTACGCGTGGCTGCGCGCGCGCACCCGGCAAGCTGATAACGCGCCCACGGCTAGGGCACTGGCGTTACTAAATATGATGGCTGTTGAGGGTCATGATATCGATATATTTGCGGATAGTGCTGGTGGATTTCGCAGAAAATGTTACCAAATTTTAAATGCTCTATTTCCCTGATGATTTTTGTGTGTATAAATTTGTATCTAATTTTTTTTTTATTTGAATTTTTTATTAGTTTTAAATTATATTTGATTTTTTTTTACACTGACGTTTGTAGTTATGTATCACATTTTTTGACATTTTTATTTTGTGTTAGAATTAAGAATTAACATGTAAACGATTTGGTGACTTTACTGTAAGTTTATTATGTATCTTGAATAAATGAAATGAAATGCAGTCCGTGCCCTTGTCTGCCACATTTGGCATCACAATATGTAAATGTGACCTGATGAGAATACATTAGAAGTGAGTCTAAGGATTTCTTATGCCATCGTTGAATGTTATTAACTGACTTAAAGAAAGAAGGAAGTTGTCAATTCAACTACGTTTATTTATATTTTTAGGGTTCCATACCCAAAGAATAAAAATGGGACTTTTTTAAATTTTGAGAAAAGTATTAGAGTTAGGAAAAGAGTGTCACGGTAAGAAATAATCCTTAATAAATATTAAACAAAATAGGTTATATGCCACTTTTTGGTAAGACTCACCATATTCATGTATTAACTTGTTGAAGTTCAATATGACATAGTATGTGATAGTACTGAAAGAAATTGTATGTGGAAAACCAGCTTTTTCAACGGTTAAATTTTGTCGATGTTCATATAGCAAAAACATGCATATGGTGCATCATATCAAAAAAATTAATATAACCTTTATTATTAAGAATTTAATAGGGATTATTTCAGTCATTGACACTTTTTTCCTATATTGTATACTTTCCCCAAAAAAAACTGTCAACCGACCGGGTCATATTTCATGCTAAATGGGGGGGTTGCGTCAGGGGGAGGGGATGGGATCCAAAGGTATCATCCTACATTCATAGATTGCTGGCTATAATTTGTTTTTCAAAAAACATAATTTGACCAAATCAATACTATTGTTTGTTAACCTGCTCAAGTGCTCACCCTTCCAGCTAACAAACAACCAGCTAGCGGTTGCCCTTAATGTACTTTGAACATGATCTCAATCATAATTGGACTGCAACCTTGACTTCATTAAAACATTATGATATGAAGCATAATCTACATGAAATTAACCCAAATGGGGTTAAAGACAGGAAAGTGTAATTAGGGATTTCCTCTTTTATTTAACATTGTGAAATAAATGTTTTTAATGGCACATTTGTTTGAATTTGTAGCAGTTTGTGAGAAAAACAATAATATTGCTTTATAAACTTTAAAACATTAACCTCCTTATTCATAAACGCCCTACAAACCTCAATTAGCTAATAATAGTTTGTCCTTATCTGTCATTTTGATATATGTATTTGTAAGAAAAGGATAAAACATAATTTAACTAAATCAGGCCCGTAAAGTTTTATGAATAAGCAGAATAAGGGGGTAAGTCTGTCATCTTTGTTTGTATGAAACCAGAATTTATTCTGTACTGAAATGACAGATCTGTCTGACAAATGGGGTTTGCCAGCCCAAGTATTTTACAGATGGCACCAGCATAGGTTTACCTGTCAATCCCTAGAATTGTGTCAAATTCTTGTTTTTTTACTATAAAATACTAGTTTTTCACTTGACTGCTGTGTCAACCGACCTTACCTTATCTGTACCATACGAACTACTGGCCTCCGCGCGATACAGGCTTGCCTAGTGCGGGGATCATCGATACAGAGTTTGCATCACATGTTAAGATAAGTTCCTTACACAGTAAATTAGTGAGTCTGTAAATATAGATTACTTAAGTTTATTGTACCTACTTATCTTAAATAAATATTTTACATTTCAGTTTTTTTTTAATTGGAGTTTTATGACCTGGATTTCAAATTTCTTAGAACAGAGTTTGGGGAAACTTATACTGGCGCCATCTATGCAAATCTTTGACAGTTGCCACTGGCGCAATATAAGAGTCATTTTAATATGTCGAACATTAAAATATGGTAACCTCTGAAAATTTCACTTGTGATGATAAAATTTTGAAAACAGGTAGGGTAATTAGCCAGTAACTGGCCACCGGCCAATAACTGGCCACCCTAAACTAAAAATGAATTGTATTCACCTATAAACAGTATTAATTTTAGTATGAGGTTTCAATAACTGGCCAGCCTTCAATAACTAGCCACCTTATACTAAAATGAATTCTGTTTATAGGTGAATAAAATTCATTTTAGTTTAGGGTGGCCAGTTACTGGCGATTTGCCCTAGTTTGTATGAAAAATCTGATATCTAGAATAAGTAGTAGGTAAGTACAGTCAGCAAAGTTATTAGCCTAGCACTTTAGAGGTGCTAAGCAATTGGTTTTGCTGATTGTACATGAAAAAAATAACATCTAAATTGGTTGAGCTGAAAAGCAGAACTGATTCAAGGCCCTTGGGCAGAGGACTCTGTATAAAATATGAGCTATAAAACATCTGGCTGTTTATTCAGTCTCATTGATACAGTGACATATGATGATTGTCATATGTAAGAGTATTAGAGATAACTTTAAACAATTAATAGATAACATAATAGCTTCCTAGTGTAGTAACTTATCAGTAGATAAGGAAACAATGTGTAAAAATAAAATAATCAATATTTAATTTAAGTTTTGTAAAATTCATAAGTAGCAATATTAGTCACTTTCAACCAATTCACATTATGGTTTGTTATCAGGACTTGCAGAAACATTTATGTTACATCTCTTTTGTTTATATAGCAGACAACAGGGATGCAAACCCAAGGCGCAACATAAATTGGAGTTATCTGAAAGACCGTCAACATTTTTCTTTTTTTTAAAGAAGAAAATGTTTAAATTAATTTAAGACTCAATGACCATGACCATGACACTGGAGAAAAGCTAAAAAAAATACTATTTAAACCATCTTTAAACTATTACATTGGTTTGCTAGTGACAATGTAATAACTTTGTGATTTTCATCAATTTAAACATGTCATATACTCTAAATAACTTCCAACATCTGGCAAATATGGACTCTTTTCTTTAGCAAGAATTTTGTACCAGAAATCAAGACTTTAAACACTGGAATGTCAGTGAACAGAGTAATGTATTACCTGACGACGTCGACGGACGGAAATGCACGTAAATTGAGACCTGGCATTGATAATAACTAAATTGTTTAAGGATATCATGAGTCATTGATTCCAATCTATGAAGACCTCACGGTTTACTGAGTTCAAGGACCTAATTACGATACGGCCCGCTAGCAGTCAGCTAGCTATCTATTACTCCTTCTAAGCAACTACCTAAGTCGTAAATAATAGTTTAAAGCGAATAGGAAACTTGAGAATCATCGTACCTTTAGCATCACAGTCAACACAATATTTGTTGTCTTCATCCTTCAGCATAACCATCAATATGTTCTGACATCGGTCCTGGATCTGTTTGGCCCGGTCCTTTTCGGTTTTCGATGTCATTTCTGTTAGATATTTGCAGCAAACGGCTTGAAAATCACTGGAAATGGGTGGAAGGATTGTTTGTTGAAGGCAGCAGCAGAAACCATAGAGTAAAGTGAAGTGACAGCCGGATTGATGAGGTGTATTTTTGTTTATGGTGGAGACGCAAGCTGGCAATACTAAATGTTATTTTAGCAAAAACAATTATAATATTTATAATATAGTTGATCAAGCAAATCTTGTCAGTAGAAAAAGGCGGCAAATTTAAAAAATGTAGGCGCAAAGGTTATCGTCCCATAGAAAATTTTGAATTTTGAATTTTGCGCCTTTTTCTACTGACAAGATTTGCTTGACCAACTATATTTTATTTTATTTTTGAAATATTTTATAATATATATTTTTATCAAAGAATATAATACTCACTAGGAGATTTTTATGTAGAAAAGGTTCTCATGTATCTGATGTCTTATTTATTACAAAATTCGAAATTCCAAATAAGGGTATTTATTCCAAATTCTATTTTTATCACTCTTGAGGGTAAAAGATGGAGAAAGACAACATTTTTATTTCAACGTGTTCTCTAGAGTACTCTAGACCTATACCCATGAATCTATACTGGGTCAAGCAGATCTTGTCAGTAGAAAAAGGCGGCAAATTTGAAAAATGTAGGCGCGAAAGGATATCGTCCCATAGAAAATTTGAATTTCGCGCCTTTTTCTACTGACAAGATTTGCTTGACCATCTATAGTATTAACTGGATTGGGCATGATTGGTGGGGATAACTGACAGAACGGGATAGTCTTACGTATAGACGGTCAAGCAAATCTTGTCAGTAAAAAAAGGCGCGAAATTCAAATTTTCTATGGGACGATATCCTTTCGCGCCTACATTTTTCAAATTTGCCGCCTTTTTCTGCTGACAAGATCTGCTTGACCAAGTATATCTTTCAGTAGGAGTAGCAGAGAAAGCGCTATTATTGTTTGTCCTTATCACAGTCTCACATATTGACATTGGAAATGTCTTTTCGTTCGCTCCAGTATAGGGTCCGATTTCACGAAAAAGTGCGATCCCCTTATATCTCGGAAAGTTGTGAAGATATGATATTAAAAATAGGCTCAAAAGACGCATAATCACGAGAGCTGTAAGGTGCAAAAATAATTATTCGAGAAAGTAAAAAACGAAAAAAGTTATGGTCGAAATAGTGAAAATAAAATTATTTTTTTCCGAATTTTTGATTTTGGTGCTCGATAATTTGGAAACGAAGAATGATATCAAAAATTTGAGAAAAACGGCTCTGGACAATTTAGTCAGCTACAATTTGAGCCTAAAACAAAGACGATCGGGTGAAGGGTTTTCCCTGTAGCCTAACCTTAAAATAGTCAAAAAGTCAGAACGCACTATTCGACAATCTATGCATTCTTGTAGAGGTAGAGGTAGAGGTAGAGGTAGAGGTAGAGGTAGAGGTAGAGGTAGAGGTAGAGGTAGAGGTAGAGGTAGAGGTAGAGGTAGAGGTAGAGGTAGAGGTAGAGGTAGAGGTAGAGGTAGAGGTAGAGGTAGAGGTAGAGGTAGAGGTAGAGGTAGAGGTAGAGGTAGAGGTAGAGGTAGAGGTAGAGGTAGAGGTAGAGGTAGAGGTAGAGGTAGAGGTAGAGGTAGAGGTAGAGGTAGAGGTAGAGGTAGAGGTAGAGGTAGAGGTAGAGGTAGAGGTAGAGGTAGAGGTAGAGGTAGAGGTAGAGGTAGAGGTAGAGGTAGAGGTAGAGGTAGAGGTAGAGGTAGAGGTAGAGGTAGAGGTAGAGGCAGAGGTAGAGGCAGAGGCAGAGGCAGAGGCAGAGGCAGAGGCAGAGGCAGAGGCAGAGGCAGAGGCAGAGGCAGAGGCAGAGGTAGAGGTAGAGGTAGAGGTAGAGGTAGAGGTAGAGGTAGAAATAATTTTATTCGTGAGCACAAACACAAAATAAAAACTTATACAGAGAAACATAAAAAATGCCACGAAATGGTCTCACCTCAGCATGTTGCTGGCGGCTGCTAGCAGATAGCTGATGCTGAACCCTGGCAGTACCTAGTGGAGCTCGGGTTTAATACAACATAAGCACACGCTGTTTTGGTCATCGGACTCGTCTCGATGAGCACTTAGGAGAGTAGTACCCAAGATAGAGCTGATGCTGAACCCTGGCTGTACCTAAAGGAACTCAGGTTTGTTGCAACATAGGCACACGCTGTCTTGGTCATCCGACTCGTCTTGATGAGCACTTAGGAGAGTAGTACCCAAGATAGAGCTGATGCTGAACCCTGGTTGTACCCAGCGGAACTCAGGTTTGGTGCAACATAGGCACGCGCTGTTTTGGACATCCGATTCGTCATGATGATCACATGGTAGAGCATTACCCAAGATAGCTGATGCTGAACCCTGGTAGTACCTATTGGAACTCAGGTTTGGTGCAACATAGACAAACGCTGTTAGGCCCCATTCGCACGACAGCTTAAAAAGCGTTGCGTTAAAACCCGACGTTGGCGCTTTTTTACCGTTTCCAATATTTGTGTTCATATGAACGCTTAAAAATCACTTGTGAGTCGTACTGCCACGTACGCATCTCAGCAAAGCCATACTTTATTTGCTATTACGACGTATTATTTGAATATAGCTTGAATATTTCAGGAATTTGTAAGCATAAGTTGACATTTTTAAGGTGAAACTAATAATAATCTTGACGATTAACACCAAAAATTGACACTTGACAGCCAACTGACAGCAGCGCCGGCGCTTTTTCAACGCTTGTGAGAACAGATACACGGATTTCCGTATGGTCTATTCAATTTGACGCCAACGCTCAACGCCGAAAATCGAACAGTGCTCGATAAAAAAGCGCCGCGCTTAAAAACCGCCTTCGTGTGAATACATACATGGTTATCCATTTGTGTCATTCAAACGCTTTTTTAACGCGCGTTGAAAAAGCTGCCGTGCGAACGGGGCCTATGGTCATCTCTCGTCGCGTCAAACTGCTGTCAAGAAAATTTCATATCTTGCAGCCTCGGAGTAATTAACATTGGAGCCGCCATGTCTAAAATTTTCGGTACAAAATAGTCTGCCGTTTTTTGCGGGGGAGGGGCACATCAAATGTATAGGTACGTCATGTCAGATAAACGTCAGTCCATACATATGGTTGACATGTGGTTGACCATTGGCCGCCTTTTTTCGACAGAGGGGAACGCCTGTTAATGGCGGCTCCATTGTTAATTACTCCGAGCTTGCAGCAAATGGGCCGCTGCCGATCAAGACTCGAGTGACGATAACGGCGATGTGGCTACCACTTCTCGAGTTGACTACGGATTTGCCGTGTAATAATTTTCTTGTACTTTGAACATTAATATATCCTGCTTATTAATCGAAAAATGAAATATGTACCTATACTTATGCGCCACGGCGACAATTATTCAAACTTCGATACGCGTGTGGAAATTTTGCAATTTGTTTGTTCACATGTGTTATGTCCAGGATACTTGTGTTAATCTAAGAATGAAATAATCACATTCAACGTTGTAGTTTTATTTTGTAACTTTTTCCTTATCCAGACTTTCTCGTCGCTCAGCGACAATATTTTTTCGAATTCCGTAGATTCATTTCCAATGTGCTCGTTAGTCGTGTGAGGCACGAAATCTGTGAATTTTTTTTGGTCCCTACCTTTTTTTTAGTATGGATAATGGTGGGCAACAAATAAATTCGACCAATCACAGTGTCGCATTTGCGTATGTTGTGTCCCTCACGGAGGCACGCGTATACCACTTCTATACGATCCTACCTTCTATGCCTATACCGGAGATTCATTGCCTCAAACACTTTCATTAAAAAAACAACAAACGTCACTTGCTCACTTGTCAAAATAAAATAGTCTTTGTTTTGAAAATAGACGAAATTTGTGAATATCTCTAATTATTTACGTATTTAGTTTTAAATTGGCCTTTTCCGTTCTTTAGTAAAGGATATGAACTCATAACATTCATACTTTTTCAACTCAAATGTGTATTAATAATACTTTTTTAAACATATTTTTAATGTAAAAGTTCTGATCCATTAGAAGTGAATTGGTGATCAAAATGGGGAATCAACTGATGGGCTTAGCTCCGTCGCAGATATACCCTGTGGAGCATTATTTAAGTGATCATGCGGATCTTACATTTGACATGAGGTAATAGATTTCATTGCTAGAAAAGGTCTTATTGCAGTATCCAAAATCCTTACCTATCTCCATCGCTTTTGTATTACAATATACAGTTTCTCAACTAATACCAAGTAGCATTACATTGCCTCATTCATTTTTTTTTAATAGCCTATATTGTGTCCCACTGCTGGGCAAAGGCCTCCCCTGTCTTTCGGCGGCTTTGTGCATGCTCCCGCCAGTCGCCACATTTTTTAACCAAATTAAATTCTACCCAATTAATAATATCACTAGGTTTAAAATTCCTTAGCAAACATTTATATAGTAGGCGGCGTGAGGGTATTATTCTAGTATTTTTTTAACAAAAGCTCTTCTTTCAGCCTCGGCTCTACCCGTTTTTTAAAAGTGGCCCGGGCACGTTCACGGGAGGGCTTGGTTGTAGCCAAAGTATTTGCGGTACATGACCCATCATTGCCACTTGCCGAGCACAAGGAACGGATTTTGAAGATTAAGGAGCAGCTGGTTTCTGCATTCAATTGCTTGCCGTTTCAGAGGGTTATAGTAAGTATCTTTGAATAGGTTATTGCTGTGAGTTTGGGTGCCATCCCGTTGACTCACTTCAGTACAATAGCTGAAGAATCCTGTGTTTACGGAAAGTTTTATATTAGAACTAACTTATAATAAACTCATAATTATAAATAAATAAATAAATAAATAATAAATAATAAATAATAAATAATAAATAAATAAATATTAAGGACATTTTTTACACAAAATTATAAAGGAAATTAATTAATAAATAAATAATATTAATTAAAAAAATAATAATTAATATTAAGGGAATTTATTAATTATGAAGGAAAAATTTTCATATCTAAATTATAATAATTATTTTTTATGATTATACCTATTTGATTTTAAATTTTTGTATGATAATTCATTTATTTTTCTTGTATTG
This sequence comes from Cydia splendana, assembly GCF_910591565.1. Classification (NCBI taxonomy): domain Eukaryota; kingdom Metazoa; phylum Arthropoda; class Insecta; order Lepidoptera; family Tortricidae; genus Cydia; species Cydia splendana. The sequence goes on from NC_085979.1 coordinate 8,759,497, forward strand.
ATTTTAAATAGCTTAAGAAAGTTTAAATTTTCAGTTGTCTGTTGAAATTTTGTGTAAGTACATGAATTCAAAAAGTTTGCCAGTTTTGTATGGAACTGTAAAGAGCTAAATTTAAAGGGATATAACCATACAACTATCTAGCCTTTAGTCTACCTAAAGATGCATCCAGATCTACTAAATTGGCAAATTAGTTACTGTCTTTTCATGTAATTCAATTGTGCGTAGCCATTCGCAATAAATGCGCGTTCCACATTCGCCAGATGTGGACCCACCATTATATTATACTTTTCCACAGTTAACAGACAAAGCTGGTCTTTTAATGCGCGAGTACTGCAAGTACAGCGTGTACGACCGCATGTCGACGCGCCCCTTCTTAACGGTGCTAGAGAAGAAATGGATCACTTTCCAAGTACTCTACGCTCTGCACCGGATGCACAAACTTGGGATATGCCATGGTGACATCAAGGTAAGACTTCAAAGAGGTGCCTTTTTGTTCCTTCTTCTTCATCTCACATCTTTTACCTGTGAGAAACAGAGATATCATAACTGTTTCTGTTTCTCTCAGCAGAAAGCAGGTACCTAATACTGGTATATTTTTTATACAAATTAACAGGTATTCAATTTCGGTATCACGGTTGTTTATATATATTTTGGCACTTAGTTTAGCTAATCTGATCAATCATTATCTTTATCTAAAACTATTCTATAATATCATAGAAATATTGTGAATGCTATGGGGCTATTCATAAATTACGTCATTTCAAATTAGGGGGGGGGGGTCTGGACATCGGATGACGGTAGCATGAAGTAGGAGGAAATGGGGTCATTTGAAGCATGATTTTTGGATGATTATAGGGGGGGGGGGGGTCCAAAATCGTCAAAAATCGATGACGTAATTTATGGACAGCCCCTATGACATATTTTGATTTTTAGTTATACCGGTAACGGTCCCTGGCAGAAAGTGTCAGAAGTCTTGCTTTTTATTTGCCCTTTCATAATGTTATAGAAGACTGTTGAATGTTTCCTATTAGGATCCCACTTGCATATGCAAGACTTTATTTTTATAATCATTATGAGGGTTTTAAACCCATTTCATAGTCACAGTCGTTTGTAAAGTATCAACTTAAATAGTAGATTGTACAACAAGGGCATAAAGTGACCCATTTTTACCCGAGGCAATTTTTTGGTCTGAGCGAAGCGAAGACCAAAATAGTAGACGAGGGTAAAAATGGACATTTATGCCCTTGTTGTACACTCTGCTTTTCACTTCGATTGCGAGGAAAATATACAAAAAATCAAATATTTTAGGTTATTTTAACGTATTTATTCAAGACTAAAGAAAATTGTTCTTGGGCCGGTCGGAGGCGCGGGGCACGCCGATCGGGAGAGCGCCGGTCGGGGGCGCGCCGGCAGGGCTGGCAGTTTGTATGGCAGAATTTGGACTTTATTGCTAAGTCAATAAGGGTCGTAATAGATGATTTTACTTTATGCTCTAGAGCATAAAATGCGATTTTATGTCGTCTACGCACGACATAAAAATGCACTTTTTGAGCATGAGAAGTGAATAGTTTATTTTTTATCCTCTACAGCTGGAAAACATAATGGTGACGTCATGGCTTTGGGTGCTCGTCACGGACATCGCCTCCTTCAAGCCCACATTCTTACCCGACGACAACCCTGCTGACTTCAGTTACTTCTTTGACACGTCCCGCCGGCGGCTGTGTTATGTCGCACCGGAGCGGTTTGTGTCCCCCGACCCGCGCCGAGCGGTATGTAATATATATATGCAACGGCCTCCTAGCCTAGTCGGTAGTGACCTTGCCTACGAAGCAGGAGGTCCCGGGTTCGAATCCTGGTAAGGGCATTTATTTGTGTGTTCATCACAAATATTTGTTCCTGAGTTTTTCTGTCTAGTTAGCAGTAGTTTGACGTTTTTAATGTTATGCTGTTTAACTTCTTTGGGGTGGTGCACAAATCACGCGAGGTGTCTTCGGCTACTTTTTGACCCTCCCCCCTAGGTGATATTTGGTGAGGTTTTTGGCTACCCCTCTCCCCCACATAACCTCACGTGTATTTTTTTTAAATTTTTCCATCCGACCGGTCAAGGCCACGCGCTCCAAAACTTCGTAAAATAGACTCGCTATTTTGAAGTGCGGAGTGAAGATTTATGTAATATGTTTAACGAAACCGAGAAAAAGTATTTTCTACTCGTGTAGTAGGTATTTTTTCTTAGTTTCGTTCACTGTAGAAAAATTACACGTGAGGTTAAGTTTGAGTTAGAATCATCAATTGTAACAGACTGTAAAAAGTAGAATCGCCGATAATAGCTTGTATCAAAAAACCGGGCAAGTGCGAGTCGGACTCGCGCACGAAGGGTTCCGTACCATAATGCAAAAAAAAAAACGAAAAAAAAAAAGCAAAAAAAAAACGGTCACCCATCCAAGTACTGACCACTCCCGACGTTGCTTAACTTTGGTCAAAAATCTCGTTTGTTGTATGGGAGCCCCATTTAAATCTTTATTTTATTCTGTTTTTAGTATTTGTTGTTATAGCGGCAACAGAAATACATCATCTGTGAAAATTTCAACTGTCTAGCTATCACGGTTCGTGAGATACAGCCTGGTGACAGACGGACGGACGGACGGACGGACGGACGGACGGACGGACGGACGGACGGACGGACAGCGAAGTCTTAGTAATAGGGTCCCGTTTTACCCTTTGGGTACGGAACCCTAAAAACTATTTGTAGTCAAAAATAAATATTACTTAAATTAAAACTGATTGTTTCAGAATGACGATAGAAACAGTAACTTTTTATTAAGTGAGTCTCCGTGCAAGGTGGGAGAGTTACTGCCGAGTATGGATATCTTCTCAGCTGGGTAAGTATCCAAATCTTTTAGTTGTGTTCGTTTTTAGGGTTCCGTACCGCAAAAGAAACAACGGAACCCTTATAGGATCACTCGTGCGTCTCTCTGTCTGTCTGTCCCACCATTCCCCCGTTTATCTCCGAAACTACTGGGTCTAAATTTTGAAAAAATAATTCTTTACCTATAGATGACAGCAAACTATTAGAAATATGTAGTCAAGCGTGAGTCGGACTTAATTACTTAGTTTTTGATCCGGCCCCTACGGGTTTTTAAAACATAAAAAAATACATTGATAAAAATTGGCTAATGTACCCTTGGAAGTTGGAACGCGAGTCCGACTCGCACTTGGCCGGTTTTTATATACCCGAACAGACACCCGTGACACTTCTAGTTTTTAGTTTTATTTTAAAGATAATTTAGTTTGTTTTTATGTACAATGTATTGTAGGTACCTACATTATGTTCATTGCAATGTGTAAGTATCCATTGCGAAAGAAGTCCGCTTACCGTCAGATGGGCTTCATTATTGTTTGTTACTTTCTGTGAGTTCTGTGACACTGTTTCGTGAAGTAGGTGTATTCGGTCAATTCAGAAAAATGTACTCTAAGTCGAAAGTACCCGAATATACCTTAGGATCTTTTGGTAACAATTATAGGTACGTAATTTACACATTTTTTTTCAGGTGTGCGCTATTAGAACTGTGGAACGACGGGACCCCAGCGCTAGACCTCCCAGCCCTCTTAGCGTACCGTAACGGGTCCCCGCGACCGTCTAGCATGACTCTAGAAGGAGCGTCGCCCGCGCTGCAGGAGCTCCTCCTCTCCATGACGGAGCGGAGCCCTAAGGAGCGCCGGAGCGCCGAGCTGTACTTGGACGAGGCGAGGGGCAAGTGCGTCCACATTCCAAACATCTAATTTATGTATTGTAACTTGTAATATTAAGGCTAAATATTTTTGACTATTTAACTTCTTGCAACTTTCCTATCGACCCTTAAAAAAATATTTCGTACAAATCTTGATAGACTTATTGTTACCAGCCAGGGTTTGAACTGCGACCTCCTATTAAGAAGCCTTACCATTCAACTACTATGATTTTTTCAATACAAGTTAGGGATCAAATCAATTTGTTTTAATAAATATTTTGAAATAAAATATATTTAATTCATGAAATTAGCATTCCAAGAGAAGTAGTATAGTGATCCCCAAACTAGGCTCAGCCTGTAACGTGGGGATCTTAGAGGAATACAGAGTACCGATATCTTGCGGCTATTATTTTAACAGAATATAATAATTATTAAAGCTACTAAGTCTGGTCGGAAGATTCCACTGCCACCATGCATGGCCAGCAGTCCGATGCCAGTGTGCAATGAGAGTAGGTTCCTCGGGTTTATAGTTGACAGTAACCTTAACTGGAAGCACCATGTTGACAGCGTCTGTGACAGGTTGGGTAGTGCAGTCTTTGCGTTGCGAAAGATGAAGCCACTTATCTCGAAGGAAGCTCTAAAGCAGGTGTACTTTGCTCACTTCCATTCTATTATGTCGTACGGCTCGCTCATTTGGGGTAACTCCATTGATGCCAAAAGAGTCCTGATAGTTCAGAAGAGAGCAATTCGTACACTTGCTAGAGTAAAACAGAGACACCCATGTAAAGAACTTTTTATTTCGGAACGCATAATGACTCACTACTCACAACACCTGTTTGACTTAATAATATACGTCAGAAACAATATTGCTCAATTTTCTCGTGTAGATTGTCCAGGTGTACAACTGCGTAACACAGGTCGTCTTAGGACAGTTCCTCGTGGCTTGGTGCTTTCAACAAGGAACCCACGAATCATCGGACCTACTTATTTCGAGCACCTACCTGCCGAGATAAGAAACGAGCAATGCGACGAAATATTCAGGCGTAAATTGAGAACCCTTTTGTTGGAAAACCCCATGTACTCAGTAAAGGAGTTCATGGAAATGACATTTTGATTCAGAAATTGTTTTATTCTTATTGTTTCTTATTGACATTGTTTTCTTTATCACAAAGACGATCGTTATTGGGAGATACTACATATGTTATTGTTTTTTATATTGTTATGTGTTGACGATTCTTATTGGGAGGTATTATTTGTATTTTGTTTGTGAATGTCTATTTTGGATTTGTACACCCCGGGCTGGAGGGACCCATCATGGGGTGGTATGTGGGGCTCGCTCCTCCCGTAACTCCCTCTGCTAAACAGAGGGAGGGGGAGGAGAATACCCACTAAAACCCCTGCGGCGTTACCCTCTCTGCCGTTATAGGGGAGCACCGTGAGGTCACTAATATTCTACCACGATGCTCCCCCGGCCGCCCCGGCTGTTCACCGGGGGCACCCTCAGATTGGAGGAGGAGGGATTGTGTAACGCTACAACCCCTCCTCGAGCGTGTAGAGCCTTATTTACGGATCCCCAGCCCGCAGCTCTACTGGGGAATCAAGGCATTGACGAATTGCCGCCGCCTGACTCCCCTCCGTCTTTGTCGTAGCGGATGCGCATCGGCTCTGTCCTCGCGCGCCCGCTCCGCTTCTTCCTTCTTTCTCATTACTTTTTCGGAAAAGTTATGGAACGCCGCCCAGGATCTCTCGCTGACTAGGGTTCTTGCTACTATATTGTGCAGCGAGAGATCATCCACGTTCAGGGCCATTTCCAGCTCCCATCTCTCAGGAGCCCAGGTTGGGCATTCCACCATCGTGTGATAAGCAGTGTCATTATCGTACCCGCAATGGTGACAAACCGGCGAAGGTTCCCTCCTTATTGTGTACAGGTAATGACCGAAGCAGCCGTGTCCAGTCATTACCTGCACTTGTCTATACGTAAGAGTACCACTTTTTCGGTCTAGCCAGCTGTCAAAAGATGTGAGGAGCGCCGCTATGGTAGACGTACCATAGGGCTCGTCCTCCAGCTGGCTTTTCCAACGATCCCTCGCTCTCTTCTTTTCCGCATCAAGCCGAGCCTCCAACTCCCTGGGAGCCAGACGCTCATCGGCGATGCGTAACTCCGTCCGCTGGTTGTACCTCTCGGCCAGGAGTCGGGCGTCAAGCTCCCACGGTATGGTGCCGGCGAGGGCGCAAGCGGCTGCGTGCCCTATTGTCTTGTACCCTCTTATGATGCGTTGCGCAATCACTCTCTGCGGCCTTCGGAGGAGGGCCCTCGTTTTGCTGTTAAGCCTCCCGGCCCATATAGGTGCCCCGTATAGTGCCATGCTGCGAACGACGTTCGCATATAGGCGTCGCATGGAGCTTGGGGGCCTCCTACATTGGGCAATAGACGGCTTTAGCGCCGAGGCGGCACCAACGAGCCGAGGAACCAGGTTGGCAAAATGTTCCTCGAACTCCCATTTGCTATCCAAGACTAGGCCCAAGTATTTGATGTGGGCCCTCAGGGGGACCGCCTTACCCCCTACTGGGATCACATCGTTGGGCCGCAGTTTCCAGCCTCTTCTTTTGAAGACCACGGCGTCAGTTTTATTGAGGGACACAGCAAGCCCTAGGAGGTTGATGCGTCCCACCGTGAGTTCGGTTGCGACAGCGGCTCTCCTCAAGGTTTCCTGGAACTGCTTTCCCCTCACGGCCACCATTGTGTCATCGGCATAACAAATGGTGACCATGCGGGGAAGCTGCTCTCCTCGTATTGCCCAGTCGAATCCGATGTTCCAGAGCAGGGGCCCCAGAACCGACCCCTGTGGAACACCACATTCCATCCGTCTTTCAAAGCCTCCGGCCTCCCGATTCATAGAGCACTACCCTATCAGTAAGGTAGTGCTCTATGATCGTCCTTAGATAGAGAGGGACGCCGTGGTACCGGAGCGCCTCTTTTATAACTCCGTAAGGGAGAGAGCCAAATGCATTGGCAATGTCTAGAGACACTGCTATGGCTCCCTCCTTTTTCTCTGCTGCCAGATCGCTGAATTTCTTCAACGTGCCTACTGCGTCTATTGTAGACCGCCCCTCGCGGAACCCAAATTGCCGTTCACTAATGTTTGGGCCCGTGTCCTCCAGATGCTTAGTGATACGCTTTGCTATGATGCGCTCCAACATCTTTCCAGTTTCATCTAGGAGGACGATGGGGCGGTATCCTGAAGGAGAGTCAGCTGGACGACCCTCCTTTCACAGCAGGCACAGCCTACCCTCCTTCCAGCAACGAGGAAAATTCCCTCTTTGAGGCAGTCATCGAATAGCCCGCGGAGTCGGACTCCAAGGTGTTTCAATGCCAGGGAGAGGACTCTCCCTGACACACCATCCGGCCCAGGAGCCTTTTTGCCGGCTCTCATTCTGAAGACTGCTCCCATTATTTCCACGTCCGAGATTAAAGGGACATCCGGAAGGCCCTCCGGTTGTTCCACTGGGAGAGCCATGACGGGAGGCGTAAAGTCCGGTGCCACTGGGAAGAGGCCCTCAACAACTCTTCTTAGTAGTTCCGGCTCTAAGGAATCCATGGGTGGAGCATGTTTCATTTTGTTCCTCACAATTTTATAGGGTCGCCCCCATGGGTCCCTGTCTAAGGTTCTCAGGAATTCCTCTCGGGCCTCATCCTTCCGTTTGGCTATGGCAGTTCTCAATGCCCCTTTTGCAGCTACTAGGGCCTCCCGGAGTATCTCTTCCTCTGCCGCTGTGTGTTGTCGGCGCCTGCACCTTATGAATTTACGGCGTGCAGCATTGGCGGTTACTCGGAGGGCCGCAATTTCCTCCGACCACCAGTAGACCTGTTTTCTGCCAGTTGGTTTCTTTGCTCTCGACATGCCAGCATCGCACACCGTGGTGAGCGAGGTACGGAAGCGGGCTGCCCTTTCTTCAACCCCGAGGTCTACTGGCGGCGGAGCGCACCAAGCCTGTATCAATGCAGCCTCCTCAATCATCTCTTTATCTAGGCTAGCCAAGGACCACCTAGGCAAGCGGCCATTGGGACGACGCCTACCCGCTGTATGCGGTAGACCCTGTGATGGAGCCGCTGGAGATGGAGAAATCCTCATCCTGATGTAGACGTGATCGGAGAGGGTCTCAACATTCTCTAGTACACGCCAGTCCTCAATTCGATTGGCGATAACTGGGGTTGCAAGAGTGACGTCCACAATGGACCCTCCCTGCTGCCGCACACATGTGTAAGCGTGCCCTTGGTTTGAAACCACAAGCCCCATCGCTAGCACCCAATCCCTAAGGGTTTCGCCCCTCACGTCTGTAACAGGGGAACCCCAGGCTGCGCTTATAGCATTGAGATCTCCCATTACGAGTACCGGGGTTGGCGCTAACCTCCTTATCAGCCCCCCCAGATCGTCTAAGTAACCCTCGAATTCCCATAGTGGCCTATTGGGGGAAAAATAAGTGCCGATTATTATAATCTTTCCCCATTTAGCTGCCGCAATTCCTGGACGTTTATGAACGGCGATCAGGGGAGGATAGTCCCCGCTAGTCGGTACCATTATGGCCACTTTCCGATCAGTTGCTCCTACCCAGTTGGGCTGAGGAGAACACAATATGGTTCCGCTGCCACAGCCGCGCCTATGCCCCACTCTGCTATTACCTGCATAAGCAGGTCTTGGGCACGGGCGCAGTTGTTCAAGTTGGTCTGTAATAGGAGTTCGTAAGGGCGTGGCAACATTACACATCCATGTCTTGTCCCTCGTCAGCCCCATGGGCGGATCTCTGATCGGGCCCCTGGGGCCGGATGGGGTCTTGTCTACCCTTAGTCGGTGGGGGGCAGCACGCTTGGCCTCCCATGTAGTGTCCGGCTGGTTTTTTGGCCTGATGACACACCGCGCAGAATGGCGCCTCGGTACAGCCGGACGCCTTATGTCCCGGCTTGCTGCATCGGAAGCACGTGTTCCCTCTGTCTATTTGTGAGGGGCAAGTAGCGCGAGTGTGCCCCGTCCTCATGCACTTATAACAGCGGAACGGTGCTGGATCTAGAACCTGTACTCGTGCACTCGACCACCCCACAAGCAAACGCCCTCCCTCTACTATCTTGTTGGCAGCTGTCACCGGGCATTTAATGAGAGTCGATCCTGCCCCATTAAATCCGGTACGGATTGCACCGACCTTCACTTCGTCAAGTCTGCAACCACCCTTCGCTGTTATTGCCTCGGCTACTGCCTCCGTGGTTGCAGATTCCATGAGTCCTGATATCCTCAAGCACTGAAAAAAAAACCTGGTACTGGTAACCAGAATCTGGTTAGCTGTACTATATTGTCTTGTTGTATATGTGACGACAGGACACTTTGTAAACATAACCAGACCATTCTTGTTAAATTAAATTTGTTAATTCTATGAAGTGTATAGTAGTGGGTATAAGACTTTTAGTAAACCCAACTAGCCGGTCTGTTAATGGTTACTAAATAATACAGTAACATATACGTTCCTGTCCTGTTGTTATAACAAGGTATTCAGTATATGTAACTGAACGATTTGTGCGGTGTACTAGTTTTATATTGTTCACGTTACCAGAACGCACTGTGCTAATGGGGCTTCTAAGCGAGCCATATGTTCACTGCAATATGTGGGCGGCAACTATTGGTGTCCTCTTACTCACATGTTAGAGAGGGACACTAATAGTTGCCGGCCACATATTGCAGTGAACATATGGCCCGTTTAGAAGTCCCTTCAGCACAGTGGGTTCTGGTTACGTGAACAATATATAACCAGTACACTGCTCTTCTAGTAAATACAGACAAGTTTTTAAGCACACTTTTTTTTTATTTTATTGATCAAATAAGTAACACAGCATTACAGTAAAACCAAGGCCCTGTGACACTACAAAAGAAAAAAACATTTTGTCTCCACAAAGAAAACAATAGACACACAAATGACATACAAATTAAACATTGGATTTGGGCGACGACGTAACAGCGTGGCTCCGTAGCGTCGTCTGACTCGGCGTAGGATTCGGCAGGTTGCCCCGGAACCGCCGAAACACCACACCCTTCGGCCAGAAGTCCGCGCTTGCGATGGTGTCCTGCAGAGGCCGCGGCACGAGCACTACAAATGAACTGAAGTGCACATAGTGACGCGACTGTAGCTGGTGCACCCTCAGCGTGTAGCCAGTCTTCCGGCGGACGTACTCTACCACCTCGTCGGCCCCGGCGGAGTAATGCAGGCGAGACACGTAGAGCGCCTTACTCGGTGTCGCAACTCGTAGGCCAGAATTAACCGGCTGCGCAGTGCCACACAGAGTTTTACGAGGCGCCCTGCGCGCCTTGCGTTTCCTTTCCACCAGTGTGAATCCCTCCTTATCGGACTTTACCTTAATCGGAGCCCGCACATTTCACTGTGTCAGCAACACGCAAACAACACGCACTTATACTATACACTTGTACTAGTTTACAATAAAATTATGGACAGGATCTACGTAAATAAAACATCGACCGGCCGGAACGTAAGACGCTGGCGTAATGGCTGCCGTTCTGTGACTTGCGCAATCCCTTTCTCCGCCCCCCGCCAGCCGCGCATACACCGTGGTGTTGGCACAACTGTTTGATTCGTTCAGACTACAATGCATTACAGTAACCACAACATAATAACTTGTAACATGTACACTCGTATCTTTATTTTTACATATCAATAGTTAGTGTTACGATGCATATATTAAACGAGACAAACGTTTAATATTTACAACACTTGCATCTTTACATATACAACGAAATTGTAAGCAGTACTAAATTGCATTTAACTAGAATTAAACAGTGATGTTTAAAAAACAAGTTTTGCACGATACAACATTTTTTGTTATTACTACCGGATTTTAGTAGGTATAACTATATTTTTAATTACTATACGTTCTGGTAGTATTGTAGAAAATTATTTTTTTCGGTGAGCCAGCCATTTTAGTTGGCCGGTACACCCTCGCGTCGTTGCCAATAAGACCCTCCAATTTCTCGCGCAGGATATCGGCTGCCCTGCCATTGTCGGTACCAGAAACCTCGATGATACGCGCCCCATCGGCCGTTTTCCTAACTTTGGCGTGGTCTATCCCCACCTCGACTAGACCAAACGAGGTCGTCACCTTGGTTAGGATTCCCGCATATGTAGCCTCAGATTCTGGTTTGAGAGCCACTACTATGCCCGCCGTTGATGGAGCCACCAGTTTACGTGGCTTCGGCTTTGGTTTAACAGCCGGTTGGCCTGCTGCAGATGTTGGTTTTTTTGCTTTCCTCTTTGCCTTACGGCCTACTACTTCCGTCCACATCGGAGCTCCAGTCGTCGGTGGTGGGGGCGGCACCGTCTGAGGGACCCTCTTCGCTCGGGGAGCGGGGGTGGGTTTTGTCGACCTTTCCGCAGGAAGGGGAGGTGCCACCCGTGGTACCTGCTTGGTAGCCGCTTGTTTCTTCCGCGGCAATTTTGGCCCAGGTGCAGTTCTGGCAGGGGGCATTAGCGTTGACCCCGACGATGCTGCAGATTTATCTGCCGTTTTCCTGGGCCTTGCGGCAGGAACAGGGGCAGGGGCAGGCAACGGGGTCCAGGGATCATCCGGCAAATCAACCACGGGGTCTGTTGGAGAAAACGTCGCATCGGCAGCCTCAGATGCCTTTCTTCGGTCCGCCGCCAGTGGCGGGCGGACGATCGGCGCCGGAGGGAGGCGGCTCTTTATGTTATCTAAGCGGGCATTAACCATATCCCCAATCGACTTGAATAGACTCGCCTCTAGCTCCTCCCTAAACTCAGACAAGGCATCCGTTACCGACCCCAGAATTTGGTTAGGCCTTGCACTGTCTGCTGGAGTATCCTTCTTATTCCGTTCGGAGAAGGCCCTTCTAAGTGCTTTCATCTCAGTCGTCGCATGAGCTAGCTCTTCCTTCAGTCTTTTGTTATTCGCCCGAAGGACATGGACCTCTTCATTTTCCTCTTTTGTGTCCATGTTATCCATGGCCGTTACTTACAACGCCTTGTTAATGCGGCCGCGGATTGTTCCTTTTAAATTCATACATTTGCTGACTTCTGCCAACACCCTCTTGGCTACCTTGCGGGCCACATCCGCCTCGTCTTCGTCAGCAGCCGGAGACTGAGGGCCTTCCGGCACCAGGCTGTACTCCATTTCCAGCTCCTCATCAGATATGACCTGTTCGGATGTTTGGTCCTTCATCCAGCAGGAGGCTGGCCCAAGAGATTGGGACGCATTTTCGGTATCTTTATCCGTATCTTTTTCACTAGTATCCATGTGGAGCCTTCTTTTCAACAAAGTTTTGGTCTTGGCGATTCCCACGTATGCCCCAAGGGGCTTGGACTTGGAAATACCCGTGCACGCTCCGCGAGTCTTACCCTTTCCGTTTTTCCCGCCTCTACGTGCTGTATTGACTTTTGGCAAGGTCCCCAGCCACGTATCCTCATCCGATCCAGTATGGTACCGTTTTTGGGCCAGCTGTTTTTCCCCCGATTTCTCGCCAGCCTTATCTATAAAGATAACCTCTGGAAGGTCGTCGGAGTCCATCGCATCAGACAGTCGGCGCATCCTCTCTGACCGTTCAGTCCTGATTTCCCTCTGACTGTCAGCCATATTTGATTTGGTCCCTGATCCCTCTCCTCTTTTGTATGAGCTCCGATCTTTGCTGTTTGCATTTGAGTCCATCGCTCCGTCTGGACGTAGCGACACTCGGCAGCCCCGCAGCCGTAGCTGTGCTGGCGTCGTGTTAAGTTCTGAAACGACGCCGTCCCTCTCATTTTCGGCGCCAGAAGCACCCACCATATCTTCAAGATTTGTTTTTTTTATTTCGTTTATATTTAGATTATCCATTCAATTCCCACGAGTAGGGGAGACTAAATTTCCACAGGGGCAGAGATCCCCGTACCCATGCTGTGGCCCTATATACTCTGTGAGGTCGGGCGGTGTCACAGGTTGGCCACTAATGGCTGATGCACACCCCAGCCGCTCTAAAGAGAGCACCCCCGCACGGTGAACCGCCATGCGAGGGATTGTGGTTTTTTATTGAGGTTATCTCCTCTTGACCCGGCCGACCAAGGCAAGGCCCTCGGTCCCATCAAAGGCTGCTAGACATGACAACAACACCTTATCATTTGGGATAACGAGTTTGGGACGGTGGCCGGAGCCTGTCCACCCGGTTTCTACACTGAAAGCGGGCAAACCCGTCCTGCTCTTGATAGTGCCCCTCACTCTTCGCCTGCCCGGTATGGGTAGCCCTGTCCGGTATAGCCTAGGAGATCACAGAGACACTCCAAGAACACCCTCCCCCCCCCCCCGGGCTAAACCCCGGGTGTCGGGTTATTGGCAGCACCGGTAAGCAATCCCACGCAGGAGATCACTTACCGTTGCCCCCAGGGCGCACCAGCCATAAACCATTCCCTTGACTGCGAATCCGCAAGGATTAACAGAAATTGGAATGGCCCAGACCCTCGTGGAGGTTACCCGACCTAGCGCCCCAGTTAAATATCCGCCTAGTCTTTCTAAGATTGCATATACTCGAGGTATTGGGATGTCGTCGTGACGAGGTAGCATAAAGGTGTTAACTGCGATAGCTGAAGACACCGATCCGGCCTCCGCCACTGGATGGCTTGGTCACTTTTTCTTCAAAATAAGACATCTAAATTAGTTTAGCGCCACTTGCAACCGGTTAAACCGTTAACCTAGTCTCAAATTGTACTAGTAACCATGGTAACTCCGGGTTAATGAACGGCGCAAGTGGCCCTCACACTTTCTCGATATCCTATAAGTTCCGTTTTGTTCCAGATTGTTCCCTGAATATTTCTACTCGTTCCTGCAGTCGTATATGCTGATATTCTCCGCGCAACCTATTTTACCTCCGGACGAGAAGATTCTGCGAATCCATCAGGACATCAAGAACATTATCAAGTAAGTTATACTCGTATATTTACAATTTTATTTTTAAGTTTAAATAACCTTAGGTATTAGGTAGAGCATTGGTAGCCTATAGTTAGTTTTTTAGCATTAGAAAAAGGCTACCGGATCTTAACGTGTCTTTTAATTGAAAAATGCTTTTAAAAAATCAGTAACTATTACTTATGAAAGAAAAATAATGTAAAGTAAAGAATGTATGATTCATAATTGTTACATATTTGCCGTGACTTATTATTCAAATGTGTAATTCAATAAAAAGACACGTCAAGATTGTTTACCTTTTTTCTAATGCTAAAAAAACGAACTATAGCGAAAAGGGCTAAGAAATACGGAGGTTCAAGCCCCGGCTCGTACCAAAGATTTTTTTTAAACTCATCTACTTGTTTGATGCTTTTTGGTGAAGGAAAACATCGTGAGGAAACCGAACTTATCCTAATAAGGCCTAGTTACTCAGATAGCAGTCGCTTTCGTATAAAATAGTCCCTACGCCAATTCTTAGGATTAGTTGGCAAGCGGACCCCAGGCTCCTTTAAACCGTAAAAAGCCGGAACAACGCGAGAAAGAAGATGATGGGTGGCAACTTTTTAAAACTCTGTGTATGACCATATTCAATAGGGTATTTAACTACTACTCAAATCAGATTATTTTTTGAACTGTCAAAACGAGTATGCTATTATGGAATTTATATGAAACACTAGCATGTGACGTCACGATCAAATTACCTACTCTTTATAGTTATATACGGGTTTTAAAATAGAAATTGTGTCGTAAAAGTAACTGCTGTCTATGTTTTTCTATTAATCTTCTGATGCTTTATTTCGTGCATGGTGTAAAATAATTTATTTTAAACGCAGTCAAATACCCTTATTCATCCAACGTTAATTTCTAGAATCTTCACCCAGCCGTCAGACGCCAAGAACTACCAAGATCTAGTAGAAGAGACCACAGACAAGAGTGACACCATAGACATGCTGAAAAAAGACGGATTCAAAGTGCTAAATGTGAATATTGTGGACAAAGAAGAAGATGAAAAAGGTTATTATTATTATAATTAATATATTTAAACGGGTCACTCACATATTTTAAGTCATTACAAACCCATTGTTACGACTTGTAGTCACTCTTAAGTTAGTTTCTAAAATTTGTCCTATATTTTCTAAAATGATTGATGTTTAGTTTATATTCACTCTATGTGATAGCTCTACGTCCTCGACTGTGCATTTCTCCAGAAATGTCCTGCCTCGCACAGCTACACTGTGGAATCAATTATCGCCCGCGGTATATCCGGACAGATACGATTTCAAACCTTAAAAAAAAACCGTACTCCCCTCTTATAGGCCGAAAACGCACTTGCAACCCCACTGGGGTGTCCATGGGTGACGGTAATATGCTTACCATCAGGTGATTCGTCTGCTCGTTTGCCTCCTTTATCATAAAATACCCACCTCAAAGATGTTATGTTCTAACACTTTTGAAGTCTTTAAAAAAACCGGTCACGTGCGAGTCGGACTCGCGTTCCATTTCCGTACATTACACAATTTTTAACAATGTATTTTTTATGTGGAACGTGAACGAAATGTCTTTAAAAAACCCGTAGGAGTCGTATCAAAATCTAAATAATTTAGTCCGACTCACGCTTGACTACACATTTCTAATAGGTTTTCCTGTCATCTATAGGTAAATAACTATTTTGTGTATTTTATCTCAAAATTTTAGACCCAGTAGCACAGAATAACCAATAGTACTACCGTACAGAAAATTAACTCCTTCACAAAAGTCAGATTTAGGTATAAAATTATACCTATACTCGCCGCCTGCAACAAAATGGAAACTTATAACCGCGCACGAACCGTGAATCTTCTTTGCGCGAGCGCCACGTGACACGACTATCGTGCGAGCCGAGCGGCCTGTACTGCCATACGCCTGGCCTGCCCGGGAGGTGCGCCGGCCAAATGTACCTAAACTGCGTAGTGACACCCCCCTGCCAGTAGTTTCAGAGATAAAAGAGGGGAATGGTCGGACAGACAGACAGACGCACGAGTGATCCTATAAGGGTACCGTTTTTCCTTTTCAGGTACGGAAATTAATGTACTATGTATCTGTTCAGGTGTGGAGAAGCCAGACCTGGGTCCAGACAGTGAAGGTCTGATCCTCATCACGTCTCTCGTGACCTCCTGCACCAGGGGCCTGCAGCACTGCACGTCCAAGCTGCGCGCGTTGGAGACTTTACAACTTCTGTGCGAGAATTCCAGCTCTGAAACTATTCTCGACCGTATATTGCCGTATGTGGTGAGTTCCACATGTTATTTTATACTTACCAATAATAATATAAATGCGAAAGGCGGTCTCTCTGTTATCTTTTCACACTTGAACCGCTGGCCCGATTTAACTTGAAATTAATATACAGATAGTTTGAGTTCCGGGGAAGGATATAGAATAGTTTTTATCTCCGAGATTCTAAGGGTGGAAATTTTTATGGGGTATCAATAACCGCTGAACCGATTTAGATGAAATTTGGTATTCAGATAGTTTGAGTTGTGGGGAAGGATATATAATTGTTTTTATCTCCGAGATCATCCCTTGAGGGTGGAAATTTGTAGAGGGGATCAATAGTTTCTTTAAAAAAGGACATAAGCTTTTTATCATTTAAGAGTCCGCAGCAAGCTCGCCCGAAGGCTTTCAGTGTCCAGGGCTGGGATCGAACCAGCGTCCCCCGCATTCGCGGCAGATGCTTTAACCATTAGGCCATCCGAACGACTTCGAGAAATTGCATTTATTCGAGAAAATTCGACTCATACCGCCGTGATTTGGGTGAGAGAGTTACTTCTGGTATGTTATTTATTAATAAAGTTATTGTACTTATTTTTCAGATCCACCTCTCCCACGACTCAGTGCCCCGCGTGCGCGCCTCCGCCGTGTCGGCCGCGGCCCGCTGCCTGTCCCTCGTGACAACTCTCCCCAAGTCGGACTGCAACGTTTTCCCCGAGTACATCTTACCCGAACTCGCCCCGAGGGCCACGGACCCCGCCGTGCCTGTTCGAATCGCCTACGCTAACAATATAGGTGACTATACTCTGCCATAGAGAAAAAAATACATAGAGTGTTCACTCCATACATCAGTTTTAGTACCAAAACGACTATTATTTTCGTAGTCGACAACTAGCATCGAGTAGCGGAATTATCAGTACTGCTACTCGTACTTGACAATAGATGTTCCGACAACCGAAAAGTCTACTGCTCAACAATTTTCAGCTGATATTATAACCGGAGTAACCGGAACTCTATTTTCAACTCCTGCTTTTAATTTTAGTTTTAAATTGTTATTCAATACAATTTTCGTCAGTCGCGACACTAGATAATTCTAGTATCAAGTAGCGGTACTGATAATTCCGCTACTCGATGCTAGATGTCGACTGCGAAAATAATAGTCGTTTTGGTATCAAAACTGATGTATACTTAAGCACTCTATGCTTACTATGTTTCTCTATGCCTCTGCTTGTACGCATAGCACTATGCCATTAGTTGAAGTCTTTAGGCGTTCGGAAGTCTTACTTCGGTAATTTGCGACTTAATTTTTAAGGTTCCGGGCCCAAAGGGCAAAAACGGGACCCTATTACTAAGACTCCGCTGTCCGTCTGTCTGTCCGTCAGCAGGCTGTATTTCATGAACCGTGAGAGCTAGGCAGTTGAAATTTTCACAGATGATGTATTTCTGTTGCCGCTATAACAACAAATACTAAAAACAAAATAAAATAACTATTTAAGTATGGGAATACAACAAACGTGATCTTTTTGCCGTTTTTTTGCGTAATGGTACGGAACCCTTCGTGCGCGAGTCCGGCTCGCACTTGGCCGGTTTTTTAATTGAGCATTGATGGAAGCTACTAGATCCCGTGCCAAGCCGAAATAGACTTAGTAGTGCAATTTGCATAAAAATATTACAATATTCAAAAAAATACATCGGCATTGTTTAGACTTCCTAGAATTAGACCAAGATTTTGACAGCACAGACTGTTCAAGTGTTATTTTAAACGTCAAACTTCTATGAAATTATGTTATGACGTATAAATAACACTTGCACAGTCCCTGCTGTCAATTGCAGAGTTATCTTGGTCTAATTGTTTGACACTAGTTAATTAATGTATATTAAATGAATGTGTTTTCCAGCTAAACTGGCGGAGATCGCGGTTCGATTCCTGGACCAGACACAGAATATGGTCGACAAAGAGGCAGCCATCAATTATGAGACGGAGCTGTCGGCTTTACACGAAATGGTTCGTATTAACTCGCTTTTCCATAAGCCCAGATGATATAGGGGCCGTGCGCGTTAGAGGGTCTGCCATCTTGTGGCCTGAATCGGAAACATAAACCGTTAATTGACACTTCACGCTGAAGCAAGTGCTGCCCTCTACAGTTCACGCACGTTTTCTTGTGTATTGTAGGTTCTGCCATCTTGTGGGTTACATTGGAAGCGTAAACTTGATATTTATACTTCGCGCCAATAAACAGTGCTGTGCTGCCCCCTACAGTTCATGCCAGTTCCCTATACATCATGTTTGGACAGTTATAGTAGAGCCGTCAACCAAAAAAAATTGTACGATGAATCTTTTCGACAAATCACTCTCAAAACTTTCAATTTTTTTTGACGACCGGTCTGGCCTAGTGGGCAGTGACCCTGCCTATGAAGCCGATGGTCCTGGGTTCGAATCCAGGTAACGGCTTTTATTTGTGTGTGTGATGAGCACAGATATTTGTTCCTGATTCATGGGTGTGTTCTATTTATAAGTATTTATATGTTATAATACATATACACAGTTGGCTTAAAAATAACTCCATTCCCGTTGCCAGGGAGGTTTTGGGATTATACTGAGCAACTTTTACTATGGGACCAACCCCAAATAGCGAAAAAAAATTATACCCTCCCATAGAAAATGAACCAGCCAAAATGTATGGAAACAGCCTATTTTTTTTTCGCGATTTCAGGGTTGGTCCCATAGTAAAAGTTGCTCAGTATAATCCCAAAACCTCCCTGGCAACGGGAATGCAGTTATTTTTTAGCCACCCTGTGTATCGTTGTCCAAGTACCCACAACACAAGCCTTCTTGAGTTTATGGTCTAAGAGCTAGCCACGGCAATAGGTATGCTATTTATAGAGCAACGAAATCCCTCTAGTTAGTATGCCATACTATCATTAGTAATTAATCCGGGCGCCTGGCAGCTGTCTAGCGGTGGGTGCGGGAGTGGATGGGCAACAAAGTGGTTGTAAAATCAATTGAAGGTGTGCAATTTATAGAGCTCTGAGTTTGGTGTGATATAATAGCTAATTATGAATTTAATTCAAATATAACAATGCCAGGCGTTTTATTTGGGGGAAAAGTAGTGCCAGGTGATGAAAATACACAATCACTTGTGCGCCTGCAGGAAGATCACGAGCAAATTGCACCTGACTCACAATTGCTTTAAGCATAGTGTCGTATATGTCTTCTCCCGGTCTCTGTCCCGGTTTCAAAAAAGAAAAGTACAGTTAGCGATAAAAGCTTGTACCAAGAAATTTTTGCCAAAAACTTATATTTAATTGCATCGTAGGTCCGATCGACTGTTTCGTACCTGCTCACGGACTCGCAGGCGGTCGTCAAGAGAGCACTCGTCGACAACGGCATCACCAAACTATGTATATTCTTTGGGAAAGAAAAAGGTACGTATGTGGTAGTGTAGTTTTTTAATAGTGACTGAGTCTTTGACAATTAATACATATAGGATGTTTTTTTTAAACCTACTATATTTTACGATGTGTATAGGTCATACTGAGCAACTTTTATTATAGGACCAACCCCGAAATCGCGAAAAAATATCGACGCATCCATAGAAAATATCAACATCAGACAAGTCAAAATATATGTATGAAACAGACAACTATTTTTTCGTAATTTCGGGGTTGGTTCCATAGTAAAAGTTGCTCAGTATGACCTATATTCACATTGCAAAATACAGCAGGTTTTTAAAAAAATACGCTGTATTTCATACGATAAAATTCTACTGCTAGGATTTTTATATGGGTATGTAGATTATTTTCTACAAATAGGGAATATTACGCAAAACTCTGCGTAGGGGGCACCACTATCCCCAACAATCTGGGGGTCTACCACGAAACAAGAAAATCGAAAATTCGATATTCGATCGATAGAGAGTTATTAACGACATTTCGATTTTCGCGTTTCGCGGTAGGCCACCTGTAAATAAACCGCCTTGATGCATCAATGTCATAGTGAAAACTTGTCAAAAAACTGTTTAAGGCCTAGTATGTATAAGTTACTCTATGGTTTACTATGTGCACTAGTGCTGCACTCTAGCGGCAGAACATTGGAGTAATACTCCTTATTGCTGGGCATTTTCACTTAAAAGTGTACCATTTATTTTTTTCGAAAATCCATTAACTTTTGGGTTATTTTTACTCAGAATCACGAGGACTATCGATTTAAAAAGAAAAAAAATGTGTCCCAATAAAAAATGTTTTGTAACGCACTTTCACATACATTTTGTATGGACCGTTACAAAACTGACACCTAAAATTTGTATGAAAAACTGGGGACACTTTTTCTTTGTCTCATTCAATAGTACTCGTTATTCTGAGTCTAAATAACCCAAAATTAAAAAAAAAAGTAAATTTTATCATGTTTTCTGAAAACCCCCTGCTACATGAAATGTCCATTCTGTTCCAGCGAACGACGTGATCCTATCGCACATGGTGACGTTTCTGAACGACAAGGAGGAGGCGGCGTTACGCGGCTGCTTCTTTGAACGTGTCGTAGGCGTCGCGGCGTATGTGGGCCAACATGCCGCGCCCATACTCATGCCACTACTACAACAGGTTATTACCCCATATAATTAATTACATTTCGAGAGAAAGGAGATTTTTAGCCGCGGCAAGACAGCTATCCTTCGAGCAACACGGAAGGGACTCGGCATTCGCACTATTTCCCCTCTGCCGAGGTACAAGAACTGTGCACGCACACAAGCGTGTTGTGACTCATCCGTATACAATAAAGAGATCGAGGTGTGCAAGATTTGTCTATGACGTGTGTCATTTTCTATGTGTTTGTGTCGTCATTACAGATTGGATTTTGTATGTAGTGAGTGCGAAGTGCGACTGTGTGCACGTTTCCTCCCGCAAAAAATGGCAGAACTATTTGTACGGTATGATATCGCTTGGGCTCCTCCCTTCCGACGTGTCGGAAGCCGGTGTTGCTCCAAACAGCTATCAGATGACTCCATATTAAATAAATAAATATTTGAGGACAATCTTACACAACACAGATCGTCCTAGTCCCAAACTAAGCAAAGCTTGTACTATGAGTACCTAGTAGGCGACGATATACATACTCAAATAGATAAATATATACTTACCTATATGTACATTATACATAGAAAACACCCATGACTTAGCAACAAATATCCTTGCTCATCACACAAGTAAATGTCCTTACCAGGATTTGAACCCGGTATTAATAATTCTACCAGATAAGGTACTAAAAATATCCAAATATTAGTCTTCATTTTACTAGTGTTAGCTAAATTCCGGAGAAGTCATGGAAACTCTTCAAACTTTTGGGCACACAAAGTGCTTTGGGTATTTTTTGATCAGAAATGATTTTTAGATCAGTTTTGTCAAGTCAGTTATTTTTTATTAAAAAATACTTATTGTCTTGTCTTCTCGCAGGGTTTAACGGACCAATCAGAGTGGATAATAGCGAAAGCCCTACGTGCCACCAGCAGTCTAGCCGAGTTAGGTCTCCTACCGAAACAATCCCTATGCGATTTAGTGGCAGAGAGCGCTGTCTACCTCGCCCATCCAAATCTTTGGGTAAGTTCTTTTTTTATACCAACTTCACTCTCGTTTAAACCCTAAATACTAAAATAATAGTTCTATTGTCCATTCTACTACTCACACTGCCTAAACCAACTGCCATTTTTAGACAATATCAGACAGATTTAGTAGTAGACTAGCAACTCGCCCCGGCTTCGTACGGATTAACAAATTATACACCTAAACCTTCCTCAAGAATAACTCTATTGATGGGTGAAAATCCGTTCAATAGTTTTTGAGTTTATCGCGAATAAACTTACAAACACACAGACAGACAGACACGGCGGGGGACTTTGTTTTATAAGGTGTAGTGATTGGTCAAACAAAATGTCATATTCCAACCTGTTTCCTTTCTCGATTGCAAAGTTAAAAACTAGTGCCAATTCTTGGGATTAGTTTGCTAAAGTAAGCAGTAGAGAATTTCGAGACAACGTTAAGAATATGATGATGATGGGTAACATGTTCTGACCAATCGGAGTGGATAATAGCGAATTTATAGCCACTCGTTGCCAATTTCCTACTTTTCACAATTGTATCGTAATGTAATATTATTGCACACCTCAATAAAAGAAAACAATACAAAAGAAAACAGCAATACAATAATATAATACAAGTCATATTGTGTTCTCTTTATAGATAAGACACGAAGTGTGCGGTTTGATCGCTTGCGTGGCGAGTCTGCTCAACCCCATCGACGTGAACTGCAAGATATCGCCGCTGGTGTGGCCCCACCTCAAGCACAAGCTCATACAGGTACGTTATATACAAGACACGAAGTGTGCGGTTTGATCGCTTGCGTGGCAAGTCTGCTCAACCCCATCGACGTGAACTGCAAGATATCGCCGCTGGTGTGGCCCCACCTCAAGCACAAGCTCATACAGGTACGTTATATACAAGACACGAAGTGTGCGGTTTGATCGCTTGCGTGGCGAGTCTGCTCAACCCCATCGACGTGAACTGCAAGATATCGCCGCTGGTGTGGCCCCACCTCAAGCACAAGCTCATACAGGTACGTTATATACAAGACACGAAGTGTGCGGTTTGATCGCTTGCGTGGCGAGTCTGCTCAACCCCATCGACGTGAACTGCAAGATATCGCCGCTGGTGTGGCCCCACCTCAAGCACAAGCTCATACAGGTACGTTATATACAAGACACGAAGTGTGCGGTTTGATCGCTTGCGTGGCGAGTCTGCTCAACCCCATCGACGTGAACTGCAAGATATCGCCGCTGGTGTGGCCCCACCTCAAGCACAAGCTCATACAGGTACGTTATATACAAGACACGAAGTGTGCGGTTTGATCGCTTGCGTGGCGAGTCTGCTCAACCCCATCGACGTGAACTGCAAGATATCGCCGCTGGTGTGGCCCCACCTCAAACACAAGCTCATACAGGTACGTTATATACAAGACACGAAGTGTGCGGTTTGATCGCTTGCGTGGCGAGTCTGCTCAACCCCATCGACGTGAACTGCAAGATATCGCTCCTGGTGTGGCCCCACCTCAAGCTCATACAGGTACGTTATATACAAGACACGAAGTGTGCGGTTTGATCGCTTGCGTGGTGAGTCTGCTCAACCCCATCGACGTGAACTGCAAGATATCGCCGCTGGTGTGGCCCCACCTCAAGCACAAGCTCATACAGGTACGTTATATATAAGACACGAAGTGTGCGGTTTGATCGCTTGCGTGGCGAGTCTGCTCAACCCCATCGACGTGAACTGCAAGATATCGCCGCTGGTGTGGCCCCACCTCAAGCACAAGCTCATACAGGTACGTTATATATAAGACACGAAGTGTGCGGTTTGATCGCTTGCGTGGCGAGGCTGCTCAACCCCATCGAGGTGAACTGCAAGATATCGCCGCTGGTGTGGCCCCACCTCAAGCACAAGCTCATACAGGTACGTTATATATAAGACACGAAGTGTGCGGTTTGATCGCTTGCGTGGCGAGGCTGCTCAACCCCATCGAGGTGAACTGTAAGATATCGCCGCTGGCGTGGCCCCACCTCAAGCACAAGCTCATACAGGTACGTTATATATAAGACACGAAGTGTGCGGTTTGATCGCTTGCGTGGCGAGGCTGCTCAACCCCATCGAGGTGAACTGCAAGATATCGCTCCTGGTGTGGCCCCACCTCAAACACAAGCTCATACAGGTATGTTATATACAAGACACGAAGTGTGCGGTTTGATCGCTTGCGTGGCGAGTCTGCTCAACCCCATCGACGTGAACTGCAAGATATCGCTCCTGGTGTGGCCCCACCTCAAGCACAAGCTCATACAGGTACGTGATATACAAGACACGAAGTCCCGATGTATTTATTGTAGTAGCTACGATAGTATAGGGTATTTGACTGTATTTAAAATAAATTATTACCAGAAGTTTTATGGAGGATTAAACGTAGACAGCAGTTATTTTTAGACACAATTTCTATTTTAAAACCCGTATAAATCTACAAAGAGTAGGTAATTTGATAGTGACGTCACATGCTAGTGTTTCATATAAATTCCATAGTAACAGAATCGTTTTGACAGTTCGAAAAAAGAAACTGATTTGACTAGTAGTCAGGTCAAGTTTTTCTAATAAAATAGATCATTATTTACATATGCTTTTTATAATATAAGTATTTACTTGTCCTAATAATAGCTTGTTTTCATGTCTTTTTAGGGTTCCGTACCCAAAAGGTAAATACGGGACCCTATCACTAAGACTCCACTGTCTGTCTGTCACCAGGCTGTATCTCATGAACCGTGATAGCTAGACAGTTGAACTTTTTACAGATTACTGTTGCCGCTATAACAACAAATACTAAAAACGGAATAAAATAAATATTTAAGTGGGGCTCCCATACAAAAAACGTGATTTATTTGCCGTTTTTTGCGTAATGGTACGGAACCTTTCGTGCGAGAGTCCGACTCGCACTTTACCGGTTTTTTTAAACGTTTTGCTTGTTCCACAGGTGGATAGAGCCGAGCTGCTATTGGAGAGTCTAGAGGAACCCATTCCTAGGAAAGTATTGGATGCGGTATTACGGCACGGAGATGTGGATCGACTGGTGCAGACACTTAGAGAAAGGCGGAGTGCAAGACTCAAGGTTGGTATCTGACTTTGGTCACAAAATTAATAATAGTACTAGGTACAGAAGCTTCACTCTCTAAAAAAACGCGTCTATTACGAGAGATATGACCGCTAGGTGGCGCAAGCGCGAGTAGGCGTCCGTTCCATAGCGGTGTGCGGCAACTACTACTGCTAGACACCAAAATTGGTGTGGGCCGCATGTACTTCCCAACAAACAATTAGGCGACACTTAGCACTTATTTTATCACCTAAAGACATAGAACGGCTATAGAATAGCTACATATTCTAAACTTACAGGCTCTGGTGATATCAAGGTCTTTAAGAGGTCCATGTATAGCTTTAAGATCCACAGTAGCCGTTTTGGCCGCTATAATGCATCTTAAGCAGCTAGTATTATAGCTCAAAGTGAAATCTACCACCTTAACATCTATAAGAGTAATAAGCAGCTGCAATTTTCACTTAAGGTTCTAAACAGGCGATAAAAACTCTTTTAAAGCTCCGTGTATCGCAATCGCTACTTAACTCTCTTGTATCACTTACAGTCGAAAAAAGAAGTTACGAGTCACTATTATAGATCATGTAGTCGCAGACGAGCGTTATTCAATACCTTAGTACATCTTATACTGTTAATAGAGTCTTACTTGCAACCTAAGCCTATGGCGCCATGTTGAGATGACCGATAAATCAATAAGCAAAACAAAAACTATTAA
Source organism: Cydia splendana (assembly GCF_910591565.1). NCBI lineage: Eukaryota > Metazoa > Arthropoda > Insecta > Lepidoptera > Tortricidae > Cydia > Cydia splendana. The sequence goes on from NC_085979.1 coordinate 8,784,837, forward strand.
TTAGAACGTAAATACTTAATAAAAATCGATACTTTTACTCAATATCGGCTTAATGTTAGTGTTGTTATATTTAAAACCGGATTTCACGTATATTGTGCAATTTTTCGAAAATTAAATACGGTGGACCACAAGTAATAAAATATTATATTCAGATAAATATGCAAAGGATCAGAGGCCCTTTAAAATATTGTTAGTAATACATATAGTTATTAGCAGTGTAATTAATTTCGCCATCATAAATCCGCAGATAACGCCGGCATTAGTAAACTAAAATAATTATTTGCTTTTATTTATCCGCCATTACATTTCACTTCAAGCTGTCACAGTGCAAGCTTGCGAATAATAATACAAAATGGAAACATTGCAACCAAAACAGATAGGACTAAGGAAAAAATGCGCAATTACCTTCTTGAGTGTTACAAATATTGACTTTGAATGCTAATATACCATCTAAAGCTCAAAGTATCATCTATATGGCCCTACACTACTACTCAAATAGTTAGTAGTCGCTTATTTGGCACCCTTTTAAATCCTAAGTACTTAATCAACGCTATTACAGCACTAATTTAGCGCTCTTATACCTCTTATTTCTCTATTGTAGCGCCGTTTTACAACCCAAGGTGATAAAAATTGTGCCCAATCCGGGGGTATTAGGGAGTTATAGCCGGCTATAACTCCTATTTTTAGAACATCAATAGAACCTCTGGAGTAAACAAACGCTTATGTAGAACTCTTTTAACCCTTATATTTAGCGCCTAATGTTAGTTGGGTTGTAACGACGTGACGAACTCGCGGAGTGGGCCACGCCTGCTTTGGTACGCCGACTAAACAGACACCGCGTTATGAACATACATCGGGGTTTTCGGTGCGGGAATGTTTTACACTATTTATAGCCAAATAACAGGTAAAAACTGTAAAAAACGATACTAATTTAACATTTCTAAGCACATTTGGACCTTACTACCTACGTTTAATTCATAGTTTGGTAATTATTTTACAATAAACAAAGTTATAAATCACACAAATACACGAAATCATTCCCGCACCGAAAATCCCGATGTATGGACTTATGAAGCGTTTACGAAAAAACCGGGCAAGTGCGAGTCGGACTCGCGCACGAAGGGTTCCGTACCATAATGCAAAAAAAAAACGAAAAAAAAAGCAAAAAAAAAACGGTCACCCATCCAAGTACTGACCACTCCCGACGTTGCTTAACTTTGGTCAAAAATCACGTTTGTTGTATGGGAGCCCCATTTAAATCTTTATTTGATTCTGTTTTTAGTATTTGTTGTTATAGCGGCAACAGAAATACATCATCTGTGAAAATTTCAACTGTCTAGCTATCACGGTTCGTGAGATACAGCCTGGTGACAGACGGACGGACGGACGGACGGACGGACGGACGGACGGACAGCAAAGTCTTAGTAATAGGGTCCCGTTTTACCCTTTGGGTACGGAACCCTAAAAAGAGAGATCGCTAGAGTTATAGTCTGTAATAGTGTTTAAATAAAAGTAAACAAACTTTTTGTACATTTTCGTGTACCTAGTTAGGCTAATTCGCCAGTAACTGGCCGGTTTTAGTAACTGGCCGCCCTAAACTAAAAATGAATTCTATTCACCTATAAACAGAATTCATTTTAGTATAAGGCGGGTGGCCAGTTATTGAAACCTTATACTAAAATTAACTCTGTTTATAGGTGAATAGAATTCATTTGGTGGCCAATTACTAACAGTGGCCAGTTACTGACGAATTACCTTATAACATTTATTGGTTAACCAACCAAATATAAAACCGCCTGGATCAATCACTGAACGACCTGACTTTAACCTACATTATTTGATCATGTAATATTTTCATCTACCCTCGACTGGCTTAAGGAGCCATTTGACGGTATATTTTGTTTGCTTTTATTTAAATACTAAAGATACAGAGTATAGACCAAGATAAGTCTGCAACTATTTTTATAGCACACGTAGTGCAAGTGTTATCTTAAACGTCAATCTTCTATGAAATTATGACGTATAAATAACACTTGCACTGTGTATGCTATCAAAATCGTTGCAGACTTATCCTGGTCTAACTCTACACATCTGTGCACTTTTACTGATAATTTTGTATTAGTTGTGTTGTGTTATTTGCTATCCTTATGTAACCAACCAACTCCATCTTTACCCGACTACGGTAACGCAAAAGGAGGGTTATGATTTTGACCGGTATGTATGTGGGTATGTATATATGTTCATTTGTTCCCTCTTAACTTCTAAAGTACTCATTATAATTTGACAAACGATGTGTCATTCGAATCGTCTTAGTCGTCCGCTGGTAATAGGCGATTTTATACAATTTTTCAAGTCCGAATTAATATTTGTTATTTTTTTTTATTGTAGGTGAAGCAAGGTGTGATGCCGCAATACAGTGAGATGGGGCCACAACTCAGGAACCTCTTCAGAAGATTGGCTTCCGACGGTAATACACTTAGCACAATATCCTGCTGAACACTAAAGCATGTATGTTTGTATGTAAACCCTCTATTGTACAAAGCACTACAGGAAATGAACTTTTCACATCACTGTTCGGAAATGTAGCAGTAGATGGTCTAAAACCAAGCTGGAAAGTAGGCAATAGCTATAGCACCTGAACCACCACTACTACAATGTTTCATTGTTATCATCATCTGTCATTGGTGACGGTTCGCTACAGCAATGGATATCATTTAAAACATAAAAATCATTAAAAGGTCTTTTTTGGCGCAACTTTTTCCTTCAAAAATAAAATTAGGTTATTTATTGGGCCAATTTCTTGTTTAAAAAAAAAAAGAAATGTCAAAACCATTCAGTTCATTTTTTTAACAATTATCCATTCAGTTCACGCTTAAGGCGTTTTTTACTTTTGTAGCTGTTTGTGTTTTTTTAGCAAAAACGCTACTAAGTTTAGAGTCGGTTTGAAGCAAATAACAGAAAAACCCCTCTTAAAAGTGATAAAAAAAGTAAAAAAGGCGGGATCTGAAAATACATACTGAATTGGATAGTGTAAATTGTGTTTGACTAAAAATACAAGAAACACGTATCTACGCTCGCTATAAAAATGAGTTCTTCTAGTGAAGAAAATGATATTCTTACGCTGACGCCTACCGAAATTCAAGAGACAGCACAGGCAGTGGCTAGTTATTTGCTACCAGAGAAATTGCAAATGTTTTCTTATTTCCTCGCAGTAGTCGTAAAAAGCACTATGTAATGCCTCGGCCGGAAACGCTAAAGATGGACTCGTATTATTTGAGGGCCTCCACGAACGTGCCGGCCCTCAAACGCACTCGTCCATCTTTTAGCGGTTTTCCGTCCTCTCCTACAATGTACTTTTTCTCAAAAATGGACGGCAAAGTCGACTTTGCCGTTTAAAAAATAGGTTGCGAAGCGCGTAGTTTATGGTCAGTCAAAAATTAAAAAGTTAAAAACATTGCAGTCTCGATTTTGGGACTGCAATGTTGCATACAAATTCCATTATTTGTCGAGTTCCAAACTTTTTAAAAGTTGAAATGGCCATATCAAATGAAGGCACAGGCCCATTAAACAGCCAAACAGATGATTAGTACCGCGACTATTTAGCTGTCTCAAATAGGTTGGCGTATTTTCGGCAGAAAAATACACTTTTATTTTTTTATTAAAAAAATAAAAAGGCGGCAAAGCTAATTTTTTCAATTGTTTCTACTTTTTTCTGTGAAAATATATACGTAAGTAGTAAGTGCTAAAGTAAAATATTTCTATGATATTTATATTTCTTGCACCATTTTTGAGAAAAGCACTATATATGACTCGGCTGGAAGGCTACTTGCTGGCTTCGGATTCAATTAAACGGACTCCCAAGGTCGTCCGTTTAAAACGAATCCTCAGCCTGCAAGTAGCTACTTCCGAGCCTCGACAATAATGTACTATTTCAAGCTAAACTATAAATAACATCAAATTCCTGAGAATGTTTTCATATTTATGGAAGCTGCTTGCACATTTGTATGTCTGGGATAAAAAAATATCTTGTATCTATATATAGGTTTTGGGCTAGCTTTAAGTCAAATTTCAGCCAATTCTGTCCTTGCTTGATCAGGGACCGAATACCGCTCCAGTTTTCATACTCGTACAAATTAACCGGTATTCAATTTCGGTATCATGGTTGTTTACGTACCTAATTTACACTTAATTTAGCAAATGTGCTTCCTAAATACTATTTTATAATATCAAAGAAATATTGTGAATGCTATGAGATATTTTGATTTTTAGTTATACCGGTAACGGTCCCTGTGCTTGATTGACGAAGAAATATCCAAATGTACAATTTTTAATATTTTATAATATAAACGAGCAATTCTTGTATATATATTTCGGGGATCTCGGAAACGGCTCTAACGATTTCGAAGAAATTTGCTATGTAGGCGTTTTCGGGGGCGATAAATCGATCTAGCTAGGTCTTACCTCTGGGAAAACTCGCATTTTTAGGGTTCCGTACCTAAAGGGTAAAAACGGGACCCTATTACTAAGACTCCGCTGTGCGTCCGTCGTCACCAGGCTGTATCTCATGAACCGTGATAGTTAGGCAGTTGAAATTTTCACAAATGATGTATTTCTGTTGCCGCTATAACAACAAATACTAAAAAGTACGGAACCCTCGGTGGGCGAGTCCGACTCGCACTTGTCCGGTTTTTTTTTTAGTTTTTATATAATTTCCAAGCAAAGCTACCGAGCTTCCATATATTATTTGTAATACAAGTAGGATTGGAAATATATTCAGGCCTAACTTGATTGTTTTGTTTACCCAGGTATGACGGAACAGGTTGAGAACCAGTTACTAGCCATGAGTGCACATCTCATCAAGATCCAAGGCTCCTCCACACAGGTAGAATTACTTAAAAGTAAATTAAAACACAAATAAATTTGAATAGTAGTTTGTGTTACAAGGGATCAAAATGATATATTTCCGTCAAGGGCGTATATTGAATCCTGAGCGTAATGAGGGATTCAAGTGTTAACGCCCAAGAGGAAATAATTTTGATACCGTGTGACACATACTGCTTTTCACATCAACTATGAGGAAAATCAAAAAATCTTAGTGTTGACACTACAGTGTTGCCACTTTTTAATTTCTATTCTTTTTTCCCAGGCTGTAGGTACATACGATGTTCATAGTTAATTATATTAATATGTTATACTGGCAATGAAATATCGTTGAACAGAAAAGTGCCACTTTGATCCCTCCTAGCAGGGAAGAAAAATCCATTTTCTGATTAGGTGATGTAAAAAAAACAAATGCTTTGGTATGCTCTGCAGTCGTTGGGGACAGTTCGTGTCAAAGAGATCCCATCAAAAACATAAACATGTGAAATGAAATGAGAGCCAAGTTCAATATTAAGAATATTCGTCGTTGTTGACTTCACGGGAAAAACAAGTTCTAGTTTGCTTGGGGTGTAATTAAAGTTCAGCATTTGACTTGTCTAGTTTCTACGTACACGCTATATTATTTCTTCTATGTTACTTTTCTAAAATTTAGTTTTTTGGTATAAAACATGTTATAGATTGTCAAGCCATTTCCGTAGAAAAGAGCGGCAAATTTAAAAAATGTTTGCACAAAGGGTTATCGTCCCATAGAAAATTAGAATATCGCGCCTGTTTCTACTGACAAAGTTGTTTGACCGGCTATAATTTAGGGTGGTATTCCACCTATACAATTTCTTCGTCGAATGTGTATTGCGTCTCACATTTTGCTTAATGGGAGAGTGAGAGGCAATGACATTATTGTTTCAGCACATAACGGACGCACCGGGTCGTCTCTCATTGACTGGAAGTAATATTTCTCGCTCCGTCCAACTCGATACAGGAGGCGACGCCATGCCCATTGACAAGATGTATGCGTCGCAGAACAGGTATTTTTACACACATTCTACTGAATTATGTACTAACAAAAAAAGATTCTTCAAAAAAGGAGTGTAATACCAGGGGTGCGAAACTCCTCCTTTCGGGCAAACTCGGCTCCGTTCGGCTCAGCATTGCTCCGAGCTATTATTAGGGTTGACACAACTTGACGCCCCTTTGCGTGCACGACCACAGATAAGATAATGGCTTGAATTTTGACAATCCTAAATAGCCGAAAGACAAACTTCGGTTTTGTAGGAAGCTTCCTATCTGTACGGTAGTACTATTATTTATTCTGTGGTACCTAATACATTTTTAACCCATTGAACGCCACGCCTATCGTTAGCGGCGCGTCATCGTAAACATTGTCGGAATAAAGAAAGGTTGATGTTAGCGCAGTTCGGCGGTCAAAGGGTTAAGGGTCGGCGACGCCCTTGTAACAGGCGTAACAAAATGTATCATATGTGCTAATTAGAGATGCAACGGATAGTTGTTTGGCCGGATACCGGATATTCGGCCTGACCGTCGGCCGAATATCCGGTATCCGGCCGCCGAATGTTCGGCGGCGGAACTATTCCCTTCATTTCGGTTTTTCAGGAGCGCATTGTGCAGGTTTGACCTGTTTCGTAGTGAACGTTCGCGCGGACTCATTTCTAGGTTCGAAATGAGTGCGCGTGCAAGTTAGTGGAATGTTTATATTGTTTTAAAATAATAAACAAGTACGATTATGACCGTGACTGTTTCTTAAATCCAATTTGTTTACTCCGAAATCAAGCAATGCTACCTGCCTGATAGTAAGACATTATCCGGTATCCGGCCGGATATTAAATTAATGGCGGGATAGGCCGGATACCGGATAGTAACCGAATATCCGGTGCATCTCTATAGTTCGTTTTTTTTAGCATTAGAAATAAGGTAAACAATCTTGAAGTGTCTTTTAATTGAAAAACACATTTTAAAAATAAGTTACGGCAAATATGTAAAATTATGAATCTAATACGATCATTTATAGTCTTCTGCTTTCATAAGTAATAGTTACTGATTTTTAAAAAGCGTTTTTCAATTAAAAGACATCTCAAGATCGCTTACCTTCTTTCAAGTTCTTTCTAATGCTAAAAAAAACGAACTATAGTGTTAATCCACATCTTAAGTTATCCACTATAATAATACCAAGTTTTAGCTAAATCTATTCAGCCCCTTGTACTATTTTAATAATTGACTTCTTATTCGTTTTCCTATGACCTTATGATTTTTATGGTTAGTTATTATTTGAACAGGAGGACCCACAAAACGTCGACATCTCAAGAGCCGCACATGAACACAGAGTGGCAACACATGTTCGGACAGGGACACGACCCTACGTCTATTAGAGGTACGAGTATGTTGTATTAACTTTACTTATAAGTTGCACCAGGCGTGGCCCACTCAGCGATTTCGTCGCGTCGCTACAAGTACATGCGGCCCACACCTATTTTGGTGTCTAGCAGTAGTAGTTGCCTTGCGCCGCTACGGAACGAACGCCTGCTCGCGCTTGCGCCACCTAGCGGTCATATCTGTCGTAATAGACGCGTTTAGTTAGAGAGTGAACCTTCTCCACCAGTGGCGAACACAAATCAAAATATTTACTTAATAAAAGAATTTGATATGTTCGCAAATAGTTGTATTCTTAATTGTTTTTTGCAGGGTGGCCACTTTCTGGAAAACCGGGAAAACCGGGAAAAGTCAGGGAATTTCGCTAGTCATGGAAAAGTCAGGGAATTGTCAGGGAAATTTAATGGAGGTCAGGGAATAAAAATTGTCTCTGTATGTACATAATATAAGTACATAATAAAATAATAAAAAATATTAATTTTACCATCTGCAAACATTATATTATATCTACTATAATTAGTCTAACGCATTCACTGCCAGGGGGCGTGGCCTAGGAACAAACTTGTATGACGGTGGACGCACATTTGCGTCGGGGGCAGTGAATGTGCTAACCTGTTCACTTTAAAAACCCGCAAACGATGTACAGATAAGCCGTTTGGCACACGCATACCTACTAGAGGTCAAAACAAATTTTTTGACCCGCAGTTCCTAAAAATATTTCCCTTAGGAGGGGAGTGCTGAGTCATTGTTTTTTTGTATGGGAAAGAAAATATTTTTTTTTCAGAAACTTATTGTGTGTGGTATCATATGAAAGAGCTTTTTGAGGCGATTCTAAAACTATACCACATCATTACATTTCAGCCATTTTTTTATGATTAAAACAAAAATAATTTTCAAAACATACCAAGTTTGAGCTTCTCCAGATACGATATGGCTGATTTTTTTTTTGTATAATATACCACAAATGATACGTGATATCCTCACATCTAACCCTAATAAAGCAATTTTGAAAATAATTTCATTTAGTTTTTATTTTTATTTTTCAATAATACTAAGTGAATACAGTCCTACTTCAGTACCTATTTTACGAAACTTAATGGAACTGTACTGCAGATACGGTGCATATTAATCATAAAATGATACGTAATATCCATATATCTAACGGGAAATACCTCTCTACTACAGTTCCATAAGTCTCGTAAAATAGGCACTGAAGTAGTACCGTGTCACTGTAATAATGAAAAATTAAAAACAAAACTAAATGAAATTATTTTTAAAATTGGTTTTTTGGGGTTAGATATGAGGATATCGATATCACGTATCAGTGGTATATTGTACAAAAAAATAATAAGCCATATCGTATCTGTTTCTAAAATTTTTTTTTATCCCATAAAAAAAACAATGACTCAGCAAATTTTTTTAGGAACTGCGGGTCAAAAATTTTATTTTTACCTCTAGTATGCGTGTGCCAAACGGCTAACCTGTACATCGATTTGCGGTTTTCTATGATATTGGGGTCGTACGTCTGACGCTAAATAGGTTAATAATAGATAACGCTATATCCTACCACGGCAGTATAGACAAAATAAATACTAAAAAAAAAATGATCCACGCGGCTCGTAATGCTCACTCCTTGTACACGGAGCAGCTACACAAAAGGATGGAAGATTTAAGTCCAGAGGCGAAAATCAGAGCAGAAAAAAGAAAAACTGCGGAAATGGTCAGAGAACTAGAAACAAAAAGGCGAAAAATTCTCGAAGGAGCTGCCAAAGAAGCGTTATTGGAAAAACAGATTACCAAGTTGCAATAGATTATGTTATTATTTTATATCAAAAAATTGTTTAAGGCCTTGTATGTATAAGTTACGCTTATGGTTTAGTATGTGCACTAGTGCTGCACTCTGGCGGCAAAACATTGCAGTAATAAGTACTCCCTATTATTTTTTATCGGGCTATTTCGTTCAATCATGTATCGAGTACGACCACGGTCTTTAATATATGTATAATGAATTTTAATTTCTTTTTTATTTTGCTTTATTAAAACAAATAGTTTTTCTTAATAAACTGCTTAAGTATTAAGTAACATCAATTTCAAGGACATTGGGTGTTGAAAGCCCCTTAATTTGTGTATAAAAGCGGTTTTATTTCATTTTTTCCACGATTTTAACAAGTCTACAAAATTTTCGGTTTCGACAAAAAAACATGTTTCGGTCGGACACTAAAGATTTTTAACCGACTTCAAAAGATTAGGTTTCTCAATTCGTCGCTTTGGTACCATAATACGCAAAACGTTGAAGTCTAGTACTTACTAATACGATTAAGGTCGGTATAAAGTGTTCCCTTTAGTATTTCTCGCTGGATTATATTATATGATAAATTTAATATCCAATAAATTCAGTAGTCCTCTGTACCGTTTCAATTGGTTTTTCCTGTACAGCTTTCAACAAAAATAAATAAATAATTGGGTTATTGTATGAACTGTTGTATGAACTGTGATAGCAAATTACAATTTATAAATACAATGAAACAGTACAAAAACGTCACCTGACGTAGGATGTGAACCCACGACTTCCGTCTAACTATGCTTTCGCTCTTACCAACTGAGCTATTCAGATACTAGGTACTTCTTATTATTTCCGTTTTTGTATTATTTCATTGTATTGATAAATTGTAATTTGCTATCAGATAATTCTGCAAAAACTCAAAAATGTATTCCAATTATATATTTTATATTTATTACATTTAAGATTATGGTCAGGGAAAAACTTGAAAAAACGCCTGGAAAACCGGGAAAAGTCAGGGAATTTTGGTTATAGTAAAGAGTGGTCACCCTGTTTTTGTCTTTCACAGCGTCAGAGTCTGTCTCTGTCTCCCAAGCCCCACAGCAGTCCCAAGCTGTATCCAGTAGCAACATGGGGCAGTTGGGACGACAGAGCGCCTCCATACCCACACACTCGCAGATGGGGCACAGCGCGAGCTACGTGCAATGTGAGTTAAATGATTTTTACAAGCTTTTATTAACAAGCTTTTATTAGGTCGACCTGTATGTAACTATGTAATGGAATCTAAGGTAACTAATCTAACCATCTTCCAAGGATCGTAGCGTCATGAAAATTGGCAGCTGTATGTAGTTCTGATGACAATGCAATAATATGGTACTGTCGAACTGATCTGATGGAGACAGGAGGTGACCATAGGAACTATGTGATGAAACAACGCAACCTAGGGCCGATTGCATAACAAACTACAACTAATATTACAAGCGGAACTCCTTATTTAATAAGTGAAATTAGAAAAGGAGTTCCGCTTGTAATATTAGTTGTAGTTTGTTATGCAATCGGCCCCTAATTGTGTTAGGGGTTTATAGAATTGTCTCGATGAGTATTAGTTGTCTGTAGTAAGAAAAGTGCAGTCAGCGATAAAAGCTTGTACCAAAAATGAAATTTTTGCCAAAAACTTATTTCTCAAACTTGCAATGAAATATTGACATGACTTATTTCAAATTAGGTCCGGAAATAGGGTAATTCGCCAGTAACCGGTTTTAGTAATTGGCCACCAAATGAATTCTATTCACCTATAAACAGAGTTAATTTTAGTATAAGGTTTCAATAACTGGCCACCCGCCTTATACTAAAATGAATTCTGTTTATAGGTGAATAGAATTCATTTTTAGTTTAGGGCGGCCAGTTACTAAAACCGGCCAGTTACTGGCGAATTAGCCTACATATATGATTTTTTCTCAAACTTGCAATGAAATGTTGACATGACTTATATCAAATTAGGTCCGGAAATACTACGTATCCGGTGCGATGAGTGAAAATGATATGTAAAGGAATTTCATACACCTAGGCCTATAAAGCAATCTTTTTTTGTTTTAAACGGGAAATTGTGACACAACGGCTTGGCATTCAACCATTAAAAACACCTATGCAATATTTTTGGTTCGTTATGACATTCTGCCATTACGCTTGTTTTTCTTTGTTTTTTTTATTATTATTTACTTAGAGATATTAAAGGGGAAAGAAAATTTTATTATTTTTGCGCTACCGCTCACGGTTTAGGATATACAGCCCTATATAAGATTTCTGCATGATTAAATAATCAACTTGGCCTGCAACCCTTCGTTTCCCGGCCTCTATAGTAATGTACTATTCCTGTGGGTTCACTGGTATATATTTCCATACCTGTCGTTATATTTTGCCCCCTGGCTAAAATCCTATATCTGACTGTTACTGAGATACATAGCGAAAGTGCTGAGCCAATATAATTGAAATGTACCGTTTTCAACCAAAAGTTGTCGGTTGTCCATAAGAGGCTAGTTTCATTAAGCTTCAGTTTGAAATCAGCCTTGTCGACAACTGTCAATGTGTTACTTTTTAGTTGAAAATATCACAACTATGTAATTATAAATGGGCCTTTAAAAATCGGTACATCGACACACAGTAAAAAAAAACAACAAATATTCTTCGAAACCTTGAAAATTTAAATACTATTACAGTTTAATTATTTTCCATCGTATTTTTACGGAATTGTATGAACGTGTCTTGCTATTTCAGTCAGTCTAGGTACAAAAGGTACTGAGGTTGACTGAAGTAGCATGACAAATACGAACGTTTCCGAGAAAGTACGATGAAAAACAATTATGCACTACATCTGTACTTATCGACTTTTTTTAAATTTAATGTTTTATTTTAATATGTTGCTGTTGAACACAGATAGCATGGCGCCGTGTCGCGTCGAACTGAGGAATTTGACGGCGCGGATGCAACAGAAATTTCTCAAGTCATTAAGGTAAAAAATAACAATCAATTTTAACTCTTTGATCACCACGGTCGGCCATAGCTGACAAAGTACATTTTTTTTTATTTATAAATTTATGTTAATACATTCTGATAACGTTTAGTCATAGACTAGGATCCTCTAGACGGAGTTTAGAGCAATTATTTCATAAACCAATGCTGCCAAAAATACGGGGGTGCGGGGGGCGAGGTGAGCGAGGTCCCGTGCCGTGATTGGTCTGTTCAAAGACACGGACGTCACACAAAGACACTTTCGACTCGAAAATGGAGTAAAACTACCGTATACGTGGCAGAGGGGGTAGAGCTACTATGCTCAGTCTGGGAATGTCTTGTCTGTAGGTTTAGTATTGTGTGTTGTATATTATAGTCTGTATGTATAAACTCTATTGTACAAAACACAAATTTATGGCACAGGATAGGCAGTACAAAGGCGAACTGATCCCTTTAAGGGATTTCTTCCAGTTAACCTTAGTCGCGGCGGTCAAAAGGTTAAGATGGGATAGGGAAAATGGCTAAAACGGAACGCTCGCAGTTTCGTTCCACTTTTGACCATGGATATTTGTTGTAGATAGTTCACTGCTAATTTGTGGTTGACAAGTAGTTGTAATCTATTTCATTTTCTACTTTAGCACAAACAAAATAAAGTCGATATTCCTAATACGCTGTGCAATCGTTTGATGATCATAATGGTTGATTAGGCTATTTGAATACTAGTCAAATCAGTTTCTTTTTTCGAACTGTCCATACGATTTGCCGGTATGGAATTTATATGAAATACTTGCAAATGATGTCAGGGCCAAGTTTATGTCATTTCTTTACGATTTATAATATAGAAATGGTGTCTAAATATAACTTTTGTCTACGTTTCTCTTTTCCGAATACTCAAACCGCCTTCACATTCAGTGCCGAAAACCTGACTGTCGGGTATTTTATGATTTCGTTCCCAGGCCGGGCGACCCGATAGTCGGGATCGTGGTACTGCTTTATATGACGAAATTGTTGTGGCCTGGCGCGGACGTCTTGTTTGGCTGGGCGGCAATGAATGTGTTAAAAGTGGTTGAGATTTAATTTGTGTAGGTTGCGCTGTATATAATAACTAGCTTTTGCCCGCGACTTCGTCTGCGTGGAATTATAGTTCGTTTTTTTTAGCATTAGAAATAAGGTAAACAATCTTGATGTGTCTTTTAATTGAAAAATACATTTTAAAAATAATTTACGGCAAATATGTAACAATTATGAATCTAATACGATCTTTTATATTCTTCTGCTTTCATAAGTAATAGTTACTGGTTTTTAAAAAGCGTTTTTCAATTAAAAGACATGTCAAGATCGCTTACCTTGTTTCAAGTTCTTTCTAATGCTAAAAAAAACGAACTTTAGTGACAGCAGCTAAAGTAGGTATAGCGCCTGGATAATGCTAATAGCAATCATTAAATTCGCGCATTGCTTACTTCAATTATTAGGTAATGCATTAACTCTTTCAATTCCACCCCCCTTTGCACTCTCTTCAGGGATGATTTCCGACATAAAAACTATCCTATGTCCTTCCCAGGGACTCAAACTATCTCTATACCAAATTTCAACTAAATAGGTTCAGCGGCTTAAGCGTGAAGAGGTAACAGACAGACAGACATTAGTACAGATAATTATTAGTATGGATGTTGGCTGGTAGATTTAACTTTTAAATGATTATTTTGAATGATAAATATTTAATACATTAATTTTTAATCGATTTTGTTTGATTTTGTTTGATATTTTCCAGTTAGTATTTTCCTTGCGTTGGTGTGGTGAAAAAAGTTGTGTTTCACTGGGTAACAATCTTTGTTTAACCCTCGCACCAGTTGAAACCCTCGCAACGCTCACGATTCCACTTCTCGAACCACGAGTGAAGAGAGAGCTTAGATAATGTTGGAATATTTCGCTTGCAACAACTTTTCTCCCTGGTAAAACAAATAATGATTGTTGTTTGCAGGTCCAATGATGACAGCATGGACAATTGTGACGAGGTCCGACCCCCGTCCTCGTGGCGGCCCGGAAACCAGCTGTTGGCGTACTTGCACGAGCACAAGTCAGTTTAACTACTCTTTACCAACTTTGACGTGATAACGTCTTATAAATCGATGACCACCGGTAGCATGCACGAAAAAGTGTCACGTTGTGGACAGATCTCCATGGTAACGTTGTGGACAGATAAACTGACAAACAGAAATCTCCATGGTAACGTTACGGCAAAAGTATGCAATTTTTCATCAATGTTTTCTTATGACGTTATCACGCAAAATTATCGTCCGTAAACCGACTTTACAGACAACCATATTTCTTTTTTAGGACTATAGGGAGCGTGGGTGAACTGTAGGGGGCAGCACAGGAGCCTCTTGTTTATTGGCCCAGTGTAAATACATTTCTATCGATTGGGACTTGCTTATATAGATGAGTCTAGGTTCAATAATCAATATCAGAATAGATTACAATTAACTTTTCACCTCAGCACCTCGAACAAGGGTACTTTGCTTCTTAAAAACAGTGAGCAAAATGCGATTTTGCTCACTGAGTGAGACAAAATGACATTCAAGTGACCTTTATAGTCAAATGTAATTTCAACATGCGGGGTCTAATACAAGTTCGAAATACTTGGGTTCTATTATCTCTGTCCCTTTCACACTGTTAGCAAAACGAAACAGACAAAAAAAAGTGTGTCAGTTGATGTTCGTTATTTCCATATTATTTAACTGAAATTAATTATTACGTTTTGATTTTGTTTTCGATTGCGGTAAATAAACTTAATGGTTTGTATATCTTAAGAAAACATGAATGCAGGTATTAAGTGATGAAGAAGGATTACATTTTTCAAGTTGTCTAATAGGTATGTTCTCACTGCTCAGGTGAAAAATTTTGTGTACTACACGAGATCAAATCTTTTGAGTCCCTTACTAAGCTCAAGATTCTAAATTAGATTCTTTCGCTTATTATTATAGAATCTTTCGCTTGCACGGGACTCAAAATAAGCACTCGAAGAAATATCAAACTTTGATCTCTTGTTGTACAAATAACTATTCCCCCTTTAATCTTTTTAAATATTGATCATAGCGAAGAAGTGTACAATCTTTTTGTAGAAAATTTATACATAGGAATTATACTTAGGATGTAGATTATTTATACATAGGAACATTTTTTGCCATATTCACGAAAAATTAATAAAAAAAGCGGCCAAGTGCGAGTCATACTCGCCCACCGAGGGTTCCGTACTTTTTAGTATTTGTTGTTATAGCGGCAACAGGAATACATCATCTGTGAAGATTTCAACTGCCTAGCTATCACGGTTCATGAGATACAGCCTGGTGACAGACGGACGGACGGACGGACGGACGGACAGCGGAGTCTTAGTAATAGGGTCCCGTTTTTACCCTTTGGGTACGGAACCCTAAAAAGGGACGGGTAGATAAAACCTGATAGTTGAATGGTGAGTGCAATTTTGAACTTTCTTGTAATACGAAATAAAGTTGATTAAAAGGAAAAGATAAACTCACATTATTTATTGTTATACCGTTCCTTTTTTTTTATTATTTTTTCGTAAATATGGCAAAAAATGTTCCTAATTATAAATAATCTACATAGAATTTTCTATAAAAAAGACTGTACTTCTTCGCTATGATCAATACTTAAAAAGATTATAGGGGGAAAGTTAATTATAATAATATCTGGGAGACCGAGCTTTGCTCGTAAAACATAAAAACTCAAAAATGCGCGATTTCCCAGAGATAAAGGGGCCCACTGATTAACAGTCCGCCGGACGGTATCGGCCTGTCAGTTGTTCGGAACTGTCAAAACTAACTGACGGGCCGATACCGTCCGGCGGACTGTTAATCAGTGGGCCCCTTAAGACCTAGCTAGATCGATCTTTCGCTCCCGAAAACCCCCATATAGCAAATTTCATCGAAATCGTTAGAGCCGTTTCCGAGATCCCCGGAATATATATACATATAAATAAATAAATATACAAGAATTGCTCGTTTAAGGGTATAAGATAAATTCTGATATTATTGATTATAATTAACTTAACTGTTGTCTTCTACACCGTGTTTTTATTGAATTCCGTTAACTTCGGGGTATAGTTAAGTACGTTTATAAGAACTAAATGGCATAGTTAATTTTCAAAAAAAATTTTTTTTGTTTTTTTTTTTGTTTTTTTTTTTTTGTTTAAAAAGTAATTAAATGTAGCATATAGCGTTGTTGTAACACGGGCATTACATTTAACTCAACCAAACAATTGAAATCTGTGACATATCAATGTCATTTCGTACATCAATCGACCGAGATTGTACTTAAGTTTAGTAGCAAATGTATGAACTCATTCTAAACACTAATCAATATGTAAGCCGGCCCTAAGGCAAGTGTACACGCTTGTAGAGGTATTATAGGAAAAAAATAAATTATGGATTATCTCCGAAATGGACTTAATTAGAACATCGGTGTCTTTGAGAAACTTACTTGATTTAAGCTCAGGAATGCACCCTTGAAATTAACGGAAATAAAAAAAAAAACACGGTGTATGTCTTATCCCGTGCTTATCCCTCACGTTTTGTTCACAACACAGGGCTCGCGTGACCCAGCTGGTGACGTTGCCGGCCCAAAAGAACCTCTTCGGCTCATGTTCTGACGATGGAACCGTGAGACTATGGGATGCTAACCGTCTCGCTCAGCACGCGTATGTCAATAAGTAAGTAATTATCTTGACCTTAGAAACAGAATATGTAATAGTACTACCGTACAGAAAGGACACTTCCTCTAAACCCGAAGTTTGACAGCGATTCAGGGTCGAATCATGATAACCCTTTCTAACTAATGGCAGTATCCCTTTGGGCTGCTTAGGGTTGTCAAAATTCAAGTCATTATCTTATCTGTGGTCGTGCACGCAAAGGGACTTCAAATTGTGTTAACCTTAATAATTGCTCGGAGCAATGTTGAGCCGAACGGAGCTGAGTTTGCCCGAAGTCAGGAATGTCTCCCCACTGCCTTAGACTAGCGACCCGCCCCGGCTTCGCACGGGTTACACAAAACCTTAACAAATTATACACCTAAACCTTCCGCAAGAATCATTCTATTGAAAGGTCAAAACCGCATGGAAAACCGTTCAGTAGTTTTTAAGTTTATCGCGAACATACAGACAGCCGCGGCGGGGGACTTTGTTCTATAAGATATATACATAAACACGATGATTTTTAATCGGTGATCAGGAACCAATTTTTCTAATTCAGTCAGCGATGGCGATCACATTTAACTATGAAACCAACCGCGAAATCGCGAAAAAAAAATTAACTCTCTCATAGAAAATATCAACATCGGACCAACCCAAATGTATGAAACAGGCAAATTTTTTTTTGTTATTTCGAGGTTGGTCCCATAGTTAAATGTGATCGCCATCGATGACTGAATTAGAAAAATCGGTTCCTGATCACCGATTACATTTCTTGGTGTATAGTAGTGCGACACACAAATTAAAACATTAAATAAGTAAAATAAAAATTGTTCCCTAAGTTTTATAAATATAACCGCTTATAAAGTATATTTTTTATGATTTTCATTTGCTATCAGATCAAAAGCGATGTACAATCGAGGCGCCGGCCCAGTGATCTCAATGGCGGCCTGCGAAGGCGGACAATCATTCGTCGCCGCCACCCAGGAGGGCTCCATATTTGTACTTAGGTTTGTTTACTAAATATAAATGCATAATTAATGTCATTACATACCTTTATTTCCGACGTTTCAGCCGGGTAGCACTAGCTGTGCTCACGGAAGACTGACGTCCCAGCAAAATTTTAATGACTTTAATGGGGTTGGCCGGTGGAAGTTTTTAGCAGATGGCGCCATCATAGCTTGCCCCGTCAATCCCTAGAATTGTGTCAAATTTTTGTTTTTTTAATACTCTGGATGCCAGCTCTTTAAGCCAAATCTCATAGAAAAAGGGGCAAGCTATGATGGCGCCATCTAGGCAAACCTTTGACAGTTGCCAACCCCATTATGTGTACTCTTGCGGAGTTTAAAGTCTTTCTTTCTTCCTCGCGTTATCCCGGCATTTTGCCACGGCTCATGGGAGCCTGGGGTCCGCTTGACAACTAACCCCGAGAATTGGCGTAGGCACTAGTTTTTACGAAAGCGACTGCCATCTGACCTTCGAACCCAGAGAGTAAACTGGACCTTGTTGGGATCAGTCCGGTTTTAAAGTGTTAAATGTAAATGATTAAGAGTACATGTAATTCATGATTATGAATATCCGTGATTAGCAACTGAGAAACAGTAGTAGTCCAGTTTTACCAGTCAGTACTTACCCTTACAGAAGCCAGTTTCAAAGAGAATAGAGTGTATAGAGACGGATTGTCAACGTCGAGCCATCTTTCGACCGAACATAAAACTGTTAGAACACCATTTGAGTTTGATCCTTATTCTTTCACAGATAAGTATGTGTTAACTTATTAAATATTAATATTAACGCCATCTACTCGAGAGTAGGCTGAAGGTTAAAACATATCAGTGAAAGAATAATGATTAAAGTCAATTGGCGTTCTAACAGTTTTAATCGTCTTTCGAAAGATGGCAGTAAATGTACTGTAGCTACATAATTTACCATGACAGTAACTCTCTATTTCAAATTCTCTT
Source organism: Cydia splendana (assembly GCF_910591565.1). Taxonomy (NCBI): domain Eukaryota; kingdom Metazoa; phylum Arthropoda; class Insecta; order Lepidoptera; family Tortricidae; genus Cydia; species Cydia splendana. The sequence goes on from NC_085979.1 coordinate 8,803,555, forward strand.
TGCCAGTTTTAACGTCAGTACTTTTTGTAACGAAACTGATTGAAATAGCAAGACACGTTCGTACGTTCCCGTGAAGATACTATGGAAAATAATTAGGAACTACATCTGTAGTCCGGTTTGACCTGTCACCTACGTATCATAAGGACCCTGGCTGATTTTTCTACTCTAGCCTCCTAAGGCCCAAGGTCCTACCTAGAATACTTATTCAGTTCAAGGAAATATAATCATATTCGATTGGGAACAGAGTTGCTTTTGCTATGTTTCGTTCTATTTTTGAACAACGCAAAATATCAAATTTTCGTACGTAAAGTTTCGTCGCAAAATTTCGTACAGTGTAGGTTCATATTTCAGTGGCAAATTTTGCATTTTTCATTTGTATGGCTGGGCCTTAGGTGGCATTCGGCACAACTGAGCTTGAACCCAAAATACCACCTAAAACGTACGTAATATTAAGTTTTTAACGTGTCTTTTATTACAGACCAGACTCCGGCTCGTCGCGTATGACACTGTCGCAGTGCCGGCAGCTGGAGATGGGCGCAGAGGTACCTATTTTCATTATATTGTTTATTTTTGTTCGGAAAGTCCCGGAACACGGTTACTCCGCGTTCGAGCGCCAAAATACCTGACCCCGTAGACAACATGCCAATAGCTAATGCTCCGTAGCGAACGAAACGCAACTGTCACTGTCACACTAATGTGAAAGAGTGATAGGCCCCGTGCATGAACTATAAGGGGCAGTGTCGTTTATACTTCCGATGTAGCTCACAAGATGGCAGAACCTACTATGCACAAGGAAACGTACCGACGGGAACGGTAGATGGTAGCACTTGCTTTGGCAATGTACAATATTGTACATGTGCATATATGTTTCCGATTCAGGCCTCAAGATGGCAGATCCTCCAACGCGCACGGTCCCTACAAAGCGATTTGATAGCAAACCGCAAGGGATTGTCACCTTGGTTAGGCCGCCTGGTCAGAAATGCGTGTCTTTTATCGTTCGTTTAAAAATTTCCTATTGTATTGTAGGGCGGGTGCTGCTGCGTGACGTGTGCTGGCGGCGTCGTGGCGTACTGCACGCTCTATGCCACCGTCGTCGGCTGGGACCTGAGAGCTCCAGGTAATAATAGTACATTATTGTCGAGGCTCGGAAGTAGCTACTTGAAGGCTGAGGATTCGTATTAAACGGACGACCTTGGGAGTCCGTTTAATTGAATCCGAAGCCAGCAAGTAGCCTTCCAGCCGAGTCATATATAGTGCTTTTCTCAAAAATGGTGCAAAAAATATAAATATAATATAAATATTTTACAAAAGCAACGTTCTTACGTATATTTTTTCACAGAAAAAAGTAGAAAAAATTAAAAAAATTAGCTTAGCCGCCTTTTTATTTTTTTAATTCAAAAATAGAAGTGTATTTTTCTGCCGAAAATACGCCAACCTATTTGAGACAGCTAAATAGTCGCGGTACCAACATTATATTTATAAGTACTTATCATCTGTTTGGCTGTTTAATGGGCCTGTGCCTTCATTTGATATGGCCATTACAACTTTTATAAAAGTTTGGAACTCGACAAATAATGGAATTTGTATGCAACATTGCAGTCCCAAAATCGAGACTACATTGTTTTTAACTTTTTAATTTTTGACTGACCATAAACTATGCGCCTCGCGACCAATTTTTTTAAGCGGCAAAGTCGACTTTGCCGTCCATTTTTGAGTAAAATATATTACAGGCCGAATCTACTATCTTTTATAGCAACATTATTCCTTGGATCACTCCAAGGTTTTAAAACGACACGAGATGCGAATTACCTTTTCGTACGTGTATCGTACAACGTTTTACAATACATATGGCCCTTTAAATTTTTAACGTAGTGACGTAATGTGCTCATTATAGCACAGGGTGTCGCAATGGTGCACCAGATGTATGTAAAGTCAATTATTCAACTAGGAGAACGGTGCTTGATTAAGTCGAATTTTAATTTTATATAATATTTTAAGAGCCTGTGTAAAAATTTCGCCAAGTTTTATTCAGGAACTAGGGGTTTCAAATTCAAAACCAATACAATTGTTTTTGAGTCTGACTCTTACTGAGATTATTATTACCTAACAATAGTAGGGTCATACGTAATAACCGATATAATGTTAATTCTAAACATAATCTCTTAAAACAATATGTTGAATGCGAAGTTAGAGACGGCGAGATTGACCAATACTCAATAAAGTGTAACTTCGTAAAAGGTGTTGTGTTACAATTTGGTGCCGTGACCAGGGTATCTCTTCAAAAATCCTGGTTTAGATTGTTTTTTTTATTTATTTATTGAGAAACAAACAGTCTTAAAATAAACATACTGAGCAACTTGGCTAATATAATGTAGTAAATAAAGGTAGTGGACCCCGCAGTAATTCCTCAGCCAGAAAAAACTTTACAGTATGATAAAGTATCAATAAATAATAAGTATTGTATAAATATCCAAAGAATAATAATAATAGAATTAAAGTAAATACCTAAAGTCTCAAATCGTTAATATCTTTTTACAGAAAAATGCTCCGTTCAAACTTTCTTCACCGGACATATTCATGTAACGTATTGCAACAATATATGAAATATCCAAAAAAATATCCCAGCAGAAATACCAATATTAATAAAATATAATTTTTTGGTGTGTCTTGGACCGGAAAATTGCTCAGTCTAATTTTTTCACTGGAATGCCAGCTTATTGCCGTTTTATACCTACAAAATGAAAATCCAAAAAAATTACCATGTAACTATACTATTTTCAGAAATTGCCTTTTTACTCGCTGTGGAAAATTTCTCTATCCATTTTATTTATTGAATTAAGTTCACAGTTTTCTTTCCATTCATCTATAAAAACATCCAAAAAAATAACGAGCGCATTAAAAACGAAACATAACGGGAACAGTGTGTAGGGAGCGGAGTACAAGCGGGGTGCGTGAGCGGTACCGGCCGCCGCCCGCGCGCGCGCCGCGCCTCGCCCTATACTACCCGGCGGTGGCGGCTTGCTGCTTTTCTATACTAAAAAACGTAATTCAAGATCAAAAAAACTTACAATGTTGCCACTGCTGCAATATTTTTTTTGTAAAATATACTTGGTCAAGCAAATCTTGTCAGTAGAAAAAGGCGGCAAATTTAAAAAAATGTAGCGAAGGATTATCGTCCCATAGTTGATGATCCCAAAAATCACTAAATGTAGTGTAAAGAATCACACACTAGTGACAACGACAACTCTTATGGCTCCTCTACAGCTCTACACGATGGGCCAGCGCCGGCCACTCCAAGGGACGCATTTAAGCGTTAGAGGGAGCAAGTGATATTGCTATCTCATTCTACCGCATGGCTGCGTCCCTTGGAGTGGCCGGCGCTGGCCCAACGTGTAGAGGAGCCATTAAGTGCAGGCTGCGGGTCACGCGGTCGGGTCGTACTAGAAGCACAAGGACGCTAATCTGCACTAAACTGCTAAAGCACACGTCACGTCACGTCACGTCACTACGTGCACTTCAACTCTTTTGTGGTGCGCGTGCCGCGACCGCTGCAGGAGACCATCGAGTGCGCCGACTTCTGGCCGAAAGGTGTCGTGTTTCGGAGGTTCCGGGGCAAACTGCCGAATCCGACACAAGAACAGCCGATTCAACGGAGCCACGCCGTTTTGTCGCATAAATAGTGTTTAGTTTTTAAGTTTATAAAATATATATGTATGTTAGTCGGTAAGGTATTTATAATATGGGCCTTGTTGCCTGACTTAAATTTTAAATAAATAAATAAATAAAGGAAGACGGTACATTATTGCGTAACCGCGGGATGGATTTATCTTCGCTTCCAAAATTTCGGTGTCCTGGATGATATTTCTTTTGGATATTTTGGATTTAAGTGTATACGTGACTACTCAGTATATATTTAAAAAGAAATCAGGCTGAGAAATTTTCCACTCTCAGTTTTTAATAGTTCTAAAATACATAAATTTGGGTATGCATTTTTTTTGGATTTTCTTACCCTCTACGCTAAATTATATTCTAAGATCATATAAGAAGAAAAAATTGACAGAGCAATTTTCCGATGAAAATGAGCACCAAAAAAAGGAATTATCATAAAAAAATATTCTCATGTTTGACAAAAGTTTTTGATTTTTTTCTAGTATCACATGCTGATACAAATAACTTATTTGGTAAAATAATTTTGGACGGAGGAATTACTCGGTTCAATATATAAACAGATTTGTATTTTTACGTATAAAAACCTAACTTAGGAGTGTTTTTTTTTTTTGGATATTTCATATGTTAGTTTCGGCTCATACTATACAATAACCAAGCAAAATTTCATCGACTGAGGAATTAATGCATGGGTCTCCATACAACATCGTGCTTCGTTTACTCCACTAAATAGCTATAAATTGATTTCGTTATAGACCTTTCTTCTTTCTTCTCGATCTTGAAATAGGTCGTTTTACTATTTGCTCATGACTCATGACTAACCAGGATAACTTTATTATCTAAATAAAAAAATAAAACAGATAACTCATTATACATGGTTCCCTCTGGTTAACCAGTTCTGTACGATCTACCATTTACATCAATGTTATTTGTAGGCAACGCATGGAAGCTTCAAGGCGACCTCAAACAGGGCGTGTACACGTGCATGTACACGCGAGGCGGGTACCTGTGTGCGGGTACCTCCAGCGGTGCTATATGCGTGTGGGACCTGCGCTTCCAGCTCCCTATTACTTCTGTGCGACATCCTAATTGTAAGTATAACCAGGCGTGGCTCACTCCGCGAATTCGTCGCTTTGCTACAGGTAGCTAAAAGTACATCCGTTCCACCCCAATTTTGGGGAAAGCCATAAGCCGCGCGTGGCGCTGTCGCTACCTAACGGCCATATCTGTGCTGATCGTAACAGACGCGTTTTGTTAGAGAGTGAGTCTTCTGTACCTAGTACTATTATTTATTCTGTGGTATAACATTGTTCACTGATATTTTCATTAAATCAATCATTATTTTTGATAAGACATCACGTGTATTTATTTACACAATAATATCTGGGAGACGGAAAACATATACAAACTCAAAAGTGTGCGTTTTCCCAGAGTTAAGACCTAGCTAGATCGATTTTTCGCTCCGAAAACCCCTATATAGCAAATTTCATCGAAATCGTTAGAGCCGTTTCCGAGATCCCCGAAATATATAAATACGTACCTATACGTACACCCAAGGCCAAAAGTATGGAAACAAGTTTATACTTTGATAGAAAAGTTTGATTTTATATTCATAGTTGGTCAAATTTGGTCTTTGAACTACAATTACAGCGAGTCCGTTTTAAAAGGACGCCATTTTAAACTTTTTACTCACAGGCTCGATCGTGTTAATAATGTTATTCAATAATTGAACGTCTGTAACAGCGGAGCGCGTCCGCCGCATAGTGGGGTTCGGCGGTGGACAGTCCTCGCTGGTGTGGGCGCTCGGAGCCCGCGACGCGGCGGCGTGGTGCCTGGAGAGCACGCAGCGCACGCACGCGCTGTGGCCCGCCGCCGCCGGGCCCGTGCCGCTCGACTACCAGGCGCCGGTGGGTACATGACTCAGAGTGAAGTAGCGAGCTGTCATAATTGCGAGTATTACTGCAATGTTCTGCCGCCAGAGTGCAGCACTAATTTGTTTAGTAAACCATAGAGTAACTTATACACACTAGGCCTTAAACAGTTTTTTGACAAGTTTTCACTATTATGACATTGATGCACCAAGGCGGTTTGTTAGTTTGTTACCAGGTGGTCGAAATTTCTTTATCTGCCTCTCTATCGATCGAATTAGCAAGATTGATAGAGAGGCAGAAACCGAACTTTCGATTGTCGTGTTTCACGGTAGGTCATGTGATTGACCTAGTGACGCATGATGTGTCAATGAGGTTTGTTTACTGTATGTGCTAATAGTGACGCCTACGCAGAGCTTTGCCTAATATTCCATATTGGTGCCGTGACCAGGATTTCGCTAGAAAGCCCCAACGGCTTTTAACAGGCTCCTAGCTGAGTCGATAGTGATCCTGCCTACAAAGCAGGAGGCCCCAGTTTCGAATCCCGGTAAGGAAATTTAATTTTGTGTTTATCACGAATATTTGCTTCTGAGTTATGTATGTTATATATGTCTAAGATTACATTTATGTCTATCTAAGATTATATTTATCTAGGTATATGTAAGTATGTATATCCTCGCCTAGTAGCCATAATACAAGCTTTGCTTAGTTTGGGGCTAGGTCGATTTGTGTATGAATGTGAAATATCAAAAAACCGGGCAAGTGCGAGTCGGACTCGCGCACGAAGGGTTCCGTACCATAATGCAAAAAAAAAAAAACAAAAAACAAGCAAAAAAAAACGGTCACCCATCCAAATACTGACCACTCCCGACGTTGCTTAACTTTGGTCAAAAATCACGTTTGTTGTATGGGAGCCCCATTTAAATCTTTATTTTATTCTGTTTTTAGTATTTGTTGTTATAGCGGCAACAGAAATACATCATCTGTGAAAATTTCAACTGTCTAGCTATCACGGTTCGAGAGATACAGCCTGGTGACAGACGGACGGACGGACGGACGGACGGACGGACGGACAGCGAAGTCTTAGTAATAGGGTCCCGTTTTACCCTTTGGGTACGGAACCCTAAAAAGATGCCTCATGTGGCTCTATTACTTGGTACCAGAGGGTATATGACTATTACACAGAGACAACAGGGTTGGGCGTTATTATACTTCAATGATGAACGAATACTCAGTAAAGTGTGATTTCGTTAATAAGTAGGTTGTTACAATTTGGTGCCGTGACCAGGATTGTGCTTCTATGATGCCCCATGACATGACATGACTACCTTAGACAGAGACAGCTTGCTACTGGGGGCTCCAGGAGCACGAGACGCGTACATAACTTTTCTCATTCACATCCACTATCCCCTTTCTCTCTTCTAATATGTTTTGAATGTCTTTAGGCATCCAACTACCTAAGCTGCGGTGTAGCGGGCGCCACAGACGGGCAGCCGTGGCTCGTGACTGGTGGTTCAGACCAGCGGCTGAGATATTGGAGCCTCTCGCGCGCTGAGGATTCCACAGCGTTGGCTCCGCCGGCACAACACCAACACAGGTACTTGAATCTAGGAAGATAAGAACTGTTGGGTAAACAGTGAGATATAGCCGGTCAAGTAAGTTTGTTAGTAGAAAATGTCGCGAAATTCAAATTTTCTATGGGATGATAATGACGAATTTATTTAAAGGACCATGGGCAGAAATGTCCCCACCCACCAACAGAAATGAAACATGTCTCATTTAATAGATCTTAGCAACCTGATGATTTTTTACTATGACGAGGATCGCCATATGTATGGGGTTTTCTTGGAAAACCGTGTTTTGTTTTTACATATTTTTTGCTCATTTCATTGAAAGTTTTTGTTTTTTTATTATACTAGTTGATTGATAAACAAGCATGCGGGGCTGCGTGATGGTAAACAGTCACCGCAGCCTATAGACGGATGTAACAACTCATGGTTATCACGTAATACGCGTTACCGACCATGTGACGTAAAGATCTTATGCCACAATACCCAGTAATTGCACTGCCATGTCTCACCCTTCAAACCGGAACACCGCCATGAAAACATAACTGCTTAGGGACAGAAAAAAACCCCATACATAGGGCGATTCTCGTCATAGTAAAAAATCATCACTTTGCCAAGATCTATTAAATGAGACATGTTTCATTTCTGTTGGTGGGCGGGGACAGTGCCCATACAAATTTGCCCATGGTCCTTTACCGCTCTTTTCTACTGACGGAAATGGCTTGACAGAGTATACATCCCAATATAACCAATAATGACGCTATTTAAAACTTTTTAATCGCTAGCCCAATCGTTTTTAGGCCAGTCTCTTTACTAGTTACAGTTCTGCTAGAGTTGCTAGACAGTGAGATTTCTGTATATACCTATAGTTTGTCAAAGGACTGTCGCATTTCAATCATAGACAGAGAGAATCATACTATCTCTGTCTTACACTAGTACTAGCACCCATAAGAAAAGGATGAGTATAGTTTTCCTGGTTGTTACTGACTGACAAATTGGTTTGACTAACTATAGTATCTCTGTGCCATTAATAAAAAAGCAAAATGCAATGCTCTTAGATACAAGCCAATGTGTTGTCTATTTTAAAAAGACAGAATTTCACACTGGGTATATCAGCACTATTAGCACACCCCTAACGCATATGTGACGTGTGCTCGTGTTACTCCAGTAACAACAAATCAAATACGTTGGCACATTCGAATTTAAAAACTACAAATCGGCCAAGAGCGAGTCGGATTCGCGCACAAAGGGTTCCGTACCATTACGCAAAAAACGACAAAAATATCACGTTTGTTGTATGGAAGCCCCACTTAAATATTTATTCAATTCTGTTTTTACTGTTTTTAGTATTTGTTGTTATAGCGGCAACAGAAATACATCATCTGTGAAAATTTCAACTGCCTAGTGCCTAGCTATCAGCCTATCACGGTTCATGAGATAGGTACGGCCTGGTGATAGACAGACGGACAGACACGGACAGCGGAGTCCTAGTAATAGGGTCCCGTTTTTACCCTAAAAATGTCACTTGTATTTCCAGGAGCCGCATAATAGATGGCACCACCGTCATCCAAGAATACTGCAAGTCGCAGCCGCCAGTGTCGGTGATGGACGACAACGTGTACCGCAGCGTGGAGTCGCGCTCGTTCCAGCACGCGGCGCCGCTCACGGACCTCGCCGTCGTGGAGGGACACAAACCGTACCTGGTCAGCGCGGCCGCGGACGGAGTTATTAATGTGTGGAAGTGAGCGCCATCTAGCGGAATTACGACGAGTTAGCATGACCAATGACATATGTAACTTCGTATAAGATGAATAAAGTCTAAGGAAAAAACGTGCCTCGGAAATCAAGAAAAAGTCATTCTCGGATAGATGGCGCACACACCTTTAGCCTATGCTCGGCTAGATGGCGTGACGACACCGTTTCATATTTAACAATTTTAACACATAGATATCAGTGAATGAACATGGGTCAAAATGATATAAAAATATTAAAATTATTTATCCATGTATATATCCATTTTTTTGATAATTTTATACGTTTTCATTTTGAGTTTTAGTCGTGTGTCGATAGATGGCAGTAAATTTACTGTGACAACAAAATTTACTATGACAGGACCCCTCTATACTATCTATTCTCTTTGGTATGACTTTAAGGTTACGATACTTTTTAAATATGGAATTTAGCGCTAAAACTTATAACATGTATAAAATACTGGGTGTTAACAATTTAATAAGGATTTATTTCTTTCATTAGAACTTTTCCTTACTGTAATACTTTTTTTCAAAAATGTTAAGACCGTCAATATGTTGCAATAGGCCTGATGACAAATTTTGAAATCCCTTTTATTATTGTCGGTACACTTGTATTGGTTCCGAAAAACACAATATTTCAGCTATACTCATAAGATTTAACATAGATAATTGCATTTTATTATAGCTAGTTTAAACATCGCGCGAAAACGCCTCGCATGCCATTTGTGACGTCATTATTTAGTTGGTGGTAGGGTGGTAGACATTGTTTACATACTTACAGTTACGAATTTCCCTTGAATCCGAATGATATTGTTAATTCAGCACCATATATTACGATTAGGGATGATAAATACATTACAACAATTTATCACAATAACTCATTTTACACAAAAACTCTCACACGGTTGCAGTTTAAGATGAATTATTTAGATACATGTAAATTTTGAGTGAAAATCACCGAGCGCCGGTTTTACTTTTTAATTTTTCATTTTTTCTAATTACGACAGCCAACAAGGCAATGATAGTTCCATTCAGCCAAATAATTAAAAGTTTGTTGTTGAAATATCGTATTATTTAGCATTTTATTTAAATAATAACAAATAGATATCTATTTTATATCGTGTAATAATATTTATTGTACGTAATAAATGTTTAGTGGCGAAATAATATTTTTTTTGCACCTTTCGAACTCTTTGGTGAGGACGTATAGATTTCGGTCAATGAGGTTGTCTATGTTGCTCTAAGAAATATGTTATGGATTGATGACGTCACTGTTTGGAACGCTTCTGATTGGCGTTTCAGTAATAATGGCCGATTGGAGAATTTTGCACTTTTATTTTATTGAATATCTTAATAATCCTTCAGTTTATACTGAGATTAGGCCATTTTTTAGAATCATATTAACATATATGTTTCTTTGAAACCATTATTTCCATGATTCTTTGTTACTTGCAACAGGCCTATTCATGCTAAAAGGGGATGTTGCGTCCGGGGAAAGAAGGAATACGGTGCGTAAAGCACCATACCCGAATGGGGTCTTCCAGAAATCATGTGATCGTACAATATCACGAATGATCACGATGGGGGAGGGGGGGTCAGAAAAGATATCACGTGTAATTTGTTTTTCAAAGCGGGAAAGCCAAAAACAACAATATTACTCAAAAATTTAATCAGATCAAATAATCCGCTCTACTTAATATGCCTATTTACCCAATAAAAACATTTATCGCACCAACTTTAAAACATTTATAATAAAAGCTCGCATCGGCGCCATGGCCTTGATTGCTTGGCATCTAAAGAAGATTCTAGAGTCTGTGCGGAAAGAAAAGAGTCAGAGAATATATTGGTTTCCATATATTTAACGACTTTTCTCTTTCCACTCAGACTCTATAAGTTATTTTTAGGATATAATTTTATTACAATTTCTGTTAGACGCTAATATGTGATACTTTGACTGTTGTAAATAGTTATGATTTTATATTGCTAATACTCAAAATGTATTCATGTACACTCCTATTACTAAAAGTTTCGCAAATATTATATTTCATAAATCCGTTTCATATGTATTAAGATTTTATTTTATTTATGTTAAGGTAGATAATTAAAAGGTGTAATATACCTATGTACATTAAAACGTTGAAAAGTTAATTTGCTTGTTTTGTTATAATATATAAAAACTAAGATGTTCCTCTTTTATTTAGTAATATCTGGGAGACCGAGCTATTCTCGGAAAACATATAAAGACTCAAAAATGCGCGTTTTCTCAGAGATAAGACGTAGATCGATTTATCGCCCCCGAAACCCCCCATTAGCAAATTTCATCGAAATCGTTAGAGCCGTTTTTGAGATCCGAAATATATATAAATAAACAACAATTGCTCGTTTAAAGGTATTAGATAGTCTAATAGATATGTACACTGCAGAAGTATTTAGGTACGAGTATTTACGTCAATAATGTAAATATTGCACCATATTATAAATTTGTGTACCAAAAATATAGTTCGTTTTCTTTAGCATTAAGGTATTTATAAGGTAAACAATCTTGATGTGTCTTTAATTGAAAAACACATTTAAAAAAATAAGTTACGGCAAATATGTAACAATAGGCCTGTTGCAAGTAACAAAGAATCATGGAAATAATGGTTTCAACGAAACATATATGTTAATATGATTCTAAAAAATGGCCCAATCTCAGTATAAACTGAAGGATTATTAATATATTCAATAAAATAAAAGTGCAAAATTCTCCAATCGGCCATTTTTACTGAAACGCCAATCAGAAACGTTCCAAACAGTGACGTCATCAATCCATAACATATTTCTTAGAGCAACATAGACAACCTCATTGACCGAAATCTATACGTGGGCACCAAAGAGTTCGAAAGGTGCAAAAAAAATGTTATTTCGCCACTAAACATTTATTACGTCCAAAAAATATTATTACACGATATAAAGTAGATATCTATTTGTTATTATTGAAATAAAATGCTAAATAATACGATATTTCAACAACAAACTTTTTTAATTATTTGGCTGAATGGAACTATCATTGCCATGTTGGCTGTCGTAACTAGAAAAAATGAAAAATTAAAAAGTAAAAGCGGCGTTCGGTGATTTTCACTCATAATTTACATGTATCTAAATAATTCATCTTAAACTGCAACCGTGTGAGAGTTTTTGTGTAAAATGAGTTATTGTGATAAATTTTTGTAATGTATTTATCATCCCTAATCGTAATATATGGTGCTGAATTAACAATATCATTCGGATTCAAGGGAAATTCGTAACTGTAAGTATGTAAACAATATCTACCACCCTACCACCAACTAAATGATGACGTCACAAATGGCATGAGAGGCGTTTTCGCGCGAAGTTCAAACTAGCTATAATAAAATGCAATTATCTATGTTAAATCTTATGAGTATAACTGAAATATAGTGTTTTTCGGAACTAATACAAGTGTACCGACGATATTAAAAGGGTTTTCAAAATTTGTCATCAGGCCTATTATGAATCTAATACGATCTTTTATATTCTTCTGCTTTCATAAGTAATAGTTATTGATTTTTATAAAGCGTTTTTCAATTAAAAGACATGTCAAGATCGCTTACCTTCTTACAAGTTCTTTCTAATGCTAAAAAAAACGAACTATAGGTACTATACTACACACGGTACTATAGGTACACACTACTTTAATGTATGGGCAATAAGGTCGTGTACACATATTTTTGCAACTTTGACTTACAGCTGTCTATCTACCTGTAACAATGAAGGGGACTTTTTATTTTTTATTTATTAGCAGAATGTTTTGCTCATTTAGCATTATTATTTGTATAATATTAATAATTAATAAATAAAACATAATATGAATTGGAGTGGTTTTTATTTTGTCATATCTTATTATAAAATCGCATATTATATCAAAAAATCTTATTTACAAAACATCTAGTCATCTAGATCTAGTGCATTGAAATTTACTGCATAATCATTCATCAATGTGGGTCTTAGGTACCTACGTAAGTACGTAGTATTTACTTTACATTAAAAAAAAAACAATTTTGTCAAACTCGGGCATGATTGCAGCAAAAATTCTACAACAACTAACACGCAAAAATATCTTTCCAATTCTCGTTGAAATGATATTTCATGATAGTAGTAAAAAAATTTGTACATGTACAAATTTTTTGACTACTATCATGAAATCTTTTGCAGTAATATATACATATATTTACCAAATAAATATATTTTGAACTTAAATACGATATGATCTTACATATGACATCTTACTGCAAAAGATCAGTTTAACTTTTCTAATTCTATCAAACATACATAATTATATCGAAATGTACTCTGTACGAAGTAAAACTATTCTTACAGACGTAGTCCATAATTGTTTTCCATCGTATTTTCTCGAAAACGATCGTATTTGTTATGTCACTTCAGTCAACCTCAGTACTTTGTACCGAGACTGCCTGAAATAGCAAGACACGTTCGTACGTTACCTTGAAAATACGAAGGAAATAAATTGTGCACTACATCTGAACTAAATTAACTTATCTGTGATGCCTAAAGCAGGGGTGCGAAACTCCTGACTTCGGCCAAACTCGGCTCCGCTCGGCTCAGCATTCCTCCGAGCAATTATTAGGGTTGACACAAATTGACGTCCCTTTGCGTGCACGACCACAGATAATGGCTTGAATTTTGACAACCATAAATAGCCGAAAGGGACAGTGCCATATATTAAAAAGGGGCAGCATGATTCGACCCTGAACCGCTGTCAAACTTCGGTTTTGTAGGAAGTTTCCTTTCTGTATGGTAGTACTATTATTTATTCTGTGCTTAAAGCATTAAAAATTCAGTTCTAGTAGAACCCTAACATAATTGTATAAAACTGAATTATAACAATTTCACACTAAGTCCTAATCCTTTAAAGCTGTCAATATGTCCAATTGTATACTAGCAGCTAAATAGTCATTATAAATTATATACATACTATTTTTTTTGACAAGTTTTCAATTGCATTGACTACGCGGGTCCACTGCAAATGAGATACCTCACAAGGAATCTTCGTGTAAAGCAGCTTAGGAGCATTCCATGAAGTTGTTACCCATTTGTCCCGTACTAACACGAATTTTCTGATGACTTGCAGGTATAAGAGTTTCCTTTTCTATGACAAATGGTCAAAAATATGCACAGAAAAATAATCGCCTGCTTTAAATGCCGAAAAAAAAGTCGCATCACAGGAAATAAAATGCGTTTGTACGGGACAGCCCGTGGAATGCTCCTTAGCTTGTGTCGGCTTGTCTTAAGCGATATTAAGTTCTGCTTAGCGCCTAAGAGCCACCCCACACTAGCCTTTCCTGAGCGTCGGCGTCTAGTTAACTCCATGGCTGCTACTCGACACAACACAACTGTGCAGCAACGCCAATTTCCATAGCATTGACTAGACGCCGATGTCCAAAGACGCTATAGTGTGGGGTGGACCTAAGTTCTATGTAAATTCCCCTTAAATCTACTTCTTTTCATCCGGTATATCCTCTAGAAGTTTCTCCAGATCAACACCCTCTAGTTTAGGGTTTGGTGCCTTGGTGGCCTGCGCCAGGAACAACTCTTTAAGGAACTGGAGCTCTTTCGTGAGGGTCTTGACTTTGTCTTCTAGCATCTGGTTCTCTGCCTTTAGTTTACTCACTCGGGTGAAAGTTTCTTGTGTCCGCTGCTTTGATTTGAATCTGCTCTTTTTTACTGCCTGTGGAAAAATACAGTTACCTATGTTAATTATCAAGTAAAGTTTGTTTTGAGATGTAAGAGTACACACATAAACTGCCAAAATGTTGAAATCAATTTTGACATGAAATGAACAAGTAATAAAAATCACCCTACCCTTTAATTTCTGTTATGTTGATAAATATGTGACTATGATTTGAATATGATTTTAGAGACACTTAAGCAAAATATATGTAAAAAAAGAAAAAATATATGAGGTTACCACTGGAAAATTGCACTTCAGTAGTAAATGGTATGTCATATAACAATTTTTTATTTGTGATGATAAGTAGGTTTATAAATAAATAAATAAATGTGCAGTATGCATATTGAAAGTGAATTTGTGTATGCGAACACATTCAAGCTGATGAAAACAAACTTACATTTCATGAGTCACAAACATTATTAGAGTTTGCACCATGTTTTATTGTGATAGACACTCACCTCGTTATTTCTGTCCCTGCGTTTCCTGTAGTCGTCACTCTCATCATCAGCGTCGCTGACGCCGCGTCTCCCTTTTGCAGGAGGCATCTCACAGCTGTCTTCAGAGACCTCAAATATCATTAAAACCGCTCACAGATCCACACGCCACGCTAGCATTAACGCGACTGGTCCCGGTTTCACGCTGGAGCAACAAACTGCAAAAGTTGACGCAATAATTTAGGAACAAACAATGACGCAATATTTATCTGAAATAATTATTGGTCAATAAACATATTACGAATTATTATTGCGTTGAGTATTTGTTAAACTTACCACGATTGAAAGGTAAGAATTTGTACTGATCTAGTCAAAATCTTGCATCTCAGTTTGATTTCACAACAAAAACAAAACTTATGCCCGTAAATAGATTGAGAGTGAAAACACAGACTAATAAGAGATACTACGAGTGAAAATTTACAGTGATATAAAAGCTCTTGACGTCATATACAATATCACTCGTCACGTCAAAGTGACAGTGACATAAAACCTAGTACTCATGGTCCTACTTGCAGTCCCATAAGAGCGAAAGAGGGCTACAATTAGAGAGAGACAAAGATTGAACTATCATGCTTTCTCATTTTAACAGATAGCTACATCGTGCTTATGGGACTACAATTACATCCGTGAGTACTAGGATTAATGAGTGTCTGCCTAGGATTGCAATATATTTTATGTGGCAACATTTTTGTCTAAACTAAACGCTTTTTATTGAAGATAACTAAACTTGTTAAC
Organism: Cydia splendana; assembly: GCF_910591565.1. NCBI lineage: Eukaryota > Metazoa > Arthropoda > Insecta > Lepidoptera > Tortricidae > Cydia > Cydia splendana. Next base: position 8,819,386 of record NC_085979.1, read on the forward strand.
TGTTTGAACGATGCATAAACAAAACGCCGTTATTTATAAAGCATTGCTTGAAGCAGCTATTTCGGCGGTATTTACCCGTTTTTGTTAGTTTTTCATTGCTTATTTGTGCCAAAGACTTAACAACATGGAAGACGGGTAAGCGTTTTATGTATGATTATCACTTTTGCTACATGAACAGTTAAAAATTTCAATAAATTTCTGTAAATGAGACGAACCAAACTTTTGTTTTGGCGCGCGCGGCCATATTGATGGAACAGCTGTTACGCTCTGTGCGGGCTCTGATTGTTTTTATAATTTTACTAATGAAAAAACGCGAAAAAATATATGGATATAACTCGACAAACTATGGAACACCGTGAATATGGGGAATAAAGTGTGATTAAATATTAAAAGTGTAGTTATGTGTCTGTGTTTACAGTAACAGTCATGGCTTGTGGGTTACATTTTGAAGACAATGACATTTCCACCGAGGAGATGGAATTCCAGGCAAAGTGGAGCAGGTTTTCGGACTGGCTGCACTGCATATGTGTGGTCACGTTCGACTTGGAGTTGGGGCAGGCGATGGAGAGTGTTTACCCCCCAGGGGTGAAATTGACAGATCAAGAAAAGTGCAATATTTGTTACTTGGCGTTCCCCGACTCTAACTCGGGGTGTATGGGGGATACACAGTTTCACGTGCGGCTACGGTCACGCGCGCCGCTCTCGCGTCAGCAGTTACTGTATAACGAGGATAGCGTGCCGACATTACGCGCGGATGCGACGCACTACTGGGGCTTCGTCTATTTCCGTCAGTGTAAAGACCCGTCGCTGCCCCGAGGATACTTCCAGAAGAGCATAATTCTGCTCACGCGGCTGCCTTTTATAAACCTGTTCTACAAGGTTATTCAACTAATCGCGCCCAAGCATTTTGAAGAAGGCGAGAGTAGTCTTGAAGCTGCCTGTCATGATATAAACAGATGGCCAGTTCTAGACGCAGGACAGAATGTTCTACTACCCGTTTTGGGCACAGTTTTCCAGTCATACATTCCTAATCAACAAACTGGTAAGATCACACGTTCGGATATAGCTAAAGTAATGTCTCCCAATGTACCTCATATATTAGCTTCTATACAAGATGTGAACGTGTTTGATGCGCTGTCAACAGTCATATCCCACTTACATTTGCTCTGGGAACTCGTTATAACTGCGGAACCTATAGTGGTCATGGCAAGTTCTCCGACAGAGTGTTCAGCGCTTGTCCAAGCACTAACACACCTAATCCAGCCTCTTCCATATGCTGCTGAGTACAGACCATATTTCACAATACATGACAGTGAATTCAAAGAGTTCACCAGAAAGCAGTACAACCCACCTTGCGTAATTTTAGGCGTAACAAATCCATTCTTCACGAAAACATTGCAACACTGGCCCCACACTATCAAGTTGGGTGATCCAACGTCTATGAAATCTAAACTGCGGAAAGTGGGTAATATAAAGCTATTAGACACAGCACCAGGAGTCTACACACAGTATAAAACATTTCTGGAGAAAGATAAAGCTATAATCAAGAAGCTACATAACGGGATAAAGTCTGACCGTCCCTCCGAAGTCCAGACAGCAATGGTGCGGAGACATCTGCTAGAACTAACTCAAAGCTTCATGATACCATTAGAAAGGTATATGGCTTCTCTAATGCCACTGCAAAAGAATATATCACCATTCCGAGCACCTCCTATACCAAACCCTTTCAACCCCGAGGACTTTTTTGCAACACTACAGCAGGCCGGGCCGCAACTGACATCGGGTATTAAAGGAGACTGGATAGGACTATACAGAAGCTTCTTTAAAACACTGAACTTCAGCGCCTGGTTTCATCAGAGGCATAGCAACTTAACAAATAAGCTACACGCTTTACAGCTTGAGGCGTTAGCTGAGAGTGACTTGAAACAGTGGTCAATAGGCAAAAAGGAAGTGGAAATCGTGGATATGGTTCTAAAGCTGCGGGAAGTGTTGAAAAACAATCCGCCGGTAGCAGATAACACTCGGACTTTGCTAGCGAGGCGTTTGGATGATCTGAACTGTGTGTTGCCGGAAGATATGAAGAGTATTCTGAACGCAGGGTTGTGACACGAAGAATGCTGCGCCTCGAGGCTGAGAGGCTGCAGCGTGGACTGCAAAATTCAGTTGAGCTATTGTAGAGCTATACCTTGCTGTTAGGAGAGTTAATGCACACATAACAACTGGTTTAAGACGCAGCTGATACATTGCTAGGTCATCAAGAGTGAAGCTGTCAGTTTGGACAAAAAAAAAATGGTTGTCTGTAAAGTCGGTTTAGGGACGATGATTTTGCGTGATAACGTCATAAGAAAACGTGGCCGTAACGTTACCATGGAGATCTGTCCACAATGTTACCATGGAGATCTGTCCACAACGTTACCATGGAGATCTGTCCACAACGTGACACTTTTTTGTGCATGCTACCGGTTTTCATCGATTTATAAGACGTTATCACGTCAAAAAGCTTTAGTATGCTGGGCTGTTCTCCTCTACAGGCCGCTTTCTCAAGCGATTCTCGAGAATTTTTGTGAGCAGGCTCGATAATTATTTATTTTGTCGATTCAGCTTTCGTTTTTTTAAAGCCACTAGTTAAAATGTTCAGAGAACTATATTATCTTTCCATTGCTACTCAATAAGGTTTAGTTAGCTTGTACAGAATTCAGTAAATATCTTGTTTGTTTTCTAATGTTTTCCTCCTAGAATATGTATAATTAGTCATTAAAGTTACTGTAAGTAGCTATTATGTCATCATCATCATCACACAGTAAACAATCTTGACATGTCTTTTTATTAAATAATTATGAAAATGCTTCAAAAAATTAGTTTATATTACTTATGTAAAAGATCTATGAAATTTTATGAAAGCAAAAGAATGTAAAAGATCGTATATGATTTATAATTGTAACGTATTTGCTGTGTTTTATTTTTCAATGGTGATTTTTAATAAAAAGATATGTCAAGATTGCTTACCTTCTTTTTAATGCTAAAAAAACGAACTATAAGCACGAAGAATGTCGTACAACGGCCTGCCTGTTCCTACCTCTATCGCACGCGCATAATTATACAGCTGTCCCGCTCGCACAGTGGCATTGACCGCAGGCATCATAGGCAAAGGCGGGATATTCCTCGTGCAAAGGGGTTATTCCCACTAGTTACCACCAAGTTCTTACCAGTGGTAACTACTGGGAATTTTTTTACCCACCTTTTACCACTGGTAACTACTGGGAAAAAAAATTCCCACTAGTTACCACCAACTCGGCTTGGTGGTAACTACTGGGAATTTTTATTCCCAGTACTTACCACTGGTAAAAGGTGGGAATTTTTTTTCCCAGTAGTTACCACCAAAATATTGTTAGAATTGAATACTAATAAAAACAGTATAAATAGTATAGTATAAATGTAGCGTGCTGTAATAAATAATTATGTGTCAGTTAGTGATTCAGTAAACTACTTTAAAAGTGATCAAAAATATTAAAACAGTTTTACCGAAGTGTAAAGACTAAAATAGAAGAGTCTCATTCTAGTTAAGTAGAAATTTACTTATTATCCGGATTAAATTATCTTATTAACTGTAAATTGAATTACATATTTATACAAACGAGCAAACAAATCAGTCAAAACCGACAGAACTGATTTCGTTTTATTATTTACAGCTATGTACTTCATTTCGTTCTATTATAACATGACGCAGAGCTAGAATATGTAGGTATTCATAATTTGTAGTCAGACTAAATAATTAAAGGGCATGGTTGTTATTAAAACCGCTCAGGGCGCGCTTCGGATGGGCTGGCTGCTCGGAGTAACCAGCATAGGCTCGCATTCCAATTACGCTCGGGTAGTACATCGCTCGGTCATGTTACGCTGGTTAGCTCGATTGCTTAAACACCCACGCTTGCGGGATGGTAATAACACTACCAGAGGGGCATCAGGTACTATTCGTACACTTCTTTTTTTGTAGGTATTTAACTTTTATTCTTTTGGAAAATATGTTTATTGGAAGAACGTGTAAGTAAGAAACAATGTATGACCATCAAACTTTATGAAATAAGAGTTATGGTAATTAATACCTTATGCATATTCGATAGGTTACAACTTTGAATGGTTTATCGCAATATAAGTATGAATAATATCGGTACCTATTCCTTGTAATTGCTAAACAATCGTTCCTAAATATCCTATGTGTTGTTCTTATTAAATAACACGAGTGCAAAAAGGCTGAACAGAGCATGGTGCGCACCGCGCACCCTTTTGTTCTTAACCGCCGTGTCGCCCGTGTCTGACCCTTGCGAAATATTCTTTGTTCGGCATAACTGCCAGCCTTTATGGCCGATAAGAATGGTATTGGTTGACATAGTTTGATAATCATACTGGAACAAATTTAGGCTAAGCTAAAAATAAACACGTGAAATATATTTGGTTATTTACTCCTCCCGCCAAACTTTCATCCCTTTTTACCTGGCCCAAAGAATGAAGACGACAATCTAATCAGTCCACTTTTAAGTATGTCGGAAGCAACTGTGGGCATGGGCGCGTTACATTATATTAAACGAGGGCGAGGGACAGTTTTACTTCATACAGGATGTGAATATTATGCGAAACGAAAACATTCCCAACTCTACCAGGTTTTATAGACGTTCGCATTCGCACGCCATCGCCATCAGAATCAGATAAAGTACATAATTATTATTTTACTCTGTCTGAATTTTGCTCTTAGCCTGACGCCCTCTTGCCCCTTCGTCGTACTCAATTTAAGGTTGTTTTATGTGATTTGAATTTCTTACACGTTCTTCCAATAAACATATTTCCCAAAAGAATAAAAGTTAAATACCAAAAAAGAAGTGTACGAATAGTACCTGATGCCCCTCTGGTAGAGTGTTGTTACCATCCCGCTAGCGTGGGTGTTTAAGCAATCGAGCCAACCAGCGTAACATGACCGAGCGATGTACTACCCGAGCGTAATTTTATTGGAATGCGAGCCTATGCTGGTTAGACCGAGCAGCCAGCCCATCCGAAGCGCGCCCTAAGCGGTTTTAATAACAACCATGCCCTTTAATTATGTTATGTCTGACTACAAATTATGAATACCTACATATTCCAGCTCTGCGTCGTTTTATAATAGAACGAAATGAAGTACATAGCTGTAAATAATAAAACGAAATCAGTTCTGTCGGTTTTTGACTGATTTGTTTCTTCGTTTGTATAATTATGTAATTAAATTTACAGTTAATAAGATAAATTTAATCCGGATAATAAGTTAATTTCTACTTAACTAGAGTGAGACTTCTATTTTAGTTTTTACACTTATACGGTAAAACTGTTTTAATATGTTTGATCACTTTTAAAGCAGTTTACTGAATCACTAACTGACACATAATTATTTATTACAGGACGCTACATTTATATTATACTATTTATACTGTTTTTATTAGTATTCAATTCTAACAATATTTTGGTGGCAACTACTGGGAAAAAAAATCCCACCTTTTACCAGTGGTAACTACTGGGAATAAAAATTCCCAGTTGTTACCACTGGTAAGAACTTGGTGGTAACTAGTGGGAATAACCCGTGCAAAGCGTCCTATCTTTAGAAACCTAGCGAAGTCTAGGAAGTGACTGGCAACAAATATTTTCTCACGCAATAAACGTATAGTCGCCATCAGATATATCGGAGCGGCCAAGGCGCTCATAAATATCTGAACACGCCTCTATTGTCAAGGCGTTAGAGTGCGTGTTCAGATATTTTGAGCAGCTCGCCCGCTCCGATATATCTAATGTCGACTGTGTATGGTCACGCTCCGTGATTGTTGAGCCATTTAGGGTCCTATCTAAATTGGTTGTTCAATACTTACGCTATGGAATGTCCAATTTAGCTAGAACCCTAAATGGCTCGACAGTCATGGAATGTTCTATCCTCTAGCCGCCCAGAGGCCTATAAAAAGGTCTCCCGTTCCATTCTAATTTGAATCTTTATTTTGACAAATCAAAATTGCATTTGTATCGGCAAGTTTTGATGTCGGGCCGGCTAGAGGATAGAAGTGGTTTCTCACTGATCGCCGTCGGTCAGTCTGCCTATATCACGTGAATGTTTTTAGCTTTTGTTTGTGCCCTTTTGATTTTGCAGTAAAGTATACCAAACTGGTTGTTATGTATAAAGTGATAACTTGAAATATATTCCTGCCTGAAAGGTTTAAACTTATTTTGTATAACTCACGTATGTACAATCTTACAGCCATGATTCATAATAAATAGTTCATCTGTGTTAACTTTAATTATTGAAATCAGAGATAAGTGAAATATAGAAAAGAGAATAAAATATGAGAACCGCGCATTTGTATGGAAAATAGCAGTCTATATATTGACTGGTATCTGATTTAAATTGGTAGCTGTACATTATGCTTTATTTGGATGTAAGATTTTGTGTCAATTTAATTAATCATAATAATTGTATTCCCATATGATATTATTCTGTATATTTTGTTATAGATGTATACAATTGGAATTAGTGAATTCGATCAAATTATTATAAAAATTATGCAAAGTTTTTACTGTATTAGATTATAATGGAGGTAGAAAAACTGCATGTTGTAAAAACGACATTTTAAGAGTTTCGTTAGATTTACAAAAGTGTATGACATTTAAAGAAAAAAAAAAGATAGCCACAACCGAATACAGAACCTCCTCCTTCTATGAAATTGAAGTCGGTTAAAAATGGCAAAATTGTTATGGATTCTTCAAAAAAGGTTGATCTTAAAAGAAATTAACAAAACTTGTCTATAACTAAGAGTTAGAAGAAACAACATGAACATCTATTAAATTTGTACATTTATACAACCGAAACCACACCATTTATCAGATAAGAAGGTAGATTTTTAGTATAACATTACTGCATTCAAATATCGACCTTATTTCCTCTGCACTATGGGGCTATTCATAAATTACGTCATTTCAAATTAGGGGGGGGGGGGGGGTCTGGACATCGGATGATGGTAGCATGACGTAGGAGGAAACGGGGTCAGTCGAAGCATGATTTTTGGATGATTTTAGGGGAGGGGGTAATTTATGGACAGCCTCTATGATGCATTCATGCCTGAACGCATCATCTCGCCAACCGATAGGCATAATAAGATAAATAAAAGTGAATCTCTAACGCATGCGGCCCGCGAACCTCTCGCTTGCGGTCCGCGAGAATCCCTGGCTATTTTGTATAGTAATATGGACAAACGACAATGTCTGCTAAAGTCACAAATATTACCAAAGTGCGGCCCGCGTCAACTTCGTTAACTACTATGTGGCCCTTGGCTGCTAAAAGGTTGCCGACCGCTTCTCTAACGCATAGTTGATACTGATTTTGGTACAGTTGTACTAGAGATAACGTCAAGTAAATATGACGGACAGACAGACAAGAGTAAGCCTATAAGGGTACCTTTTTTTGGTTTTGAGGCACGGAAGCCTAACAGCGATTTGATTGTAATCTTCAATATTTACTGGTCTCTGGTTCTTTAACCTTTTGGACGCCAATGACCGATATATACGCACCGCAGGTCCAACGCCAAATACTGATTAATCGGTCACAGACCACAGAGCAACATAGACCTACGTGCATATGCATAAAGTTCGGTGTACTGCCATCTCGCCGAAATATTTTTCGCCTAATTTCACTTCCCAACCAACTTATTGCAGTACTTTTAGTTGGCAAACCAATACTTAGCATATTATTATTTAGCATAGTTTTTATTTGAACACAATTTTATTTAGCAGATGTTCATTTTACCACGATTCATTTAGAAAAATAGTTACTAAGCAAATGTTTTATTATACCTAACTATTTATTGTTAAATAACGTTTGCCCAAATTGAAATTTCGCATACTTTTTATTGGATCACAACTATATTTAGCATTTTTTTTATGACCCGTAAAACGAAACTGCTCCCATAGATAGGTAGGTTATGGTTATTTTTTTTAAGACCCTAAAAACGAAATTGCTCCCAGAGATAGGTAGGTTATGGTTATTTTTTTTTTATGACCCGTAAAACGAAACTGCTCCCAGAGATAGGTAGGTTAAGGTTATTTTTTTTTTGATGACCCTAAAAACGAATCTGCTCCCAGAGATAGGTAGGTTAGGGTTATTTTTTTTTTGATGACCCTAAAAACGAATCTGCTCCCAGAGATAGGTAGGTTAGGGTTATTTTTTTTTTGGTGACCCTAAAAACGAAACTGCTCCCAGAGATAGGTAGGTTAGGGTTATTTTTTTTTGATGACCCTAAAAACGAATCTGCTCCCAGAGATAGGTAGGTTAGGGTTATTTTTTTTTTGATGACCCTAAAAACCAATCTGCTCCCAGAGATAGGTAGGTTAGGGTTATTTTTTTTTTGGTGACCCTAAAAACGAATCTGCTCCCAGAGATAGGTAGGTTAGGGTTATTTTTTTTTTGGTGACCCTAAAAACGGATCTGCTCCCAGAGATAGGTAGGTTAGGGTTTTTTTTTTTTGGTGACCCTAAAAACGAATCTGCTCCCAGAGATAGGTAGGTTAGGGTAATTTTTTTTATGACCCGTAAAACGAGACTGCTCCCAGAGATAGGCAGGTTAGGGTTTTTTTTTATGACCCTAAAAACGAAACTGCTCCCAGGGATAGGTACGTTATTCACAATATTAGGCGAAAAATAATTTATGCCTATCAATACATTCGACATAACAATAAAAGACATTTTGAAACATGACCAACTAAATATTTTGGTATACGATAATATTGTAAATAATCATTTGCGACATGTTATATATGCGAAACATTGGTCTGCCATCTGATAGTTTTGCCAAATTATACTATGGGAAAAATAGTTTGGGTAGTGATAATTTGCCATACAATTTTCGGCCACATATTAGTAAACCATAAAGTTCAATTTCAGGTTTGACACGGCGTCGAAAAGGTTAAAATCAAACATAACATTTCTGCGGAAACAGGCGAGCCAGGCCATAATCATAATAATGTATATTATGGTTGCATTTATTTCAATCTAATAAATAAGAGGGCATTAAGATAAAATGTTATCACTTGTTAGTAGTATTCCGCCAGTTTTATTTGTTTTCTGTTTTATCAAATACGTCCACTTATGATAGTTAATAGCCACACAAAATTTGCTGCCTCGCGAGGCAACTATGTTGAAACGTGCCTCGTCCGAGGCCTCGTGGCCACGCGTGCGTTTGCCTCGGACGATTTTCGCGCGGCAATTTTCTCAGTGTCTTTCCGTTTGAACAGGGATCGTAAATTTCCTCACTGTGTCTTTCCAGTTGAAAAGGGATTCATTCCTTTTCATTTGAAGGCATATTACTACTATTGTAAAAAGTTGAAATTCAGTTGCTTAGCTTCAAAGTCGGATAAATCCAACTGTCAGATTTTGGTGTTAAGGTGGTTCGTTTTCCATACAAAAAACAATTGCGTTATATTAACTATTAAATTGTTATTATTAAATTGTTTTTTGTATGGAAAGCGAACCTTAACAAAAGGTAACAAAAGGTAATAGGTTAGATATTTTCTAACAGGATGGAGTGGATTTATCCGAGTTTGAAGTTAAGGGACTCAATTAATGTAATATTATCTGACTGCAAATTATTTCTCATGTTTGCATTATCTGGCATCCTAAAGGAGCTCGCAGTTCGTTAAGCAACTTAATCTCCCAAGCACGTTAGGAAAAAGCCTAATATGGCGTGGACAACTAGAATCATCAGCTTGCGTTTTATTTGCAAGAAGATTAGTGCCAAAATTTTAATAAGTTTCTTTAATAATTTAAAATAAATTAGCTAGCAAAAACTACATGTTTGAAAATTTATTTTTTTGTTTATGTAAATTTTCATTGAATGTATTATGAGAATTAGTAATGCAAAAAATATGTTTTAATCATAAATAATGTTATGTATAATATTAGGACTATGTATAATGCGTTAATTAGTGTAATGTATGTTTTAGGATTGCATTTCCGACCTTTTAAGTTGTGCTAGCTCCGTTGCTCAATATGAAATAAGCTTAAAATTATTATCTTCTCCACTATACAATACTGACATATCCATGAAAGCATTTCGACACGGAATGTTGGGAAAAAATGCCTAAAAATAGACCTGATGCTACGTCTCTTACTGGAAAATTATTGGAAGAGCAAGTCAGTCAAAAAATACTACAATAATCTCATAAATCCATTATGTAGGTATAACCGAATTAAAAAGGTTCTCACAAATATTTGAACAAAACTGTATTAAACCTTATTAAAGTATATAATTATAATGATAACAACCTGCTGCTGAATATTGGTCTTTACTTTATTTCTTTGTAGAGAGGTTTATAAATACAAATAGTCATTAAATTGTGTCAATAATAGTACTAACAACCTTGCTTGATTAGATTATTCTCACTCCTCAATGTTTTCTACCTGGAGACGTAGCATAATGATTTTCATAAGCTACACCCATTTTTACAGCATATCGATGTAAAAAGATGTAAATGAAATAAATGTTTTAATTTTTCAAATAATGTGTTTTATTAAAATTTAACAGGCTGTATAACTGTGCTACTGCGTTGACACGGGCTCACGATCGCTGACAGGAACACACTACACATGCGCAGGGTCTGACACTAGGTTTAGTTTCTCTGTAGGCTATCCTAGGGATTACAGCTACTATGTAGGATTTCTATAACTTCCCTAGACTGAAAATTCCACAAGTATAACCTTTCAAGGCGTGCTTACTGATTTTCCTTAGATAAAGTTGTCATCTCATTCCACTATCTTCAACCTACATAACCTATAAAGCCAGACCCTGCTTAGATCCAAGCACAGACATGGCTTGACTAAGAACTGTGCACTGAATCATTTGGCTGATTGCTTTTAAATCAACTTAAATTAACAGTCTATTTATTTACATATAACTATAGGCGGTGTGCGATCACAATCTGTTATACTGTGCTTTGCTCCATATATTGTCGTTGTCTGTAACTAAGGTGTATACGCCTGCTAGGGTCAGGCCAACGGCAGCTCCGAGGCCGACTGAGCGGAGGCCTGCAGTGCTTTTGTAGATCATGCCAGTGGTGGCAGCTGCGATGAAGGTGTTGGCGGTGTCTTCTTTGTCTCGGATCCAGGTTACTCCGAGGGCAATGCAGGAGTAGAATGATGCAATAATGCCCAGAGTGCAGCCAGTTGTTGTGCCTGAAATTTGAAGGTTCACTGTTAGTTTGATGCATTCTAAAGGCTCAGTCACACAGGCGCGTTTTGCGAGCGGCGCGTGAACGGCGCCGCTTATACATATAAAACGCTCACGCCCCGCTCGGAAAACGCGCCTGTGTGACGGAACCTTAAAAGCCATTATTTTCTATAGTCACTTATGTGAACATAAGTAGTGTCATAAAATTAAAAGTTGGAAATAGCAAATAGGTGACTTGATTGACTGTTTTAATAGGAGTCATCTAGAATATTTCATAAACATTTCTTTACATAGGGATTGCAAACCGGATTGATTTTCAATCCGGCCGGATCCGGCCGGATTTTGGCACCAATCCGGCCGGACTGGATCCGGTTAGGTATAAGGATATTAAAGTTAATTAAATGGCATATTTTTCAAGTTTTATGCGTTATATGAGAAACAAAGGGTATTTTTACAAATGTATTCATAAAACAACAATTTGAAGTTAATAAGAAATAACTTTTTAACAATAAAATAAAACTAAGTATTAAAAAGTGTCACATAGTCAAACTCAATTTAAAAATAAAATATGAAATCTAAGTCATTTATTAATTTTATTATAATTAATCATTCACATTCTGCTCAAATTTATACGTTTACAATAAAAATATAAATTTGATTAGATTCCAAAGCCTGTTAATGGGATAATTATGGGATGGGAAATGGAACTCCTTGAAAGGACAAGTTTTCGTAACTGTTCTTTGATGGAATTATTTGTAACGCTGACATCCATTCTAGTAAGTAACAAGATATTTTACTTTTAACCAAAATTGTATGAAATGCGTTCCAATATTATCTTGCTTTCATTTTTTATCCGTGAAAATTGCTTTATAGCCTAAATCACAAATAAATAAATAATTCATGAATAAATATTTGGGGACAATTTTATACAGATTGACCTACTCGTAGCCCCAAACCAAGCAAAGCTTGTAATATGGGTACTAGCTAGCTCTAGGTAGTACTACTAGGCGACGATATATATACGTATAGTATATTGATAAATCCATGCTTATATACGTAGAAAACACTCATAACTCAGGAACAAATATCTGTGCTCATCACACAAATAAATGCCCTTACCGGTATTCAAACCCAGGACCATCGGCTTCATAGGCACTCAAGGCAGGGTCACTGAATGGTCACTACTCACTAGGCCAGACCGGTCGTTACAAATGCCTTCCATGGCATCTCCATCCTTTAATGTTTACTTCTAATTATTTAAGTAATCGTCGTATCGTGCCGATTCGTGCCACTAACATGAAAGAAGAGGAAATCCTCTTCTGTTCTCAATCATCGTCATATTAAATATCTTCTTATTTTACTAAATTTGGATTTTTTCATTCGTTCTTTATTCTGTTTAACTTCTTTCTTCTATCCGTCGCCTTTATCTCACTTAAAACGCACAGTGGGGGCATGCGGTCTTTTTAGGGTTCCGTACCCAAAGGGTAAAACGGGACCCTATTACTAAGACTTCGCTGTCCGTCCGTCCGTCCGTCCGTCCGTCCGTCCGTCCGTCCGTCTGTCACCAGGCTGTATCTCACGAACCGTGATAGCTAGACAGTTGAAATTTTCACAGATGATGTATTTCTGTTGCCGCTATAACAACAAATACTAAAAACAGAATAAAATAAAGATTTAAATGGGGCTCCCATACAACAAACGTGATTTTTGACCAAAGTTAAGCAACGTCGGGAGTGGTCAGTATTTGGATGGGTGACCGTTTTTTTTTTTGCTTTTTTTTTGTTTTTTTTTGCATTATGGTACGGAACCCTTCGTGCGCGAGTCCGACTCGCACTTGCCCGGTTTTTTTTCTATTTCTATTTTCTATTCTCCTAAAAAGTGCCGGATCCGGCCGGATTACCGGATCCGCCGGACCGGATTGCAATCCCTATCTTTACAAACCTAGTATGGGAAAGCTATTGTCAGTAGTATAATAATAAATAAATATCAGGGGACATCTTACAGAGATCAACCGGGTTATTCCCACTAGTTACCACCAAGTTCTTACCAGTGGTAACTACTGGGATTTTTTTTCCCAACTTTTACCACTGGTAACTACTGGGAAAAAAAATTCCCTCTAGTTACCACCAACTCGGCTTGGTGGTATATTAACATACTGTATGAGAATCTTATAGGAATGCATACACAAATCAATTACCTGATTGAATGACTGTTTTGATAAAAAATAAGTGTAAACAAACTTATCACTGACCGTGTTTCATGATGTAGTTCACAACTTGTGTTCGTCTCACTTTCCCAGTCTGTCCTGCTAGCGTGGTCGCTCGTAGACCTTTATACAGACCAGCCATGCTTCCCAAACCTAAAATATATCCAATAATGCTCGATTTCTATGCTTATACTTGTTAAGTTAGTGAGTAGCGAAGTAGTTTACTAAATATGACCTTGTAAACAGTAAATTCAATTAATAATTTACTAAGTTATCTACTAATATTGAATGTTTACTTGTTAAGATTCTGTTGGCTACTTCGTTACTAACAAATAACAGATAATTAAAGGACTGCGCACAATTATATAAATAATTTTGAGGTTATAAAATCAAAACTTCAATGATGATATTACGAACCTGAACCGGTCATAAAAGACATTCCAATTATCGGTAAAGCTACGTTTGATCTTCTAGCTGTAGTGGCCATATGGCTGTCGTCAGGGTACAGGAATTCTGGCTGCATTTTCGGTATGTAGTGAGGATCGAAGTTTAGGTATGGGGACAGGGCAGCACCCTGCCCTTGCGGCTTCTCATCGTTCTTCGGTATCGTCGGTAAAATATCACTAAAAAGAGACATTTTTGTTTATTCACTAATTTAAACTAAACTAAAAACTATATTACAGCAATCGTGAAGAATTTACGAAATCGAATTCGATATGTCAAAAGTATGAAAGGTCAGGCCCTGCGTGTTGCTAGTTGAAAAAATAACAAAGTTGCCAGGGTTATTATAAAAACATTTCAGGGTGGATTTCAAAATACTGCGTAAACTTATGGTTCAGTCTTTATAAAAAAAACTAGTAGGTTGTGCGAGTTGCAACTTTTTTATATGTTTTTAAGAACTATTATCTTCATGTTCCTTCAATTACCATCTCCAATAACATAATAGTTATTTTTATATAAAATGTTTTATGTGTCTAAAATCATCACCGTCTACCGGAAAAATCTGAACCTTATTGTTTGCAGTGAAAATTATAGCATACCTATCGTACGATTGCGATTTTTCTTTTACTTATATCTTTTCCATGTTGTTGTTTAACACATGGGAAAATATGCAATAATTCCTTCACCGAGAAAATATTTAAAATTTTGTCACGAATATTCGTCAACACCGTCATGGTAATGTCAATGTGAGCTTATCTCCGTGTATGAACAACGAAATACCGCTAAAGGTCCTTGCCCTATTTTTCACTTTAATACAGAATGCCAAAAATGATTTCACTATAAAGTCACATCATTGAATCGTGAGAAATATTACGAACAAATTTGTAAAACGTAGTTTGTCACAACAGAACATCATCACCGTTATGCTTTGGTTTAAAAAAGTTACAAATGATATATTAGAAATAATTATTGAAATGAATGGCAAACTACATGAAGTTTATTGTGTAGCATAGACATTAACTACTATTATTCGTATTCTAGAAATAAAAACAAGAAACTCTCAAATCGTCAACACCATACCCATCATCACCGGGAAAATATGACGACCGGTGATGATTTCATGTGTATGGCGATGACGGTTCTCAGAAACTTTTCTAGTTATTTTGCTATAATTCATTATGAAATTAAGCTGTATGTTTGAAAAAAGTTCTCTATGTCTTCTAGCACTATATAATGTCTACCTTATAAATGTAGAATAAATGTAGAAGAAGATATGACTATTTTTTTCACACTAGAGGATGGTTAGTTTTAAATAACATTTTGACTGAAGTAGGCAAAATTTAGGTCACTTAGAACTTAGAACATACAAATGTTTATTTTTTATTATCTAATAATGTAAATCGTGCAACTTAGAGTCTGTAATTGCATGTTAGTCGTGTTAAAACAAAGTATTTAAACAAGCAACATATATTAAGTTTTAAGCGACCATAGGCTACGGTACTGGCTCACTATCGTAATGGCCTTATGTTTTTTGATAATATTATATTAATTGATGTATATAATTACAGCAATTAATAATTATACCATTGGGTAGTCACCGGACCCAATACCTAACATTTTGTAACTTATGACATGCATTACAAGTAGGGGTCTTGCAACTTATAAAACACTGATTATATATTAATGTTTAGGTATTAAACAATATATATATGGATTAAAATCATTATAGCTATTTTTAAAGTTAATTTATAAAACAACAAAAATACAAACTTATGCAATGAATCAAATTATCAAAAAAATAGTAATATATCATAAAAATTAAGCTCACTGGTAAGCCAGCAATTATATAATATGATATAAATACCAAATTATGCAGTAGATAAAAGAAGACGCGGGTTTAAACTGATAATAAGAGTACAATATTGTTAATATGATTTAACATTAAAAAAACCCAAAAAAATAAATAAATACATAAATTGCCTATTTCGGAATATAAATTATTTAAAATTATACAATAAAAATTCTTGTTATATATTTATTTATATGAATAAAATGTTTTTTTATAATTTTCTAAAAATAATTTATGTAGCTAGTCTTATGTTCAAAAACATGTTATTTGTAATGTTTATTAAAGTTCTAAAGCCTTACAATTAAAAAAAGTTTTTGTTTTTTTAATACGTTTTTAATACATATATAAATTAGTTCCCAAATCGTCATTACCGTACATGCAGTGTCATTACCGTCTATAAAAGAGTCATTACCATACCATGATTGTCATCACCATCTTGCGTTTTTATTTTCCGAAAGCGATAACTTCAAATATAAGCCACAAATGATTGTATAAATACCATAAATATCCTCAATTTACAGCCCCCTATTACTTTACCCAGCTAGAATTGTGTTAAATTAAACATTTAAAAAAAATATTTTTTTGTATGGTGAAATTTTTGGTGATGAAATCCACCCTCGAACAACTTTTTAATGGAAAATATTTACTTTAGTGCTAAATAATGAGCACTAAAGTACATAAATATTTTCCATTTATCACGCAATCCCGATCGCGATTTCGCGATACAGTAATACTTAGAGAGAGAGAGTGAGAGAAAGAGCCTAGCCACACCGTATTACCACACCACACCACACCGTAATACCACACGCCGTATTGCCCGTAACTGTGTATCACTTTGCTATTAAGTTTTCTTTAGGAGTTTACGTTTATGATCCTTTAGCGATATTTTTTTTACAGCGAGGAAAGAACATCCGAGGATGTCAGAAAAATAATAAAAACTGCAAAACTCCATGAGTCGGAGCTAACTGAGGTGACCCAGGTGTTAAGGTTCCCTGACGCCGGCAGCCAGAAACAAAACCTAAGTCTGATGCTGCTCGATGCTAATTTACTGAAAGAAATCGAGGAGGGCAATGAACTGATATTCAAAGGTATAATTTTACAGTTATAGTTTGTCAAAGGACGAGGAGGAAGTTTTTCAATCATAGACAGAGAGAATCATAATATCTTTGTCTTACACTAGTACTAGCACCCAAAAGAAAAGGATGAGTATAGTTTTCCTGGTTGTTACTGACTGACAAATTGGTTTGACCAACTATAGCTTTGTCTTAGACTGTTATTTGGACTTATAATACATATACCTTAGGCCCGTCCAAACGGGATAATTTACGCCCAATCTGATTAAATTGGACACAAAAATATATTGACGCCAATTTCTTTTCTGATCAAATTGGTCAATCTGATCATCCCGTCTTGATGACATCATTTAAATGTTTACTCCATGTATGTAATAAGTAATAAAACCATTTCAACATTAGATTAATTATCACGATTTTATTTATAACGTCCATATAACGTTACTTTGATTTGATATGGTTCTAGGATTCCAAATTGATCATAAATATAATCCGTATGAATGACTTCCCATACGCACATTTAAAATTATATTGGGCTGTAGACGCGCGCGTCCGTTAACGCCATTAGCGGTCAAATGTGGCTTTCCATTAGAGAAGGGACCCTTCTCTGTGGAAAGACAAATGTTTAACAATTTATTTTCATATCCTTCCAGGCGATCCTGAAGAAAACGTCGTCCTCTGCACATCCACCAAAACATACGACGTTAAAGAGGCGGAGACTTCCAACAGCCTATTATTAGTGCCAGACTTGCTTTCCGCTGCCAACACAGGGTTAGATGAAACCATAGCCAATAACTCTATGGATGACTCCGACACATCCTTTGAGAAATCTAATAATTCCTTAAACAAATCCACTGAATCTGATGAAGGTGAGAAACCTCCAAGAAAAATAGAGTACAAAGAAGTTATAAACACTTTTTTTACTTATTACGAATTAAAACCGTGTAAACCTCGTTTAAATAAGTTGCAAAAATTGCTAGAAGCTTCTAGATTCCAAGGTCTAGAGCTGGAATATGCTATTGACAAATCTACGCTTTTAACTTATGAAGCGATTTTCGAAGAAGTTCAAGCGTCGAGAACGGAATTAAATGAGGAACTTGAAAATATTCAAGCTATTGAAATAGACGGTTTTTATAGACTACTTGAGTTTGACTACGAATTTAGGGTTCTATCATACATGCTCGACCTTATTGAAGAAAATTCCTGGCCGTTAGAGAAAATATCGAAAGAAATAACTTTAGAAAGTTTGAAAGACTTAGTTCCTTCGCCGATTATAGAAAGTATGTTCAAGTTTTATACTGAAGAGTCTGTAGAGGAAGATGGGATTCAGTATTATAAGTATAAGCAGGAGAAAGTGTGCAGGTTTCTGGCGAGAGTTTTATTGAAGAGTGCTGGCAAATTCAATTTGACAGAGTTTATGCAGGCTTGGAGGGATTCAGTGCCGGAGGGAATGGTAACAGATGTAAGTCATTTTTAAACAATAGACGCTTAAAATAAGTAATATAACCACGCGGCGGGTATGACATCGTCGGTGACCTCTATATTTGAGCGTTTCTTTTATTGGGACCTTTTTTGCCATTTTTGTGTTACTTATTTCTACTTAGAATCACGAGCTCTTTCGATCCTAATGGGATAAAAAAATGTCCCAGAGTTTTTTCCTATTGTGTTACCATTTCCCCATACACTTTGTATGGCGGTAACAAAAAGGAAAATTTGAAAAATGTATGAAAATTTTTGGACACTTTTTCTCCTATAAGGATGAAAAGAGCTCGCAAACCTGACTAGAAATAACACAAAAGTGGGGGGGCAGTCAAAGTAATTTGTAATGGATTCAAGCTTTCAACTCCTTTTTAACCCCGTTAGAGGATGAATTTTTTAAAGACGCTTAAATTACTTTCCTTGTATTCTAATAATATGCGCATATAAAATGTAGCGGAGTTTTACTTTTAGGGGGATGTAATGATAACCTCGCTACATGGATCTCTAATATGTATAGCACAGTATAAGATAGCTACTGCACTGACCATGAATCAACACTCGATGGGCGCACAATTCCGTCTCCTCTCAATCTCGTAGGTATCTCTTGTTATGAATGTAACCTCAACTCTCTCAGGGAAAATTAGAAGGGCCCCAAGTCCCGTGGCTCATATCGGTGGATGCATGGCACAACTGAATCTCCACAACACAGGAGAACTCATCGTGCATCCCGCAACTCATATATTCTCATAAACTCAGAATCTCATATATCTCTCTACTCATAATATGCGATGAGTACTGAGGTGGGGACCATGTGGTCCCCGACGAGCCTCCACAACAACCCCTACAGCTCATCCATCAGCCTCCATAGAAACCTCCAGTAACTCAAACCGATAAACTCTAGCCACCTCACTTGTTACATTCAAACTCGAGCTACACACAAAGAATATCAGACAATTCTTCAACTCAGATAGATCTCAAGGTCGTCGCTAATTCAAGGTCACTGCAATATCCATATATATCAAAATATAGATGTTTCGCTTACCAAGAGTCTCCTGTACGTGATGCACGCGCCACGGCGTCACACCACCTCTTACGTACCAGAAATTCAGACGACCTCTCTCAACTTGTCTCAACTCGGTTCCCGCCATCTTCCTCGCTGTCACACCTGACACTGCCCTCTCCATCGCCAGTGTTACCAGTGAAAGTATGCTTAGAGTGACAGATAAGATACATACCACAATGACAGTCTTCGCGATCACCGCGACATAAAAAGTTTCAAGCCACACACTTGAAAAAAATTTTGATCTCCATACAAATTTTCAACCCCTATTACGCCACCTTAGGGGATGAATTTTCAAAAACGCTGAAATTAGTTTCTTATCTTTCTTATTAGGGTGGTATTCCACCTATCCAATTTCTTTGTCCAATGTGTATTGCGACTCACATTTTAATTAATGAGAGAGTGAGGCGCAATGAGGCCTACCACCCTTAGGAAATGTGATAAAACAACGCAACTTCATTGAGTTTCAGTTTGATAGAATCGTTATGAGTAGGTAGTAGAGATGACTGAAAAGAAAAGTACAGTCAGCGATAACACCTTGTATCAAAAATTTTATCTTTGGCTAAAATGTATGTAGACTTCTCTTTCGGTCATACTTTTTGGTCATACTGCACTTTAGGTATACATTCGTACCGTGTAAGTACTTTTTAGGGTTCCGTACTCAAAGGGTTAAAATAGGGTCCCATTACTAAGACTCCACTGTCCGTCTGTCCGTCCGTTCTTCCGTCCGTGTGTCTGTCTGTTAATAATGTTTGTTATAATTTGCCAGGAGTCAATGCTATGGGGTATAGCGTTGGTGGACAAGAGCAGCTCCCCGCCGGTAGTGTGGGGCTTCACGGAGGCCGAGCTGCCCGGGAACATCAACGAGCGGTTCAAGGTTCTGTTCCAGGCCAAGCCAAAGTGGACCGTCGACCAGATATCGCCGTACATCGAGTAAGTCATTTATCAATTACTAGCGACTCGTCCCGGCTTCGCGCGGGTAAACCTTAAGGGGCTCCCCCACGCCAATGACCTTCGATCTGAATCCCTTAGTTTTCTAATGTTTTTTGTAGCTTATCATATCAACAGCAACGGCTTTAAGCAATATAGTATCCCATATTTACTTCAAAGTTCATTGTCTTCGAGATATTTGGCATCAAAGTTGAACTATTTTAGGCTAAAAAACTGGTTTTCTGGCCACAACTTTTGTGTTAATTAGTTTAAAATTAAACACATTTTTGGAGACGTCTAAGACGAACCCAAATATATTGATTTCGTACATGTAAGATCCTTCATAGCAAACTAGATACGAAAAAAAGTGATTTTTTAGAAAAAGTTTAAAAAAATCATAAAAAATAAGTATGAATTTCTTTCAAAATCCGGTGGACAAAACGGCGGGTGGGCATCAAAGCTTTTAAGCTTGAAGAATCGATAACCGTTTGTCTTATAATTCTATCTGTAGTGCAAAAAAGGAGATACGATTCAAAACTTGTCAAAAATCGATGAAAACCTCGGGTAGCCCGTTAACAAATTATACACCTAAACCTTCTTCAAGAATCAGTCTATTGATAGGTGAAAACCATATGAAAATCCGTTCAGTAGTTTTTGAGTTTGTCGCGAACATACAAACAGACAGACGCGGCGGGGGACTTTGTTTTATAAGATGTAGTCATCACTAGCTGTTGTAGTCTGTCCGCTTTTCTAACCCAAGTAACACAAAAGTAGCTGAATATTGTTTGAATAATAGAGCATTCCGTACTGTATGCTGAATAAGGTAGCTGTATAATGTCTGTATAAGCGCTTATACAGACGTTATACAGAAGGTTTGGACACAAAGTGGGCTAGCCCACGCCGCTTATTACTGAATAACAGTAATGTAATAGCTGTATAAGTGTGTGCCCACACATTGAATCGCTGAATAACACTTGTATAGAGGCTGTCAAAAGCTTCTATACCGCTTTTAAACCAAAGTTATCCAGCTTTGTATAGAATGACTCAGTTAGTCACACGTTATGCAGCTTTTGGTTCAAAAGTGCATTGTTACAGAAAATATATTCAGCTATTTGTGTATGATTTGTCTTCCATTTTAATTTGTGAACTCGTGTCAAAGTGTAGTGTCTGAAGTGAATACAAAATAAGGAGGACATTACCCATATATTGATTTGATGTTTACATAACATCAATTTCATTGCGCATGCGACTTTACTGTTAATATATATATACATTTTATTTAAAATTTTAAAGCGCCGCGTAAATAATGCACTGTTTAGAAAGTAAATATAGAAAATGTAGTACTCCACTTTTAAATTTGTAATTTTTTTGCGGTGTTTAGATGTTTTAGTGATAGAAAATGTACTTTAACAAGTTATGCTACGATAAAACTAGTTTTATAAATGAATATAAATGGGTTTTACAGTTCATTTTAAATTCCTATTTAATTTTAGAGGTTAGAATATGAGCAACCGTAATGGCGTCCGACTGTGCTGAATATAAGCTGCTGCCACAGCTATTATGTGCTAAATTTCTGAATAGGCATTCACATTATTCGCTTTACTAAGCTACATGTTAGATAATAATGGTTTTAGAACAACAAGTTTTGAATAACATCAGTATAATAGTAATTGTTTTCGCAATCTTAAAGCATATTAGGGTTCTATACACAAATGGTAAAAACCACATAGATCCTCACTAGTTTGATGAGAAACATTATAGGTATGTAACACGGGCAATATTCAATCCTACTTCCTACTAATATTATAAACGCGATATAATATTTAAGTAATATGATAAATCTGGGGGCACGGCAGACTACACAGTTATTTTTTCCGTTATCAGTTCCGACAAATATGTAGTAGGTAAAGGTATACGCAAAGATGTACGAAGTGAGTACGAAGATGTGTATAGTACGAGCAAGCATCGGAGTTTTTGTAGCATGGTAAGACTAATAGCAAGCAATGGAGTCGACATTTGCCATAAATGTAAACTCTTATTTATACTCATACTCATTTATTGAATTTATCTTAAATGCCTTTAGAGAGGTCGGTCGTGTATATTATCTTAGTCGAATTATATAAAGAAATATTTTTCTATTACATTATGAATTCATAACTTCAACTATTCGTAGTCAACAAATTTAAAAAATGAAACGCAATATCGCTTCAATCCAAAGCACACTATGCCATTGAATGTATACGAAGGAAAAACGATATCTTCACCATCCACATTGACTTCGTCATCCATTGAAATACGTAATTCATACCTATTATATGTATATATTGTATATCCATAGTGTTTTGTATACATATTATGTTCCTGTTGTTCTTGTACCAAATCGCACATCTGATTAATCTTTCCAATTTCTCGTTTAAATAAGTATGAAAGTATAGACGGACACATGTTGAAATGTAAAATATCTTTCAAGTAAACAACTAATCAATGACAGTAGTGATAACTTTTTTAATTGCGGAAGGTTATTTTTTTAGGTGACAGTTCCATTCACTTTCGGCTCTATTGCAACAAATGAGGTTTAATAAATTAAACTCTTATATGTAGTAACTATTTAGTAATCCGTTCTTCTATTAAATAAAATTAATCATGAGTAAGAGTATGAATAAGAGTTAACATTTATGGCAAATATCGACTCCATAGCTTGCTATTAGTCTTACCATGCGACAAAAATTCCGATGCCTAAGTATGAGTATGGTGTGGTTACGAGTATGGTATGAATATGAATATGGTGCGAAGGTGCGGGTATATTAGTAGCGGGTATCACGGGTATGAGTACAAGTATAGTTTGGTATGGGCAGTATTGTTTAGGTATGAGTACGAATATAGTGTGGGATGGGTATGAGTAGACCACTTGAAACCTAAAAACAGTCCGTTCAAAATCGACAGGAGAACCGATTTCGCTGTATTTTAATGGGGGTGATTATTTTATTTTTCACATACCCAGTCCAGTCTACAAGTTTTTAATGCAACAATATCAATAACTAGCATTTGCCACCTTGTTTGCAAACTAGCAACAACCTTAAATGGCCATTGGTAAACTTTATCTCGTTGCAGTAAGGTATGCAAATGGTCAGTTAACAGTGTTTACGATGGTAGCTAGCAATTGTTTTACGTCATTAAAACGACAATGCATCTTGTGTAAAATAACCAATCGAAGAGAATTGTTAAGAAAACTAAACCTCGATTTTTTAAATAATGGTTGGATTAAAGAATAAATACGCAAGATGCGTTCAAAATAAAATAAAAACACGCTCAAGCTCAAAGCAAACAGGCTCAAGTAGCACTGTTGACCGTGTATAAACTTATAAAGCTACGGAACCCTCTCCACCGCGCATTTGTTGATACTAAGCACTAGTTTGAATAGCGCTGCTCATTGCGTTCATTTTGCAGCTTTTAGCAAGAAAAGATAGTATATGTGTACTAAAATCGCTATAACTTAAGTATAAGTGTTGTTTTAGTATTTATTATTCAGACGTTATGTCTATAAAAGCCATAACTAACCCATATATGCAGCTACTGAATAACAAATAATATGTGGATTTCATTACAGCTTCCAGTAATAGCGTCCACCTTTATTCAAAAACTAGCATTAAAACAGAAACTGCAACCGCTTTTATACAGTTGAAAGTCTTCACCGACGCTTCTTTTCAGCATTTAGTAGCCACTATCACATTTTTCTTAATATTGTCTGCTTAATATCTCACGACACAAAATATATACAGCTAATTGCTGCTAATGCTGCTATTATGCAGCTTTTAGTAACCACAAATGCTTTAAGCTGAATAATGTCTGACTAACTGTGTAAGAAATAAGTATTATTCAGCTTTAATATGCAAAACCGATACTATGCAAAATTTATTCAGCATTTAGGCCCCACTAGGCCCACATATTTTCTTATTCCGAATTTAGTAATTTCCACCGCTTATACACAAAATTTATGCAATCTTAATTTGAATAAGATGATAATTTTACTCTATTATCCTGCTTGTGTGTTACTTGGGAAGATCTAGCATATATATATTTAAGTGTTCATTCATTGTTTCAGATGTTACGCCACAGAAAAGCTGAACGTCAACGCTCTGCTGACGAAATACGCGCGAGCGTCTACACAAGATGGCGTCAGGGTATTCTCAGCCAAACATATGAAATAAGTACTGAACCTTATTGTTAAGTTATTAAGGTATAATATTGTATAAAACTGAACAACGCTTTCCTGATGAGATTCGCGCGAGCGTCCACACAAGATGGGGTCTGTGTTCTCAACCAAACATATGAAATAAGTACTCAACCTTGTTGTTAAGTTATTAAGGTATAATATTGTATAAAGCTGAACAACGCTTTCCTGATGAGATTCGCGCGAGCGTCCACACAAGATGGGGTCTGTGTTCTCAACCAAACATATGAAATAAGTACTCAACCTTGTTGTTAAGTTATTAAGGTATAATATTGTATAAAACTGAACAACACTTTCCTGATGAGATTCGGGCGAGCGTCCACACAAGATGGGGCCTGTGTTCTCAACCAAACATATGAAATAAGTACTCAACCTTGTTGTTAGGTTATTAACGTATAATATTGTATAAAACTGAACAACGCTTTCCTGATGAGATTCGCGCGAGCGTCCACACAAGATGGGGTCTGTGTTCTCAACCAAACATATGAAATAAGTACTCAACCTTGTTGTTAAGCTATTAAGGTATAATATTGTATAAAACTGAACAACGCTTTCCTTATGAGATACACGCGAGCCTCCATACAAGATGGGGTCTGTGTTCTCAACCAAACATATGAAATAAGTACTCAACCTTGTTGTTAAGCTATTAAGGTATAATATTGTATAAAACTGAACAACGCTTTCCTTATGAGATACACGCGAGCCTCCACACAAGATGGGGTCTGTGTTCTCAACCAAACATATGAAATAAGTACTCAACCTCGTTGTTAAGTTATTAAGGTAAGCGCAATTAAATTGCTGATTATATAGTCAATTAAATTGGCTATAATCTCCAGACCTACACACGTTTTTAACTAAAACATGAAACAATCCAATTGCCTACTCGATATTTTAGAAAATTTACTTTTTTGCGTTCACACCGTTTGATTTGATTGGTCACAATCGAATTGTGTGGTCTAGGCGGAAATTGATGTAATCAAGTAATAAGTAATTATGTAAAAGATTGCTAATTAGGTAAACCACTGGTTTCACATTAAAATCAATACACAAATGTAAAATAAACGTTTATTTTAAATTCTCATTTCTTATTACAATAAATCATTAAAAATCAATTTGCGTTATTTGAGCATGCTCTTAACCTATTTGCATTTCGTCAAATAAATTCACAATTCCTCAAACTAAAGGTACCATTTTGTCATTTGTCAATAAGTCGCTAATTACATTTAAATGCAATAAAAAATAGTCCTTATTGACAATTGACAAAGGTGCCTTTTGTCTCAAACGTCATTAATAACTAAGCACAGCCATAATACATTCATCGATTCACATTTCATATTCATTCTTCCGATTATAGATTGCATCTTAATTCGATTCATTAAAACATCGTTAAAATAAACTTACGCTAAATTATTTATAGGAATTTGTAGGCACATCGAATACGTGGAATTTAAATGCATAAAAATATGATTTGCCAGAGATCTATAGTTTTAACCCTTTAGTTGAAATAACGACGACATATGAGTCATACGACATATAAACTAGTGGCTCTGTGAGCTGTAGACCTCGCGAGCAGAGCTTGAAATAACATGGTGCTAAGAGCTTTAAATACACCGTGTTTTTTTTGATTTCCGTTAATTTCAAGGGTGCATTCCTGAGCTTAAATCAAGTAACTTTCTCAAAGACACCGATGTTCTAATTAAGTCCATTTCGGAGATAATCCATAATTTATTTTTTTACTATAAGGCCTCTACAAGCGTGTACACTTGCCTTAGGGCCGGCTTACATATTGATTAGTGTTTAGAATGAGTTCATACATTTGCTACTAAACTTAAGTACAATCTCGGTCGATTGATGTACGAAATGACATTGATATGTCACAGATTTCAATTGTTTGGTTGAGTTAAATGTAATGCCCGTGTTACAACAACGCTATATGCTACATTTAATTACTGTTTAAACAAAAAAAAAAAAACAAAAAAGAAAACAAAAAAGAAAACAAAAAAAAATTTTTTTTTTTTTAAATTAACTATGCCATTTACTTCTTATAAACGTACTTAACTATACCCCGAAGTTAACGGAATTCAATAAAAACACGGTGTATAGTAAATTAAAGAAAAACAATACGAAATTTATGTGTAAAAAAATACAAAAAGTTATAATATCCCAGCATACAATTACTGGGGATCGAACCCAGACCCTCTGTGCAAACAGAAAAAGCGAACGTTTACAAACTGAGCCAAATAGTTCTTAGACGGGTTGACGAAATTTAGCTACTCCTTCTCAAATTAAAATTAGTTAAAATTAAATATCTAAATACCGCCTAAACCAGCGATAATTTTTTTCTGCATTTTTTGCTATTAACTCTGTAAACATGTCTCAAAAAGAAAAAAGTCTTATGATATCGATACGACTATTTGTTTAGGCGCCAGGTATCACGACTCCGCCATTTATAAAAATTTCCAAAAACCGGATTGACAAAAATTTTTTATTTAGTCATAGAATTCGGTCACAAAATTTCACGAGAATCGGTTAAGAATTGCGACCTGTAGAGGAGAACATCCGGACATACGAAAGCAAAATGCCCGAGTCAAAACGTAGACCTTCGCTTCGCTTCGGTCAATAAGGAAAACAACAATATTCCAAATTGAAAAAACAGATATGTCGAACTTCTAAAGGATTAAACTGCAGTTTTGACAGATGTGAATAAATAATACAATATTAATAAATACATATTAATTCATATTTACAGTAAGTAATTGATACAGTCCCAAATTGATGCTATGGGTACCAATTACACTACGAAATATTCTAAAAGATATAATTTTTTATCAGATTCTATAAAATAAGTAGTATAATCTGTCAAAACTGCCTCTTTTGCTTGTTAGTCTTGGTTTATTTTATGAACAATGGTCAATAGTAAATAAGGTTAATTTTCGTTCGTCCACGGATAATCTTTGGCTTGTCTAAGACTGCTGGATGTTCCTCCTGAGGATTTCCAGTTGCTCCCACATCTGCTTCGGCAGGTCATCGCCCACCTCTTCTTTGAAATACTTTTCTACGGAATCCGCCTGAAAAAACAAAGGAAAGTTAGAAAATACGTCAAAACTAAGACCTAGAGCATAAGGACGTCATAGCAGATATACATCATAGGTATATTTTGGCAAGCCATTTCCGTGAGTTGACAAAGCCGAAAAAATTTAGGCGCGAAGGTTTGTGCTCCCATAAAAATTGAAATTTCGCGCCTTTTTCTACTGACAAAGTGAGTTTGCCAGAGTACACGGCTTCGGCGAAAGCTGGCGGGATACCGCTCTGGACCGATCAAAGTGGCGTGCTCTTGTGTTGGAGGCCAGGACTCATTTTGGGTCATCACGCCAACCAAGTAAGTAATTAAGTAGGTACATACAAATGGACCCTCGCACTATTAACCCTTTGAAGCGACGAAAGGGTTATGGTGGGCAACAAATAAATTCGACCAATCATAGTGTCGCATTGCGACTTGCGTATGTTTTGTCCCTCAAGGACGCACGCGTATAGCACATCTATAGGATCCTACCATCTATGGAATTGACGAAGGTTGATATTAGATATTAGGCTGTATAGCTGCGCGCGAGTGGACGTTTTTGCGGTTAGAAAGTTAAATTAGTATTGGAACTAAGTGCACCGATCTTAAAAGTAAGAAACTCACCTCCTTGATCCAGAAATCTTTCGGAATACTAAACAGCTCCTTCATATTGATATCTCCGAGGCCGTCGACGGGCAGGGCTCCGGGGGCCGGCACGAAGCCCAGCGGAGTGTCCACGTGGCAAGGCTGCTCGTCGCAGCGGCGGAGCACCCAGTCTAGAACGCGGGAGTTCTCGCCGAAGCCCGGCCAGAGGAATTTGCCCTGGAAGGTAAGGATGATATAAATATCTGACTCACTGGTAGGTGTATATGATGTATTGTACTTTAAAAATATTGTGAATTGTGAATGGGAGGGAAGTTAAATATTGTTATTTACATTTCATAAAAGTTACTTGACTCTTTTTCATCTTTATTTGAGTGATTTAAATATGTTAAATTCGCAGCGATATGCGAATTGCAAAAAGACACTAAACCTGTCAAGTCAATCAGAATTTGACAAATGCCTTCTTGATTTTGTGGCGGTTATGCAAATTAATTCCTGACTGCGGAGCAAGTAACCGCCAACCTTCACAAGACATATCATACACAGGTAAAGGTCCCTGCACAATCACGCCTTGAAGCAATGAGGTATTTCCGCTCTCTTTGGACTCTTTCGCGGTACGATCAGTACCGTCTTTATGGTAAAGACGAAGAAAGGGCACACGGGGCCCATGCCCAGGGCCCCCATCCTCAGGGGGCCCGAAGGACAGACAGTAACAGTATATATGATTACTCATAATAAATAGAAGAGCATAGTAGAAAAATGTTAGTTTAACTCGCTTTCTTTACTTTCCAAAAGGGCCCCAAATTCTTATGTGCCCAGGGGCCCCAGCATAGTTTAAGACGGCCCTGGGTACGATATCTAACAAATAGGTTAATAAGGTAACTAAGGTAAGATACGATTATGAGTACGTACTTGCTGGTCTTTCCTGAACCAGTTGACATGGAAGATCTTGGGCATCTTGCGGCCAGCTCGCGGCATGGACAGCCAGTGCTGGAGGTACTCGCCGAAGTTGTAGCCGAAGAACGGACGCATGGCGAACGGGTCGTGCATCACTACCTTGCCCTGGAGGGAAATGGATGTTGAATTTTCTTGTTTTATAAATAGGGGATTTTTAGATGAGGTCAGTAGCAGTAGTCTATTTGTGAAGTACGAAACATTTACTCAAATAAATCTTACTTACATCGTCAAATATGCTTCAATGCTATTCGCTTGTAGAATTTGACCTAGATCAGCATTTCCCAAACAATGGAATATTGAGTGGGCCCAGAAACTGCTAGGAAATCTGAGGGTTACTAATTATATTTTATGCTCCCTTTTTAAGACAGGCAAGAGGTGGGTCCCCAAGTTAGCAGTTTTTGTTAGGTGGGTTTGAGCCCTGTCAACTTTGGGAACCACGGACCTAGATAGAAAAATTGATTTACCTACCATATCTTTTTCAAAATATAATTCTTTTTGCTTGTTGGTCAAAATAAAATGTTTCTGTAGTTGGTGTAACAAAACTTCAATACGATACACGCACATAGAGAATAAATTCCAAGCACTAGTCAATTATCATCACAAGAGCAATGCCTTCTAGGCTCAAAGTAACATTAGCATAGTAAATTCTTTGACTTACGCTGTGCTCAGCGGCGGCAGTGGCCTCCGAGCGCATGGCGGCGCCCATGAACACGCCGTGGTCCCAGCCCCGCGCCTCCACCACCAGCGGCACGCCTGCGGGGCGCCGCCCCCCGAGCAGGATGGCGGAGATGGGGACGCCCTCGGGGCTCTCCCAGGCGTCGTCGATCATCGGGCACTGCGCCGCTGGCGTGCAGAACCTGGGGGTGGACGACGTTATTGTTTAAATCCGTTTAGTTTGTAGGCGAGTTTAGACTTCAGATTTGGGGCATTTTTAAGGCTAATCGGCACATCCAAAGACGGTACTTTAGTTCAGTTTATAGTTGTGCCCTTCTCGAGAATGTTCTCCGTTTACTATGGGATATATTCTCGAGCGAGAACATTTCCCATACAAAACCGAGAACGTTCCCGAGAACGGCACAACTCTGGTTCAGATGCGTCTGACGGCCCTTTAAATTACCGAAAGATTCCATTCAGCCAACTAACCAAAGAAATTCGAAGATGTAAGGCGACGGTAAGTCTTAGACTTAGAGTTCAGATTTTGACAACTAACCTAGAATTAGGGTGCGCTCCAGGAGTCTTCTTGCTCGGGTCCCAGGGCTGCCCCTTCCAGTCGGTGAGGCTCTCGGGCGCCGGGCCCATGCCCTCCCACCACACCCCCCCTTCCTTCGTCTCAGCTACGTTCGTGAAGACTGTGTTTTTGAACACTGTCGCCATTGCTATGGGATTGGTTGCTGCGGAAGTACCTGTGCAAAAGATTATAGAGATGATAAATGAAACAATCGACAACATACATTTTCACTACACTTCATTACTTATATACCTACTCTGTCAAGCAATTTCCGTCAGTAGGCAACAGCGGCAAATTTATTAACCTTTTGGACGCCAATGACCGATATATCCGCTCTGCAGTCCGCGTTCAACGCCAAAGACCGATTAATCGGTCCCAGACCACAGAGCAACGTAGACCTACGTGCATATGCATAAAGTTCAATTTCAGTTTTGACACTTCGGTGACGTGGCGTCCGAGTGACAGCTTTTGTGTTTGACACGACGTCGAAAAGGTTAAAAAATGTAGTCGCGAATGGTTTTCGTCCTATAGAAAGTTTGAATTTCGAACCTTTTTCTACTGACATACTTGTTTGACCGGCTATAGTAGCATTTTGGTACCAGTTACGTTATAGAAATCACCAACGAAGCTACGAGATACCGAATGTAATTATTACCCACAGGTCCGTTAAGTTAAGGATTTTATGATAAGGTCCGTAAACTTAAGGACAACTCCTGTTATAGAAATAGCCAAGCAAACTAAAGTAGAGCTAATATCAAGTAAGCTTTTCAGCTTGGGCTGGTGAAGTGAAAAAAGTTCACTTGACGTAACCTCTACTATAAAATTCAAATACATATGAAGTTACATCTTAATATAGTTGCGTGTCCTTCGAGCAACGCCGGCTTCCGACATGTCGGAAGGGAGGAGCCCAAGCGATATCTTATTCTGCCATTTTTTGCGGGGGGAAACGTGCACATAGTCGCACTTTTCACTCACTACATACAAAATCCAATCTGTAATGACGACACAAATACATAGAAAACTCCACACGTTTGAAGAACACGTTTGCGTTCGAAGTTTGCAACTTCGATCTCTTTTTGTGTAAGGACGAGTCACTACACGCATCGCCATTTGTACCTATGATTCGGCAGAGGGGAAATAGTACGAATGCCGTCTCCCTTCCCGGTGTTGCTCGAATTGCCTATCTAACAAGGAACACTTAAAGTATATGGTAAATTTGAAACAAACCTGGAGCAACTCCAAAGAACCCATTCTCCGGGTTGATAGCCCGCAGAACGCCGTTCTTGTCGAACCTCATCCAGGCGATGTCATCCCCGACGCACTCCACCTTGTAGCCGGGGAGCGACGGCGTCATCATGGCCAGGTTGGTCTTCCCGCAGGCCGAGGGGAATGCGGCTGCTATGTAGCGCTTGCGACCTTGGGGATCGGTGATGCCAACGATCTGGAGAAATTAAGGTAAATCTGACTCTGTATTACCTACTTTAACCTCATCAAATGTGTCGCTTAGTTTCAAACTCGGGTAAATCCATTCGATTCTCTCAGCAAACTAGCCTATTACCATTTCTTTTCTTTAAATCGCATAATCTGACAGATGGATTTCCCCGAGTTTAAAGTTAAAAGACTCAATTGGGTGGCACGCAAAATGATACTGTGCTAGCCAGAGGTAATTCGGATTGTTTTTCTTCAAGATCTGTAGAACAAGGTACTGTATTGTTATAAAATAGGCAAGCCCGGGAATCAAGTAGGTACCTGCTAACAGTAATCGCCACTGGTGCTTAGCGGCAGCGTTGTATTGTGTCAGTAGGGGACTAACGTCATGTAGAGATTTTTTTAAGTGCTACGCAGATGCACGCATACGAGATAGTTCTGCGACCAGTCCTGAGTTTGCTAGTCTGCCAGTACGGTAGGCTTAGAATGGTCAGTCCTCTCATAGAGTAATATAAGTAACGAAAGAGTGCTAACTCCATACATCAGTTTTCTTACCAAAACGCGCGTTATTTCGTAGTGGACATTTCCACTCTTTCTTTACTTATATTAATTACTCTATGGTTCTCTGGAGTATGATCATAAGCTGACAGAGTAGCCTAGGTGTAGTCAATAGAAGAACGTACCAGCATATGCTCAGCCAGCCAGCCCTCGCGGCGCGCGATGACGGAGCCGAGGCGGAGAGCGAAACACTTCTTGCCCAGGAGGCTGTTGCCGCCATATCCACTTCCTGTAATGCACATGTCAGTTATAATCCCACTTTTTGGCAATTAAATACTCGTATTGCCGAAAAACTAACGAATGACTTTGAGAGGCGAGGTAAAAATATTAGATGATTTTTTACGAAAAGGCGGCAAAAACAAAAAATGTAGACGCGAAGGGTTGTCCCGCCATGAAAATTTGAATTTCGCCCCTTTTTCTACTGACAAAGTAGGTTTGCCCGAGTATACTTCTACCGCTGACTGACCAAGTCCCAAGACTATATAAATAGTAAGCGTGTCTCTTACCGTAACTGATGATCTCGTTGTCACTGGGTTTGTGGAGGATGATAGTGCGCGGTGGGTCGCAGGGCCAGCCGGGCACGGCGGGCGCTCCGTTGCCGCCCACGGCGTGGAGGCAACGCACGAACTGTTCGTCGCTACGCAGGACTTCTAGGACTTTGCTGCCTGTTGGGAGATTGTTAGAAAACCGTTAATATTTCTATTCCAGGGGTCTCCATACTTTTTTACGCAAATGTTAGGTAGAGTTAGACCAAGAAAAGTCTGCAGCGATTTTGATAGCCCACGCAGTGCAAATGTTATTTATACCTCATAATTTCATAGAAGTTTGACGTTTAAAATTACACTTGCATTGGGTGGGCTTTCAAAATCGCTGCAGACTTTTCTTGGTCTAACTTCTAGACCTCTGCTTCCTTTTTATGGGCCGGATTGTATGCAATTTAGCCTCTTCGCAGGCCTTTTTTGCATGTGTCGGTCTGTCGGACCAGATCTGATCCTTTCAACAGTTAAGTACCTAAAGCCATCCGATTATCTTTGTAACCGTTGAGAAGGGCAGTCAAGTTTTTAAGTCATAGCTTTTTTAAAACATTTAAGTAAGGATTTTACTGGGACCTATTTCTTCTAATATTATTCTTTCAAAGTTCCGCGCACTTACCAATCCTAGTCATCACTCTCATGGAGTATACGACGTACGGCGAGTCGGTGATTTCCACGCCGATCTTGGACAGAGGCGAGCCCACGGGGCCCATGGAGAACGGGATCACGTACATGGTGCGACCTGGAAATACTTGTTATTGTACAGAACAGAAAAGAGGATTGGAAGAGACAGCAGCAGACTCGCTGCCCTCCTAAGCCGAATAGCGGTACCTATCTCAAAAACAAATGACGTTGAAAATGGAATTTTCAGATAAAGAAAGGAAGCATGTGATGTATTATCGTTCATACAAATAATAAAATAAAGTACTTATTTAAGTAAATAGTACCTAAAGACCATTCAAAAAAGGGGTTAACGCAGAGGTCTTAATATACTGGTCAACTCAGATGAGTATCAGAAACGACACGACCATCACGACTCGGTAGAGAAAGTAATAGAAATTAAAGATGCCTATTACGTCAAAATCCTGAAATTCGCTATATTTATACCACGTCGGGGACAAACAATCACGTGGGCTGCCTGATAGTAAGCGGTTACCGCTGCCTAAGGACGCGTGCAGCTCCAGAGGTGTCACTACACATTTCGCAATTCTTGAACTGAACCCACGTAGCGGCGTGGCACCGCTCCGTCGCGAAATCTTGTATCGCGGTAGGTATAGGTAAACCGCCTCGACCGGGCGGAGCGGTGCCACACCGCTACATGGGTTCTGCGCCAGTAACTAGAAGACGGGATAATGCTCACTAACCTCTCATACACCCAGGGAATCTCTCAGCCACAGCCTTCTCATAGTCGCTAGGGGCGATGTAGTTTCCCAACGCAGACTTCTGGCCAGCTCTGGCCGCTGGCACTACATCGCGCTCGCGCTCGGAGCAGATGAATGTACGAGATTCTACGCGAGCCACGTCCGATGGATCCGTGCGGGCTAGATAGCTGCGAGGAATAACATATGTATTTTAGAATATTGGACAACGAAATACTTAAGGCGGTCTTATATATATTCATTTATGTAAGAAACTCAAAAAAATTGTTATGCCGAGGGATGGAAAGAGGTATTTTCTGACCATGTAGTTGAGGGCGAGGCTTGCCGAGGCCTGGCAAAAGATGTGAGCCAGAAAATACCTAGGGGCCGATTTTTGAATTTCGACCACTCGATTTCGTGTATTTCGTTAAATAATATCTCCAATACTAGGCACTTCAATTCATTTAATCATTTAATCATTTAATCATTGCAATCATGTACAACATTATAAATATACAAGGTACAAACATAAGTGAACATGAACCCGGACAGGGTATAGCAATTACTTTTAATCTTATACTAAACTCTTATTACAATAAATGCTCGTATTTTATACAAAAAGCATAACAATGTATAGAATTAACATTACAAAAACCAACAACTACTCTAATTAGGTCTTAGATGAATTTGCAAGATTATAAAAAGTAGACCTAGGACTATGAAAGTACGGACATAAGATTGTTATTCCTCCAAAAATTCGGCTATTGAATAGTAGGCTTTATTTATAAGTAGTTGTTTCAATTTATTAACAAATGTATTATAATTTTCTTCTGATTTTATTTGTCTGGGAATGCTATTATATATGTGGATAGACCTGTAGTATGGACTTTTTTTGAACATCTCAATTTTGGGTTCCGGTAAGGCTAAATCATGATTTCGGCGAGGATTTGTATTGGATTCATAGAGGTTAATATTTTTACGTACAAATTTGGCTGTTTCTAGTATATATAATGATGGGAAGGTTAATACACGAAGTCGAATGAAGTGTGGTTTACAGCTAGAGGGTATTTTGATGTTAACTATGATGCGTATACACTTTTTTTGCATAATAAATGCGTCATGTGCATCAACGCTGTGTCCCCAAAGTAGAACGCCATAACTTAATAATGAGTGAGCATACGCGTAATAGGCTGACAGAGCACATTGCTCATCGGTATTTACTTTTAGATTATATAGGGCAAACACAAAGGAAGATAATTTGTTCTTAATTCGCGCAACATGTCGTTTCCAATCCAAATGAGTATCAATTGTGAAGCCTAATAATGTAAAGTCTGATACTTCTTCTACATTTAGTTCTCCGGATGTCGAACTTATATCTATGGGCTGTTTCTGATGGGGTCTGAATTGGATGGCTTTCGTTTTCTTATTATTAATTTCCAGATTGTGGTGTTGCAACCAATCTACTATTGTTCTATATGTTTCGGTGATGAGAGTATTAGCGTCTTTGCTTGTAGGGCATTTAAACAGGAGGGATACATCGTCAGCGAATATAATGCATGTGTGTTCTGTTATTTTTGGTAGATCATTTATATAAATTAAAAATAGTACGCAACCGAGTACGCTACCTTGGGGAATGGAATTGTTTATGGTTCGTAGGGTAGATTTAAATGGCTGCATCTGATGTAGTTGGCTATTGTAATGATCTATTTGTACATATTGTTTTCTGTCCTGTAAATATGATTTTAGCCAAGCATGAACTGGGCCACGGATTCCTATATTGTATAATTTCTGGAGTAGTATGGGATGTGAAACTCTATCATAAGCTTTAGACATGTCCAATAACAATCCGACCCCGTATGTTTTATCTCTGATGTGTTCCAATATTGTTTGTATGTAAGTGTATACTGCAAGAGTGGTTGAATTATTTTTCTGAAATCCAAACTGGTTTTTGTCTAAGAGTTTATATTTTTCTAAGTAGTTATAAATACGATTTGTTATACATTTTTCAAAAATTTTTGATATTGTAGGGAGTAAAGCTATGGGTCTGTACTGATTAGGATCATCTTTTTTACCGTTTTTCTTTATAAGGGGTCTAATTTTCGCTATTTTCAATTTTTCTGGGAAACAACATTCACGGAAGGATTGGTTGATTAACTTAGTTATTGGTGGGGTTAGTTCATCTGCGCATGCTTTAATTAGTATAGGGGGCAGTTCATCTGTCCCACAACTGTATTTATTTGGCATATTACGTATAATTTTAAGTACTTCTGGCTCATTTGCTGGAAGCAAATACAATGAGTTAACAGTTGAGACTGCACCAGGCCGACTCGTAGTGCCATTGTAACGAGATTGCTCACTTATATCTGCAAAAAAATCATTGAAGTGATTAGCTATCTTTTGAGGACAATTAATATCGATATTTGATATCTTTAATTTAATATTTTTGAGCTGAGATTTCGAAGATTGTTTTCCCGTAATTTGTTTTATAGCATACCACATACTTTTGGTCTTATTCTTAGAAGTATTATTATATAAGTATTATTATATAAGTATAAGTATAGAAGTCTTATTCTAAGAATACTCATAATTTTTATGTAATTTATTCGCTTCTAATACAATTGAAATCGAGAAGTTAATACCACTAGATTCCAAATTTCGATCGCTCGTATTTCAAAAATTTGCATTTCGCCGTTTTCCATCGACTTTCGAGTGATGAAATCGAGTGATCGAAATTCAAAAATCGGCCCCCAGTTTCCGCTAAAATCCCAATGCAGGAGGTCACAGTATGCCGTCTATTACTGTCCTCCTGTTCTTCGATGTTACGTATACTTACCGTGCCCTGCTTATATATATGTCGCAGTCGGATCGTATAATTCGCCGTATTACATTACGGCTAGCCGTTTTCAAAAACAGGGGCGTTTTGAAATGCGGCGGTTTAACGATTAGCCGGATTGAATGCGGCTGAATGAGAATCCGCCGGAATGTATTCGGCGCCATACGTTCTTCAACACGGCTAGCCGTAATGTAATACAGCGAGTCATTAGCCGCCGCTTTGACAGTTTTTAGTTCCCATTTTTAACACCCGTGGCGCTGCCTGACAAACGCTGGGGTGTCCATCAAATCTGGAGTTCGTCGGACTGTTTCTTTTCAAAAAACATTTCTTTCGCAACTTAACTAGACGGAGCCCCGCTTCGCGGGGCTCCTATTTCAGAGCGGGTTGCCCTTCGGGCATCTGAAGCTACCTAACGAACCTAACCTACCTACCTATTGATTTAGTGAGACGTCCGTGAAAACATTACACTTTGGGGAAAAAAGCGTAGGTAGGTAAGTAGGTTAGGTTCGTTAGGTAGCTTCAGATGCCCGAAGGGCAAACCGCCCAGAAATAGGAGCCCCGCTTGCGGGGCTCCGTCTATTTAAGTTGTGAAGGAAATGTTTTGGAAAAGAAACACATGTAGTGCGGTGGGACCATGGTAAAAATAAATTAAATTGCAAACATTGTCAAACTCCGGTTACGTAGGCGACCGAAAGAACTGGTCACTCTACAATCTAAAATAGTAGTACGATGCGGCTAAACGTTGGCCGCCTTATTGAAGAACGTATCGCAATGACAATCCGGCTAATCGTCGAACCGCCGCATTTCAAAACGCCCCTGTTTTTGATAACGGCTAGCCGTAATGTAATACGGCGGATTATACGATCTGACTACGACATATACATATACTGCTTACGGACCTTGTCAAACACAAGCAAAGATTTGAAACGCATGAAGAAGAGGAACTGCGATTTCTCACACGCACTAAAAATTTGAAAATTCATTTTCGCCCTACTTCACAAATTGAGGAGCACTGTGTGAGACATCAGGCTGTTAAGTTATTTAATAAACTGCCTCAGCATTTAAAAAATATTTCAAAGTATACTATCTTTAAGCAAAAACTGAAGCAATATTTGTTAAGAGGTTGTTTTTATAGCTTGGATGAGTTATTTGATACTGATTTAGTTTAGTTAGTGTATAAGCTTTGTATACTTAAGTAGTTCATAAATACCTTATTTTTTGATCTCATTATGTATACTGTGAATGTCGTCCTATAATGGCTAAAATATGTTACTAGTGCTTACTATTATTGTTATTATTATTTTTAAATGTTGTTTATTTTATTGTAATTGTATTTTATGTGCATTTCAAACACAATCTTGTATTGTTGATGAATAAATATGATATGATATGATATGATATATTTTTTTATCAAAACACTTGTCACCCGTCGGACGTTTATTACTATGAGAGTTTGTATTTCTTGCCACGGTGAGGTGGCGCGACTGTCGCGTAGACACAACGGCGTGTATAGGTATGTGTATAAGTATGTGTTATTATTATCTATTAAGTGTCTTTTTATCGCCGAGTAAAAACTGTGCTTAGTTTGAGGCTGGCTTAATATGTAATCGTCCTTTCTCAAACAATGTGATTAAATAAGCGCCACTTGCACCATTCCACTAGCCCGGGGTTAACTGGTTAAACCTGGAGTTACCATGGTTACCAGTACAATTTGACACTAGGTTAACAGAGTTTAACCGCTTAACCCCGGGTCTGTGGGATGGTGCAAGTGGGCCTAAATGTGTTTTTAATCCTCACCAGTTGTCATACTGCGGCAGACGCCGCAGTGTCCCCTGCTGCTGCATGAGACGCAGCAGCGCCGCGGCCTCCGACTCCGAGCCGTCGCAGATGTGCACCTGTTCCGGCTGGCAGAGGGCAGCACTGCGCTCCACGAAGGCTCGGACCTGGAAACGGTAAGTCTTGAGATGCTGCCACAAGTATGAAATTTATCTGTTTTAGTCACCTGCAATAATATGTTACACAACAAAGGCCGCAAAAATATCTGACACGATATTATTTGTAGAATGTAGAGCGATAGAAGCGCGTCAAATATTTTTGCGGTCTTCGAAGAGTAACATATTATTGCAGGTGACTGTACATAATTTTATCTTGTTTTGCTGTTCAAATTATTTTCTCTTAATTTTATTTCTTTCATCTTATTGTTCTGTGTATGTGTGCTTTATGGAATACATGTCTTTATTCTTAAAAAATATGGCGAGTGTTACTGTAATGATCTAGGTGTCTCACATATAGGTATGTCAGACACTTTCTGCGCACTGAAAGGGATTAGGTAAGTACAGTCAACTTCAAAAGTACTTACCATTCTCGAATAGCTTAATAAATATGTATGTCTCTCACTACTACTGAACGGATTTTCATGCGGTTTTCACCTATCAATACAGTGATTCTTAAGGAGGGTTTAGGTACATAATTTGTTAAGGTTTTGTGTAACCCGTGCGAAGCCGGGCGGGTCACTAGTACTTAATATGACGCAGGTTTTATTCAAGCTATGCTACATTTCTTTGTGTCAATCTGTTTACAAATATGGTGCTCGTGTATAAACAAGTTTGAAAGAATTTCCTGGTTAACGCGCGTCAACGTGACATTACTTATTCGCTTCATGGTAAATCATCGCTTCTTTCAATTTTATAAAATAACTAAAGTGAAACTAAAAACTAATACATTAATCATGGGTAGAATATAACAAAGAATTTAAAATGTGACGTAAATTCTAAGTACAAAGTATTCGTGGTGATGCAAATTCTTTGTTGCTAAAAATAACCGATTGATTCGTTACACCTCAACACTGTACGTGGAGCTATTTGTCACAGTACATAATATAGTATTTTTAGACAGACTTTTAATTTTATGGTAACACAAATGGATTACTGGCTTTTCGGTGAAGGAAAACATCGTGAGGAAACCGGACTAATCCCAATGATGCCTAGTTTCCCCTCTGGGTTGGAAAGTCAGATGGCAGTCGCTTTTGTAAAAACTAGTACCTACGTCAATTCCTGGGATTAGTTGCCAAGCGGACCCCAGGCTCCCATGAGCCGTGGCAAAATGCCGGGATAACGCGAGGAAGAAGAGAAGAAGAGAAACAAATGGATTACTCAAAACGGGCGTAGAGTGCATCTAAGCTAACTCTGCATAGACTTATGAATAATTTTATTTAACTGTCTTATGAGTAAGACATTAATTACCTATTTAATAATGGTAAAACGCCGGCTGCATATTGCAATTCGTAATTACATTAATTACATAATTATGATTTTTATATCGTGATTCTCAATTTGACAGCTAAAGTAGAAGGCGCTGTACCTAACTAACTTAACTTTCAAACGTACTTGATTGCAGTGGACTCTGTTCTAATAAAACAGGAAATATCTTTGTTCTGTTAGACCCTGGACTCTCTTATCGTTTCTAGGTATTCATTAAATTCAAATACATCTGGAACACGACAATGAAACGCCTATTAACCCGACGTTTTATCTATTTATTTGGTCAATGAGACACGCGTTTAATTAATTATTTCGTAACTAATGTCAATCGGGCGTGATAAAAGGATCTTCATTGTCCTTGGTCCAGTAGAATTGTCAGTAGAAAAAGGAGGCAAATTTAAAAAATGTAGGCGCGATGGGTTATAGTCCCATAGAAAATTTGAATTTTGCACCTTTTTCTACTGACAAGATTTGCTTGACCAGCTATAACCTACCTACTTCAGAGCATTGAAAACGGGGCACTTTATGCCCCGTATTATGATATTTTATATGATACCTTTAAACAAGCGATTCTTGTTTATATATTTTGTATTGTAGGTATTTATTTATATATTTCGGGGATATCGGAAACGGTTCTAACGATTTGAATGAAATTTGCTATATGGGGGTTTTCGGGGGCGAAATATCGCTCTTTTTAAGGCAACCAAGAGTGGGGCCCCAAAAATGGCAGTTTTTGTTAGGTGGGTCGGAGAACTCGGAGACCAGCAATTATTTTTGAAATGCTCATGGATTAGATAATAATTACATGTTTGTTTTACAAGGGGGCAAAGTTGTTTTTTAACCGCTCGTGCTACTAATGATACCCGAGCAAGCGAAAGATTCCAAAATTGAACCACGAGTGTAGCGCGTGGTTCGAAAAATAGCATCTTGAGCGTTGCGAGGGTTTCAAAGCACGAGTGTTAAACAACATTTTCCCCCAATTGAAACACGAAATTTTTCACCACACCAGCCCGAAGCAAATATTAAATGTAAAATATCAAACAATATCAAACCAAATCAAATCCAAATGAATGTTATTAAATATTTATCATCCAAAATCATCATTTTAAAGTCAATTCTACCAGCAAACATAAGAAAACAACTCAAAATTTGCATTTGATTACTTTGCCTCCCATGTGAATAAAATGCAACTTTGCTATCAGTTTTTGAAGTGCAAAGTAAGCCTTTCCGAGCAGGTGTGATGAAAATAAATAAAATTACCTTGGGTGTCAGAGCCGCCAGTTGAGGCAGCTTGGCGTTGCGCGGGGCCGGCGCGTGCGCAGCGCGGCTGCAGTTTAGGGCCACTTGGGCGCATCTGAAACAAAAACAACATAGTAATGTAATGTAATTTAATAATATGATTTATTGTAATATATAAGTGCTTTGGTTTAGAACCGTAAACTTGCATATTTGGAAAAAAATAAGTAACTAAGTAAAATATTTATTGCACCACAAAAGAACACAAATTTAGAATCGGATTTACAATGTACCTATAGTATTTTTCAAACTGGATGGGTAGGGTGACAGGTGTCTACTCCATATAATGTTGCGAGATTTGGCGTTTTTAGGTTATAAATTATATGAAGATGACATCTGTCACCCTACCCATCGACTTTGAAAAATATTATAAATAAAGGTTGCAATGGTCTCTTGGAGCCAATCTTAGGGTAGCAGGAGATAAAGTTTTTTTAAGTAGAAAGATAATAGTTGATAAGACTCATTTTAAATTAAACTGTAGCACATCTTCTCCAGAAATCTGACTATAGTTTTCAAAGTTAGGCATATCACTGCTTGTTTCAGGTCACAAAGCTCATTTCATGTGAAATAGTGATGGTCCTAGAATGCTTCCCTGAGGTACCGGAGGACCCCGGTAAGAGAAGTCGCTAATGTTATTATTCACTAGGGCACTTTGTTGGCGATCACATCAAAATAGCAAACTATAGTTGATCGCAAGTCACCTCATGTCAAGTCTCTAACTTTGGCACTAGAATCGGAATGGAAACATTGTCAAACGCCTCAGAGAAATCAGTCTTCATCTTGAGTAGATTGAGCGCGGTATATGGGGCAACCTTATGCCTGGCATACCAGGCGTGTGCTGCTTCTACATTGTGATAACAAGGTATATGAAAATTTCGAATTTGTAGCTCAGAATTCTAGACCAAGAAATTACTCGATCTAACATTAATTAAATGAATAGGTACTAAAGTTGTCATGAGTTAGATGTGCTTTTGATTGGCTGCAAGACGTTTGCGTCATTTGTTCTAAAATTGAAGTCTGTCGTTTCGTCCTTTGCATCTCATACGTTTAAAATAAAACACATTACAAAGAAAAACTAAATGTGACGAAGGAATTTTTAAGTCTTGTGTCGGAGGCCAAGTCTCATTTTAGGTCGCTGAGCCAACGGAGTAAGTAAGTAAGGAATTTTTAAAAGTACCATTCCAGAAAGTTGCTTGTACACTGTTTATTTCTGTTAATGATTAATCAAAGGTGTAGAAATTTCTTTGATTCTTAATTATGAAGTTTCATGAAACTCATGCCATTAAAGTCAGAGGTCAAACTATGGGCCCATACTCACTTGGCAGACTGCCTGACGTAGTCTTCAGGAACCGACTTGAAGTGCAGCATTTTTAAAGAATTTAATTAAAAAAATACGAAATAATTAAAGCAGATACCGTTCACTGAATTAAAATAACAAAAATAAATTAATACTTTCTGATTAAAAAAAACTAAATTACAAGAATTGCTAAATTTCTTCTGAATTCGTGAAACTAAATAGATACACGAGCCATCTATAGTATGCTATTGTATTTAATTTATCACCCATTTAACGACCAACTAATTGCTTGCGCGTTTGAATGTGGAATAATTTGAAAATGTTGCGCGCGAGTTCTTTTATAGTAGGGGCTTGAGCGCACGGCGCGCTGTGATTGGCCGAGAGCGCGGGTGTGTCGAGTGTTACGTGTGCAATTTAAAAACAAATGCAAACTTGTTTTTTAACCTTTATCTAACGATTTATCACTGTTTATAGTTGTTAGATATGTTGCTGGTAAGTACTAGTATCTTCTGTTACTGAGACTGGGTAAGAATGCGTTATATTTCATCAACTCCAAGCAACTTCAAGGCACTGTTGCGTCATTTTGTGACGGAACGAAAGGCATTGCATTATTTGTATTAGAAGGCTTGGTTTTATACATACGCACGTACGACACATATATGGCCGTTGACGTCATTATTTGCCTTTACTATGTCACTAATGACTAGTAATAAGTAATAAAGATAAAAATATAAACAAAATAAAGATAGGGTTGAGTCTAAGGGCCATATAGAGTCAACTGCAAAAAATATGTAATATTCGTAACGGTTTCTAAAATATCTTGGTGCCTAATCTGTTATCAGGTGAGCATCAGGCCAATCAGGTGCTTATTTCACCACGACAATTGACACTTGAGGGTCTACCTACCCTATATACAAAAATCGCAAAACGCAGCCTCTGTATCGCTCTTGCATATTCGGGTGACGGAGAGGTAGGTTCGATTTTCGCGGTAAACTCCGTGACACTGTCTCAATTTTCAGCACCTCCGCGCGTCAGTAAGAGCCACAGAAAAAAAACAGTTTTTTTTCTTTTCGAGTCCAACATAAAGGTTGTAAAGAAAAACCGGATAGCAATCGATAATCACAATTCAATCACACAAACATTTACAATAACATGTTAAGTGTTATGAAACGTATCGTCATTACACGAGTAAATGCAATACAAACAGACAGACACATCATAATAAGGAAACAAAACATGGAAGTAAAGTAACTTCAATGGGTGAGTGTTGTTTTACTTAGGTAGGTACCTAATGCAGCGAGGAAATGCTGCCAGCATCTACGGCACCGATCCGCAGGGTAATAGAGATTTGTTTTTTTTTTTAGATTTTGTTTTTAAGTTTTATATGTTAGTTATTTAATTATGTTTTATTTATAGGTATGTATATTAAGTTTGTATGTAAATACCTAAGTAAAATTATATCTCCACATTACGCTAAACTTCTTAAACACAATACGACAAATTACCTATAACACAAGTCATTCTTAAGATGTAGCGACTGTACCTACCTACTATTAAAGTAAAGTTACTTAAGTTAAAAACCAATTTTGGTTATTTTGATCGAAACCAGAAAATCTAGTTAAAATACCTGTGGTCGCCATGGCATATTCTGAATCGTACAATATGATACCAATTGATTACAATGTCACTTGTCATTCAGTTTTATTCTGAATAACTTAGAGTGACTTATTATAAGAAAGCTACTTTTAGGTATACGCTTTAAATCATTGTACTTTTATTTAAATTCAATTGTTTGTTAAATATTTTTTCAAACAACAGTTATTTTACTGTGTTCTTCTAGGTACCAGTTTAGTTGTGCGGTAAAATGGTATTTAATTTATATTGGCATCATATTAAAGGTTTCCGAATAAGTGTACGGGAGACATTTTAGCGTTAAAAAGCTCCGATATTTCTGATTTAAATGTCACAAAGTCAACATACTTTTAAAGAACACGCCTTCCTCGACTCGAAT
Source organism: Cydia splendana (assembly GCF_910591565.1). Classification (NCBI taxonomy): domain Eukaryota; kingdom Metazoa; phylum Arthropoda; class Insecta; order Lepidoptera; family Tortricidae; genus Cydia; species Cydia splendana. The sequence goes on from NC_085979.1 coordinate 8,864,299, forward strand.
AAAAACAGGAATATGGTAACTACCTACCTAAAGAATTTCTAGGTATGTAATATGTATTACAACTTTATCAATATTTAAAAATGCACCTAAAATTATAAAATTAACTTATATGTAGGTACCTACTAAGTATATCCGCTTCAGGCGCATCACACACAATGAATAATGAATACTCAATTTAGATACTTTTACCCAAAGATAAAATAATGCTAAAATAAAATAATAGTTTAGTTATTTACGATAGAAGGGCGGAAAAGGGGAAATTCGAAACGAGTGGCGATAAATAAAACACGACCGAAGGGAGTGTTTTATATCGACACGAGTTGCGAATTACCTATTCGCGCGTGTATCGTAGGTACAACGTTTTACAGTACATAATTACATATGGCCCTTTAAAAGCTTTTGACATACGCACGAAAAGTGCTATTTCACGCACTAGTGCGGGAAAAAAGGACCATATGTACTGTAAAATAATTTACACATTTTAAAGATTTTTCAATCTGGCGCGTTGTTCTAGGTAAGTATTAAAAGCTTAATTTAAAACAATGCCTTAGGGGATTCCTAGTTAAAGCCAGAGAATCCGGGTTCCGGGTCCAATCAATGTTATTAATCATATAGGTATATATTGTTCTTTATGCATTATCAATACGCTTACTCATTCACGAGGGTATTTTTATCTGTTACAAACAATTGCTTTTAATCCGCGCAAAGTTCAATCGATGTGAAGTATCACAGTTCAGGTAAATAAACATTATCGATCGATGATCATATCTAATTATAGTCATTATGTAGGTATAAATACTATAAATATCTACTTAGTGCTGACTTGGAGCCATCAAAAGCGGTTATTATACCCAGGGCCGTCTTAAACTATGCTGGGGCCACTGGGCACTTAAGAATTTGGGGCCCGTTTGGAAAGTATAGAAAGCTAATTAAACTAACATTTTTCTACTATGATCTTCTTCTATTTATTGGTTTATTATATATGGGTAATCAAATATAGTGTTACTGCCTGTCCTTCGGGGCCCCCTGAGGATGGGGGCCCTGGGCACGGGCCCCGTGTGCCCTTATGGTAAAGACGGTATAATTTATACCTATACAGGGCATTGTTTTTTGTCAGATGTCTTATCTTATCTGAGATCAGATGATATTAGTCGAACAGCAAGTTTTCAGCAGGTTAAGTTGCTCCTTAAATAGAATTCAGATTCTGACTGTCTATGTCTATTTCTGTTATACATAATTTAGTGAGAGCTATTAAGGAAATAAGTGAATGTCCTTAGTGTGTCTCTGTAAACTTATCTCATGCTCACTTATTTCTGTTCCCTTTCCAAATAAATAAAATAAAATATGGTTCTGGTTGATTTCACAGAATTCATAATATCGGTTATTGTTCACAATCGGTCTGAGATGGATAACCACTTGCTGGCCATATCATTCTTAGATGTATTTTCTAGTACATATCCTAATAATTGATGTCCATATTCAGTATAAATAAAAGATCGTTCTCGATTTTTTCAAGTACCTAATACATATTTTAATTACACATAGCAGATATAAAAGGGGTCCAAAGTTAACTAGGCAATGATATCGGAACCCGCTGCACTGGTGTTCTCAAATAACTGCTGACCCAGATCATGTGGCCAGTATTTTACCTAAACCCGTGAAATTTAAATAGCAAGGGAAAAATCAGAAATTAAATAATGAATTAATGGACAAGTAGATGTCGCTGTTACCATAATGTTTTTTTTTTTATGTAACCTTGTTGTCAACTTTAAAAGTTGAAGTTCAACTGACGTAACGTCACGTTACGCGCCTCGTGCGAGTCATAAATAATACGTTGATAACCGGTCGACACACCTCCCGATAAAAGTCGCTGACGAAACTGTAGGTACTTTTCCAAACGTAGCGTGTGCAAAATTAGAACCAACCAACGGCAAACATTCATTGATTGTAAAGTCTAGATTTATTTGACGACCGGTCTGGCCTAGTGGGTAGTGACCCTGCCTGTGAAGCCGATAGTCCTGGGTTCGAATCCCGGTAAGGGTATTTATTTGTGTGATGAACACAAATATTTGTTCCTGAGTTTGGATGTTTATATGTATATATGTAATGTATGTAGGTATGCCGTCGCCTAGCACCCATAGTAGAAGCTTTGCTTAGTTCGGGGCTAGGTTGATCTGTGTAAGACGTCCCATAATATTAATTTATTTTATTTTATTTATCCTTGTGACATGTCGCCGGCCCCTATATTACAGGGTTCTATGTTTCACTTTTATCGAACTGAAATTTGAACATTGTCATAGTGATATTAAGTCGAATTTCGACTATCTTGAAAATGTAACATAGAACCCTGTAATATTAGGCCAGCGAATTGTGTTGGAAAATTGTCACGGCTCGCGCTGTAGCTTTACCCCCTTATTCATAAACGCGCTACAATTACAAACCTCAATTAGTTAATAATCGTTTGTCTTTATTTGTCATTTTGACTTATGTATTTGTAAGAAAGGGATAAAACATAATTTAAATCAATCCGGCCCGAAAAGTTTTATGAATAAGGGGTTAGTCCCCACGCTAGCCCAAAGATTGGCGACTTCACACACCTTTATGTGTATGTCCGATGCATAGTTTGGGTGCAATATGAAGTAATTGCAATGAGGCGGGAGCCATTTTGATGACGTCATTACGCAGAAGCAGGGGGATGAAACTGATCCTTTCGGGCATTCTCGGCTGCGTTCGGCTTAGCATTGCTCCGAGCAATTATTATAGTCTGTATCTTTAGGTATTTAAATAAAAGTAAAAAAACAATTTGTACATTTTCGGGTATTTATAACATTTATTGGTTAACCAACGAAATACAAAACCGCCTGGATCTGTCACTGAACGACCTGACTTTAACCAACATTATTTGATCATGTAATGTTTTCATCTACCCTCAACTGGCTACTGGCTTAAGAAACCATTTGAGGGTAGATTTTGTTTACTTTTATTTAAATACATAAAAGATACAGACTATAATATGTTCCCGCAAAGGAGAGGACTATTAAAGGGAACCGTAAGCGATACGCTCATCATCATCATCAGCGATCGTCAATTGCTTCTAAATAAAACTATCACTATCAGAGCTCATTTTGTTATCTTGTTGCCTACCAACTTTGCAAAACAACTAGAGCTGTCGAACTAATCTATGTTACACAAAACAAAGATTAAATAAAGGGGTGTCCACACGGGGAGAATTTTCGCCAATCTGATTAAATTGTCCGATCAAATCAGGCTGTGCGGACGCAAACGCCAATTTGGCTCACCGAATTTAGCCGCCGATTATGATCGATATTACCGATAAAATGGAGGTGCGGACGCAAGAATACCAATTTGTGACGCTAGTATTCGCGTTTGGGGGCATTTTTTTGATTTGGAGCGCTCAAATATCACCATAAATTTAAAATTGACCAAAGTGGCCATATTGGTTGGCACCACCTGATTTGATCGACAATTTAATCAGATTGGCGAAAAATTGTTCTCCTCTGGACAGGCCTTAATACTTATTTATAATTTATGTATCTTGTTGCTATGTAAGTTTCTTAAGATTCTTTGGTGCGTGGTAGAATATTCGCTATCCCTTTCTTTAGTTGAAAATCGGGGAATCCCGAATTTTGGTCCTATAAAATGAGAATTCGGGACCTTAGAAGTGAGCTTTACAGTCCAGGTGGCATTAATGTCCCGTTAGGACATTTAATCCTCGCAAAAAAGTAAACATACGAACAGCGTGACGCGTATTTGCAAATAAATTTCAGTTAACTACAAAACTCACAAAAGTTGACGTTTATTAATTAATAGTTATTTGTTTTACAAGGGGGCAAAGTTGTTGTTTAACCGCTCGTGCTAATATTGATACCCGAGCAAGCGAAAGATCAAAAATTGAACCACGAGCGTAGCGAGTGGTTCGAAAAATGGAATCTTGAGCGTTGCAAGGGTTTCAAAGCACGAGGGTTAAACAAAATTTGCCCCCGAGTGAAAGACAAAATTTTTCACCACACCAACCCGAAGCAAATATTAAATGTAAAATATCAAACAAAATCAAACCAAATCAAATTCAAATGAATGTTATTAAATATTTATCATCCAAAATCATCATTTAAAAGTCAATTCTACCAGCAAACATAAGAAAACAACTCAAAATTTGCATTTGATTACTTTGCCTCACATGTGAATTACTGATGTTGCACTTTGCTATCCGTTTTTGAAGTGCAAAGTAAGCCTTTCCGAGCTGGTGTGGTGAAAAATAACAAATACCCGTCATCTGATATACGTCACAACATATTTATTGTTATTAAATAGTGTACTGATCTATTACTAATGGGTGATATATTGCATACGTAATGTTTATCAAGCGCTACAGTTTCTCACACCACAATAACACTATTTATACCGATTGTAAGAAACTATAAGCTTCACACACCTAACAATAGGGTATTTGACTGTATTTAAAATAAATTATTTCACACCATTTATAAAATAAAGCACCAGATAATTATTAGAAAAACATATATAAGTTCTATTTAATAAATCGGATAGAAATACCTATAAAAAGTAGGTATATGAGTTGACCGTGAAGTCATTGTGTAATGTTCCATATAAATTCCATATTAGCAAATCGTTCTGACAGTTCTAAAAAAGAAACGAGTTGACTAGTAGGAGAATACCCTATTCAGTCGTCCTTCTATCGTATTACCATGGTATACTAAGTTTACATAAATTCTACCTATCAAACATAATAAAATGGTACAAATGAAAGGCATTCGTGATTGTAGGACCTTGAAGCTATTCCAATTATAAACTAGGAAGAACGTTTATAAATATTTAACGAATGAAAAAAACGAATGACGCTTTTGCTATCAAGGATCTAGGAGAATGCTGATGTTAGTATACTAGGTATAGTGTAAGAAAGTCGAAGACGAAAAGAATAGAGGGAGATGACTAAAGCCAAACTTTAAAAGGGTTTTAATAATCCTGGTCAAGGCACCACGCCACGTTTTTTTTCTTCATATTCGTCAGTGGAAAACAAGTATACGACCCGCCCTGATGGTAAGCAGTGTTTTTTGGCTGCGCGGTTTTCTGTAATATTGTATAATCTGTGGTAAGATGGAGGCACTTCCCCAGTTGAGCTCTGGAAGGCATGCGCTGTGCTGTGTCCTACCACACAAAACGATATGACAGCCACGGTGCCCATACTTCTTTTTTGGACGTAGTTTAATGACGATAGCACGACTTAATACCTATCATTCTTGACATTGACTGTACTTCGGGAATCCTATTTAAAATAAATAGACAATCATTACTCATCATTATTGATTATGCGGAACTCAATTGATCAAAACACAAACCTATAGGTAGACTACTACTGCGCATAAATTGTATTTGTAAACAAAAATATTACTGGAAATCGCATGTCGTAGGTTAACGTTAATTGGCTGTCTATAAAATAATAATTAGATGTCTCGTTAGTCTGATGTGATATTTCAAAAAGCTCGTATTTAATTAACAGTGCTAAGTCAAATGTTACCTTTTTGCATTGTAATAAGCTCTAAATTTGAAGGCGTGTGACGTTAGTTCTGAATTTGCGAAGGTTAAAGTTGTAATCTTGAACTAATTCTAGAACAGTTCAGAGGTGACGGAAGTATAAACTGAAGTCCGGATTTCAATGACATACGTTGGAACACGTGTTGCTTATGTTTAGAAGTGTAGGTATAAAGTAGGTACTTGTATCTTACCTTATAAATTAATTATTTTATATCACACCTTTTTGTTCGATTAGTGAGAATTTAGTTAGTACAAAAATTGTAAAAATCAACACAATTAACTTAATAATTATATATATTAACAACTAGCGACCCGCCCCGGTTTCGCACGGGTTACACAAAACCTTAACAAATTATACACTTAAACCTTCCTCAAGAAGCACTCTATTGATAGGTGAAAACCGCATGAAAATCCGTTCAGTAGTTTTCGAGTTTATCGCGAACATACATACACACAAACAGACAAATGCGGCGGGGGTGTTTGTTTTATAAGGTGTAGTGATAAACTTGGTGGCATTCTAATTTTCTAGCTTTCTTTGTGAAAAATATAATTAGAAAATCTTCCCTTTTTTAAGTCGGTCAAAAATTAAAGTGAGCTGCGTCCTGCGTCTGACTGATTCCATAGGAATTACTTCCTTGTGGAGCAACTCATTCTATTGCATGCGCGAGAGCGGGTGAATCGAATTCGCAGAGGCCTGTGTAGTGTGTATCATGTAAGTAGTACAAACAGCAAGACTCATAAATAACTGTACATCGATGGACCTTATTACAAAAGGCATAAGGTCCACCGATGTAGGTACAGTTAATAGTGTGGGCGATGGTTCCTACCTATACCTACTGTACTGATGTGCCGTCAGTGCGAAATTTCCACTTGTAAAAATTTCGGAAACTTGTCATATTTTTGTATAGGATTCCAAGTTTTCGATTTCCAAAATGAAAGTTTTCTTTGATTCCTTTTTTTTCCTGAAATTAAAACAGCGGACTGTGTGCATTGGGAATAACAGTTAACCAGAGACAGATTTATAATAATAATTGGTATGGGACTGGGCCGGTCACGTCTGCCGCATGCATTCAGACAAATGAGCTAGTGTAACTTCTACCAAGTAGATGCCAGAAGAAAGGCGCGACGCGGCACGCCCAGACGGAGATGGCGGGACGACCTACACACCTTTCTCAACAACTGGCTGCTGGAAGAGGCACTAAATTGGATTTTGTGCAAGACAAGGGGAGAGGCCATTGCCCAGCAGTGGGACACCATTAGGGTTGCCAGGCATACTATAATATATAGTATTTTACTATATTTGGCCTCCGTATACTTTATGAAATACGAAACACATAAAGTATGCTAAAATACTTTATTTTAAACTGAAACTAGAACAAGCAAAAAATATGTAAGAAATAAAGAAATACTTTGTTTTTTCTGTGTATACTTTATTTTTTGATCCTTTATATCGCCAAATATTATATATCTCAAAAAATAATCTGGCAACCCTAGACACCATAATAGGCTAATAAATAAAAAGTCTCCAAAGTTACGTATCTCAACTTAGGTAGTTGTCCGAGTGAATTGAATAGCCGCAATTGGACCTACTGTTACAATAGTAGTTACAGCTAGATATTGAACGAGGTGTGCGACTTTGTAGGTTGGATGACTGGGTCTATATTAGGGGTCACCCATACAACCATTTCCAGTCGCCGTTACGACGCGGTGTTGACACATCTTGTGTCGACACCGTCTGTTTCGGTCACAATTCCAGTCGCAGAGTCGTCGCCGTGTCGACACAGTTACCAGAAATGGGGAAGGGTCGACACATGACACAAAGTGACATAAAGTGTGGTCGCCGTGTGCACACATTGTTTCGGGTTTGCGACTACTTTATGCCAAAATCATTCGTTCATTCGTTCATTTTGTTCCTGTCAAATGGAAACTGTCAGATGGAAAAATACTTAAATAAAAATCAGTGACATTAATACGCCATCTCTAAAACGGATTACAAGACGTAATTATATATTGTTTGCATTTATATTACAATATGACTTAAATTATTATGGGGAATTAAACTGCTCGAGTGATTTGATAAACTAAGTGTAATATAATCAACGCGCCACCACATTGTTTTAGTTTAGCCGGAAATGAAATTGTTTACTTCTCAGTGCCTGTGTTCATAACTATATTATTTGAAGCATTTTTAGTACTTCGATGCGTATACTATACTTAAATAACAGAAATAACGCTTTACATACTACGAAACTTGTTAATTATGATGTATAAATATGGTTTAAGGCTGAGAAATATTGCAGTCACAAAGTAGTTGCAATGTTTCGACTTTGTGTCGACTCTGTGTTGACACATGACACGCGCTGTCAAAAGTAATAACAAAGTTACTGGTATGTTACTGGATTTGCAAAATGGCTCCTTGTGTTGATTTGTTTTCAGATATTCTCAAAGTGTAAAAAAACCGTGGTCAGAGATGGGCATTAATCGATTAACTGTTTATTCGACTAATTAATGGAATAAAAAAAGTTAATTCTCAAATTTTAATCGCGATTAGTTTAGTCGACCTAACATAGATTGAAATTGAATTAATCTGAATATTAATCGAATAAATTATCGATTAAATCTCGATTGAAAGTTGACAGGGGGCCATTTTTGTACGTAAAAATAATAGAAATGTCTTGCATGCAGATGGTAGCAAAACACTTTGTCATAAAAGTCGAGATGGGTGTCGATATATAGGTTTTAGGGAGTGCCGATTTCGAAAATAATGACCATTTTGGATTCCAAGATGGCGGCCATGCACTATGTCATAAAAGTCGTCATGTATGTCGTTTTATAGGTTTTAGGGGGCCCCGCTTTCGAAAATGATGACCATTTTGGAATCCAAAATGGCGGCCATGCACTATGTCATAAAAGTCGTCATGGGTGTCGTTTTATAGGTTTTGGGGGGCGCAGATTTCGAAAATGATAACATTTTCAATTTAAGAATGGCGGCAATGCACTATGTCATAAAAGTCGTCATGGATATCGTTTTATAGGTTTTAGGGGGCGCAGATTTCGAAAATGATGACTATTTTGGATTCCAAGATGGCGGCCATGCACTATGTCATAAAAGTCGTCATGGATGTCGTTTTATAGGTTTCAGGGGGCGCAGATTTCGAAAATGATGACTATTTTGGATTCCACTTTTATGACAAAATACGTAGCCGCCATCTTGGATTATAAAATGATCATCGTTTTCGAATTCTGCACTCCCTAAAACCTATAAATCGACATCCGTGACGACGCAAGTTATCTTTATTTTCAGATCTAACAAATTGCTACAGAATACAAAGGACAAAAAAGAAGCGAGGAGGTAATGAAACAAGCAAAAATACAGATGATTCCTCGACGCAATTGGGTGATTCTTAAATTGTGTCCAGATTTTTTTTGTCATAAAAGTTTATATTTTTCACATATTACTCTCACAAGTTCCGTGACATTTCGACCTTGTAATTTTTTAAGTAAATGTTTTTGTTTATCTATGAGGATCTCACTAGAATAGTATAATCAAGGTATGTTTATATTTGATGAATAAAATAGTAACGCAAAAAAAAAATATATTTGTGTCTTATATTCCTGCCGAAGACTTTTATTTTACCTTTTCCTTCTACACAAGTTTGGCCAAGTAATAAGAATTTAGGGCTCTCAATTTTATTTTGACTTCTACAACAGTAAAGCTACGAGGCCATGTTTGGTATCGTTTTCGTATAAATTCGCAGTACCAAATTTAGTTAAGGTATCACATTGACACCATTCCGAAGTAAAAACATATAAACTTTTAAAATACTTTCTTTTAAACTCCTCTTCACGCTTAAACTGCTGAACAGTTTTAATTTAAATTTGGTACACATATATTTTGAGTCCCGAGACAGGATATAATAAGTTATCTCAAAAATCATCCTTTAAGGGTGTGAAATGAGGTGTAGGGGGGAATTCAGAATTGACTTCTTGAAGTTAATACTGTTTAAGTTTAGGTTTGAAGTCATGTTTTTTCATCATTTTTAACTAAATCAAAGATGTAGACCATCCCAAATTTCATATAAATCGGTTCAGCGGTTATTGATTTCCCGTACAAATTTCCACGCCACTTTTCACACCTTCAAAAGATGATTTTGGTTATAAGATCTATCCTATGTCCTGTTCCGGGACGCAAACTATTTCTATACCAAATTTCAACGAAATCGGTTCAGCGGTTAAGCGTCAAGAAGAGTTTCAAAAAAACCGGCCAAGTGCGAGTCGGACTCGCGTATTATGGGTTCCGTACATTAAGTCCGACTCGCGCTTGACTGCACATTTCTAATAGGTTTTCCTGTCATCTATAGGTAAAGAACTATTTTGTGTATTCAGACGGACATACATACAGACGCACGAGTGATCCTATAAGGGTTCCGTTTTTTCCTTTTGAGGTACGGAACCCTAAAAAGATTTATTTTTATTTTGTGGAATGGTGTCAATGTGATATCTTAAATGGATTCAGCACCCCAGATTTATACGAAAACGATACCAAACACGGCCTAGCACCTTCACTGATATAGATATATCAAGATAAAATTGAGAGCCCTAAATAAACTTTCAAGAGCGGGTATCTCAAAAACTATTCAACATATCGAAAAAATTGACGGAATAAACTTGTAACAAATTAAATTAACTTTCATTTTGTATAAGTGGCCATGTCGCTGAGATGCATAGTTTCCGAGATATAATCGAAAAACGGGAAAATGAGACCTTCAAAGCCCCCTCTCTCCCCCCCCCGCTCAAGGGCTACGGCCGGGGACTTTTGATATGTTCACCTCCTAACTTGTCAAACCGAGTTACGGAGTCAAAAATTGTGTTCCGAGCATTTCCCTCTACAACTTTTGGAGCATTCGTTGCCTGACCTAAGTAGCTTATTGAATTTCTTTAAAAACTTTTCTGTAAAAGGTTGACGGGTGTTTATATGGTTTCGGTCGATTATTATCATTTGCATTGCCCATGATGACTTACTAGATTTACGAGCACACGAGACACTAATAGTAGTTTGACAAACCTTGGTTTTCAAGAGGTATTTTATATTGACATTTGCTGTCACAAATTTGCTGTCAGATTTAGTCGCAAACCGCACGCAAAGTGCACACAAATGTGTCGACACCTTGTTACGGAAAAGTGTAGACACGGCGACGACACTTTGTTTCGAAACAATTCTAGACACATTGTGTGGACTCTGTTACGACACATCTGACATTTAGTTACCACTTTGTGATTCTGCGACTGGAATGGTTATATGGGCATCCATTAATTACGTCACACGAACTTCTAGATTTTTTTACCCCTCCCCCCCTCCTTGTCACACTTGGTCACATTTGGCAAACCCCTCCCCCCTGGTGTGACGTCACATTTCTTCAACGAAATCGGCAAATATTTATTTAATATTTTAACAAAATATTTTTGTCAAAAGAAATATTAGTAATTTTATAACCCAAAACCGATTAAGAAATAAAATTAAACGAATAAAAACGATTATCGTTTCAAAACCTTGTTATTTAAATGATAATTAGCGTATAAAATTATTTAAATACATTTTCGGTTACTGATGAAGTTTAAGTGACGTCACAAAGTTTATGACTCCCCCCTCCCCCTTGTCACAACATGTCACATTTTCTTGACCCCCTCCCTCCCCCTAAACGTGTGATGTAATTAATGGATGACCCCTTAATTCGCATAACGTAATACTCCTAAATCTAATTGGCATAACATATATTACGCATAACATTATTCTGCATAACTGAGTACGCATAATGTTAATGCGCGTAACGTAAATTGTCATAACGATGACTTGGGATAAATGTAATAAGCATAACGTTACTTTGCATAATTATTAAATGGTATAAATATAAAAGGAAGAAAAAACATTGTTACGCCACCATAAAGCGGTATTTGGAAGCAATTGCAGCCAATTTAATTTAGTTCGGACTATTTTTTCCATTCTAACAATTTATAGGTATGGTTCTATTTACCCGTTATAGGTACTGACAAATTTAAATTGGATAGTATATACTTATTGTTTTATATATTTTAACGTAATTTTGATTGTATGGCATATTATTTTATTTATTTTATTAGATCTGAGGAGTTAATTAGGATGTGATGTGAATATAGGTATCTATTATCGGGCTGTTAGAAAAAAAAACTAACCTAACCTAACATCGAAGGGTAATGCGGGAGCGAAGCGAAACTAAGCTTCCTTCCTGAACCTAACCGAATTGGTTTTGCCACTTTTGCCCTGATCCATCTAACTCCCTCGCTTTATAAAATTATGCTAATTCATTTTGTGACAGTTAAAGTTATAGTTAATAATGTTATGCATAATACAAGTATGCGGATTTATTATTATGCGCAATAAATGTTATGCTTTTTTATTATTATACCTATTCCATGTTATGAACAATTATTTTATGCCAAATCTGTTATGCGAATTCATATTATGACAATTTATGTTAGGCGTATTAAGGGGCACCCATGTAGTGGTAACATCTCTAAGGATAATTTGATAAACTATATAATCTTATAGTTCTGACACCTATTTAGAGACATTTATTATAGCTTTTTTTTGTGTTTTGTATCTGTATTTTTTATGTAATTCGACATTAAGAGACCATATACATCTCTTAGTAATTGTAATACGTTAGATTGAATTGTTAGTTGTATTTTATAAAATTGTTGATGTATTGTTATTATTTTTGCTTGTATGTAAATTCAATGTTGACGTGTAAAAGTGCCCTTGTGGCCTATTTGCTGAATAAATGTTGATGTTTGATGTTAGATGATGTTTGGTACTGCGGTGACGCATGTATACGTGTTTAGGGCATTTCAATGTACTTATATTAAGAGGATAGGGGACGATCGATTCTCCATAGGTACAAATGTAGTCCTCATTTTCCTCCCTGGATATAGGCATTATGGAAAACATTTTTACACAATTTGATGTATTGTAATCATTTGATAACTTTATACGTTTTCATTTTGAGTTTTAGTCGTGTGTCGATAGATGGCAGTAAATTCACAGTGACTACAAAATTTACAATGTCAGGACCCCTCTATACTATCTATTCTTTTTGTCATAGCTATGCCCGACCGTTTGATTTTTTTATATTTTTACTTTATTATAAGAGTTAGAGGCTTTTAAATTTTATTATGAAACCTGTTATTTGCTCCTAACTCATAATAATTAAAAAAATCGAAAATACAAACGGTCGGGCATGATTAAAATACATCAAATTGTGTAAAAATATGTTCAATGATATTAATATCATAATATATTAAAAAGCCGTGGTGGCCAAGTGGATCTGACGTCCGACTTTCAATCCGGAGGTCGTGAGTTCAAATCCTGGGTCGTACCAATGAATTTTTCGGAACTTATGTACGGAATATCATTTTTGATATTTACCACTAGCTTTTCGGTGAAGGAAAACATCGTGAGGAAACCTGCATACATCCGCGAAGAAATTCAAAGGTGTATGTGAAGTCCCCAACCCGCATTAGGCCAACGTAGGGACTATAGCCTAAACCCTCTCGTGCTTGAGAGGAGGCCTGTGCGCGGCAGTGGGACGTATATAGGTTAAATTATATATGTAAATTTATTTTATTTTATTAATGTTTAGAGAGCAAAATGAGAAATACGATTGTATGGAAAACCGGTTACAAGGCGGTCGTCCCTTTCGTCTTAATATAAAGCTTGTGATATTTTGAATGACAGTTTAAAAAGGATGGATATTAATTGGGTATAATATATATATATGTATATATTTTTCACACTGTATAATTCCGAATATATACCTACCTACATTGGCAAAAAATAGTGTAACAATGGCAAAAAATTACATTCTCTTTAATAAAATTACCTTAATTTAATTAAGAGCTTGCAAAAAAAAATATTCTCAAAATTTCATAGTCTAAAGTGTCTAAACTAAACTAACGCTTTATTAAAAGTTTCCTCTAAGTTGATTGCACAATAATTGATAAGCGCGGGGGTGTGTGTCCGCGCCTCTCCACCTTTGCCCCCGTTGATAAACGATAAACAACGACTCTTGCTAATTAAAATTATCGCAAAATAATAATTAGAGGGAGAGAGAGTTTCCTTACAAAACGTAGTGTCATTATTATTTTTTATATACCTACTTAGATATTGTATAGGTAATGTGTTGAGATCACATCCTGAGATTTCCAATTAAAAAAAAAAATATTTTTACAAGGGAAAAGAACTCATTCATTTTGCGCTCAGCAAACGCCTAAGGAAGGCCACAGGTGACCCTCGCGCAGGCAGTTTTCTCGCGCAAAGATTGGCCATAGCAATCCAGCGTGGGAACGCTGCCTGCGTGATGGGCACCCTACCGAGGGCGCAAAATTTTGATAGGTAGGTATTTTTATTTTTTTTTAGCTTTAGTTGTCTTAATTGTATTTAATTTTATATTCATTTATAACACTTATTATACAATAAATGAGTTCTTTTCCCATGAAAATACATGTGTAAGTTTTTTGGTTTTGTTATTCGAATCTTTTCAACCTTGGGCACATTTTTTATTAAAAAAACCGGACAAGTGCGAGTCGGACTCGCCCACCGAGGGTTCCGTACTTTTTAGTATTTGTTGTTATAGCGGCAACAGAAATACATCATCTGTGAAAATTTCAACTGCCTAGCTATCACGGTTTATGAGATACAGCCTGGTGACAGACGGACGGACGGACGGACGGACGGACGGACGGACGGACAGCGGAGTCTTAGTAATAGGGTCCCGTTTTTACCCTTTGGGTACGGAACCCTAAAAACGATATTAAAGAGAGAAAATAAATTCTAAGGTCCCCTTTTTAAATATTGATCCTAGCGAAAAAGTTTGAATTACCTTTTTTGTAGGAAATTTTATGTAAATTATTCCTGTACTAAAAATTTTTTTGCTATTGGCCATCGTTTACGAGTTATTTACGAATGACTAAAAAAGGAGACCTAAGTATTTATTTTCTCCCTTCAATATTTTTTTTAATATTGATGGTAGCGAAAAAAAGTACCACTTATTTTATAAGAAATCTGAAACAGATTATTTACGTAAAATATATGTTTTTGCTGTGGGCTACCGTTTACGAGTTATTTACGACAAACAAGAAAAATAAACGATTGTAGAACAAATTATAGGTAACTTTCCCACATTCATAATATTTTGTATTGAGATCACTCTGACCCACGCTTAATATTATTTTTTATGTCCCATTTATCAACAGTTTTGTATAATAAACTATATATTTTCTTAAACGTAATAAGTGTAGCTTTACGATTGTATTTTTTGTTTCCAGATTCCTGCTACACTTTAAAAAAAAATTGGTAATTGTGAAAAAATCAAAAATACGTTTTTTAGTCTTTTCTACTTTATGCTTTTTTTTTTGTTAGAAAGTGCATTGTTTTTATTCCAAAACTAGATTCCTCATCCTTAATTTATCCGAAAATGATATATTACATGCCCTAATAGGTATAGTTTTAGAGAAATATTGCTCCAAGTGAAGCGCGGCAGCGTCGAACTTCCCCCCCCCCACTAAATGAGAGGTGGCTCTCGACGGCTCCCGGTCTGTATCTGCTCAAGACCAGCTAACAATCAACTGTGCCAAGTTTCAGCGCATAGTCTCAAAGTGCAAGGTCCCCATACAACGGTGTGCAGTAACAAACCAGCTATAAAGAGTGGTCTTTGATGTAAAATAAGTATACTTACCTATGATATTTTTTGATAGTTTTTTGTTAACTGACAAATTACTTAAAATAAACTTAATATAGGTACCTATAAATAAAACAGAATTAAATAACTTACCTATAAAACTTATCTATCTAAAGATAAATAAAACTACTATTAAAATAAATAAAAGCTATTCCCCTGCGGTATGGTGCCGTTGATGCTGGCAGCATTTCCTCACTGTACCGCAATACTTATTATTTGTGCGAGGAAGCTGCCAGCTCCACGACGGATGGCGTCTGCTATTCTTTTAGATAGATCCTTAAAAAGTGTAGACACGCGTTCGGACCCCACAGGCCAAGGGACTTGATGCCAAAAGGTACGAAATCGTATTCGGGGCCGAGACCCCTATATACTTATATACCTATACAGTGTGGAAAGATAAGTCGGGCCCTGGAGGGAAACTACCTTAAATCCTTAAGCCGGCTCATTTTACTTAAAGGAGACATTCCTTTATTTTTTAAAAAGAAACAGGATTAAGAACAGGACAACTAAGGATTTAAGGTAGTTTCCCTCCAGGGCCCGACTTATGTTTCCACACTGTATATGGTCTTTGATATGTTTAATCATCTCCAAATCATTTAAAACCGCAAGTACAATCCCACCATTTGCGTCGTTAAAAAGGAAAACATTAAAGAAATAATTATAAGCCATATTAACTAACGGGTCTATCGCGAATTTATTTCGTTACCTGGCAGCAAATTGCCAAAACAGTTTGAATTTTTCATTTGAGTAAAAACGACACATATGAATTGTAAAAATCTTACCTTTTCGTGATTCTCCTGAAGAAAAACACCATTTCTGGGACTCGTTTAGTTTCTGTAAACAAACATACAATAATAAAATACGATGACATTTTAACAGTAAACAGAAAATACAATAAAATAAAGAACGCTTAGATCTGACGAATCTTGTCCAAATACAGTATTAATTAAAACGCTTAATTTCGTTCATTACAATATTTTTATCCTTGTGTACATATCCTTGTTTAGAAAATTAATAAACTCTGAAGTTTTTTGTGAATTTAAGACGTTGAAAAGTAGTTAATGAACTTAGAATTATCATTATTTGAATAGTGCTTAAATAAAAGAAACCAGATATTAAAAGGGTTGAAATGAATGGTATTCCTAATTATTTTTGAGTGACGTGTTAAAAATTAAATTAATTCTTTATTCTTAAAATATGCTTATTAATAGCAGTATACCCCTGTAACTACGTCGTAATGCTTAATACGAGTATACGCCGAGTAAAATATGTATATATGTACTTGCCAGCCCTCTGGTGACCTGTAGTGGTAGTGGCTGTAGTATTTATAAGGCGTTTCGCTAATCACCAATAAAAATATATGTATAATAATACAAATAATAAATAGGCGTAGGGATGTGACGACCCCATCGCCCGCTGGTTTTACCAGTGCAATTAGTCAACGCAGGGCAGCTTGTGGCGAGCTGTTGGGGATTAGCGACCTCACGTACCCGAGTGCTCCTGGAGAGTTCTGTTACCCGCAAGGAGGGTGGGTGGGACAGGATTCTCTGCCTCTGGCTTGCCTTAGCCGGCCGGCCAGAGTGGAGTCGTTAGAGCTATAAGCTCCAGGGGTGGAAGTGAAATATGCATAAGACGCGAGTTGGCACAGTGGCTGTTAACAGCCACTGGGTAGAAAGCGGCGCACACCTCTCGACACCCCTGAGCCGCTCACACCGGTGTTGCCCTTGAGCCATCCTAGATGTCGCTTTTTGTGGGGGCCCATCTTGTGAGGGCGAGTCACCGTCTGCCGGAAATAAAATTGCATACCGTTTTATTAGGCAGGCGTCCGGTTTTTTACCCCATAGCTCAGTTCTTAGTCCATCGCTTTCACCCAATAACCTACTTCATTTTAGATTCCATCAACTCTCAATAGTCCTTACACCCTGGCGGGTGCTGCCTCTGCGTGCGTCCCATGACACTGGCAAGGGCAGCCTCCGCTCGGTGTACCCCTTACATTTCATTAAAGTGTCAAAAGGGCCTCTACGTGTTGGCTTCGGCTCCGCGCACGCCTCCCAAAGGTCCGGAACACCATTGTTCCGTGATGGGAAAGACATACAAATAATAAATAATATATTTAAATAAATTATTATAATCATCAGTTTTTCCTTTACTTTAGGAGGCAGGTCAAAATTGTAGCAGGTAAAAAGCGCTATTTTACTTTTGTATTTTTTTTATAAGGACAAGGGCCGTATATGACTC
Source organism: Cydia splendana (assembly GCF_910591565.1). NCBI lineage: Eukaryota > Metazoa > Arthropoda > Insecta > Lepidoptera > Tortricidae > Cydia > Cydia splendana. The sequence continues at coordinate 8,881,884 of NC_085979.1, forward strand.
GTATGTTAGCCACATGACAACCAGTTAGAGGCCCGCTTATGTAATAGAGATAATTCACGAACCATCAACCCCTCCTCGAAAACAAGATAGCCATACTTATAAACATCATGTGTACGTGACTTGCCATATCGGCATGGTCATGTCACCATGATTTGTAATATAGTTCGCGAATTATCTCCAAATAGCCTCAACCCCTCCGCAAAAACAAGCTAGCGATATTAATATCATGGTGTACGTGACATGTCACCATGATATCACAGGGCACGACTTTTCGTACCTACCTACTGATCAAACCCCGTTATCAATGTTGTAGGCCGGTTCAAGAGCCGGGAGTTCGAAAGTGCGATGTATTACAGAAACTTCTATTTTAAAAATATCGCCTCAATTCGTGACATTCTGAAAAACGGTCCTCTGATTGTAACCGAGGTACAGTCACCTGCAATAATATGTTACACAACGAAGGCCGCAAAAATATCTAACACGACCTTATTTGTAGAGCCATAAGAGCGTGTCACATATTTTTGCGGCCTTCGAAGAGTAACATATTATTGCAGGTGATGGTACAGAAGCTGGTTCGACCTCGGTGAATATATTATTATATAATATCAGTTCATTTACATGACTTATCTAAATCTAAAGGGTCAGAGACTTATCCATAGAACCAACATCAAAAAAACCGAAAATCGTTATCTGCCTCTCTATCGCTCTTGAGCGTTCGAGCGATAAAGAGGCAGATTAACGTTTTAATAGTAGGCCCTCAGGTGCGTAGCGACATTTACCTTAAAACTACCACACAATTCCACAAAAAAAGTCTAATATCCGGCCTAGTAATACTGTCCAATCGCGTAGTCGAGACCAAAACTGAAACCAGTATAATTCTGAGCCCCGCTGGTAAGTAGTAGCTGTAATAAGTTGTTTACTGGTTAAATATAATATTGTTTTATATTTTACAATTTTATCTAAGAATTAAACTAATACTTATAATATTATACACCAAGAAATGTAATCGGTGATCAGGAACCAATTTTTCTAATTCAGTCATCGATGGCGATCACATTTAACTATGGGACCAACCTCGAAATCACAAAGAAATAAGTGTTCCGTGAACAAAGTTTTGTACGGAACACTGAAAATGCCTGTTTGATACATTTGGGCTGGTCCGATGTTGATATTTTCTATGAGAGAGTTAATTTTTTTTTCGCGATTTCGCGGTTGGTTTCATACATAAATGTGATCGCCATCGCTGACTGAATTAGAAAAAATGGTTCCTGATCACCGATTATAAATCATCGTGTATAAAACGAAAACATACTAATAAAATAAATGAATAGCATAGCTCTTAAATATTGATGATGATGACCCCTTCTAAAACCTCCGCCTGCGGCATTGAGGCTGCGTTACCTCTCTGGATTGCCAGCTGTAACTCCCCCCTTACTTAAATAACTTAACCTA